>NW_026067944.1:2308720-2392693 GCF_014885135.2 Alexandromys fortis
GGTCATGAATGATTCATGCTTTCTCTCGTATTTGTGCTATAAGAGCTAGTTCCAATACAGGCTCAAAAACTATAGTGAAACACTGTCTAAAAAAACTATATATATATACTTACTAAAGTTGAAATATCCTCTATCACGACTTCATTCTCTAGGCTCTAAGTCAATGATTATATACTTCCTGAGAAATATGAAGAAATTGATATTTATCTGTCTTTTCACTTAATGTTTATATATTATTTTGTATTTTTATTTTTTTCTTATTTTTACCTTGATATTTAGAATCTACTGTGGCTTTCGTTTTTTGAAGGCATAAATGTATACATTATATCCAAGATAAATACTCTAAAAATTATTCATTGTATAAGTAAACTTTTTTGTACTGGATAGTGTTATTGGACTGCAGTGAAAGAATTTCTTTGCTCCCTTGTCCTATATTCATATCAGATTCTCAGATGACTTGTTTCTCAGAAATAACATGTAATGACTTGTAAAACCATATTCCTTTCTTACTATCTGTTCCAATTAGTATTGGGTTTATTGCTAATATCATGTAGAGTGATAGTGGTATGAGAAACAGAAGAATTTTGTCTTTCTTTTTTTAATGCATCAAGAAAGAAACAAATGGCGCATAATTTAAAGCATGCAACTACAATTTCTCTTATGTTTATAGCTGAGAGTTTTGCAAAAGATATCAAATCCTGGCTTGCAACTCTCTTTTAATAGTTATTCAATAGAATTTACATTATGCTTGCCATGACAATAGGAAGCAAGTTTCATCATGACCCTAGTATCGTTTCTAGTGGCATAATAGAGAAGTTGCAGTTCTATTCGAACAAACTAAAAACATTAAGTGTATAGTGGCTAAGCAAAATTCAGAAAATAATTACTAGTGACATACCTTTCTTGTTCCCTTCACAACACTGACAGCTAAAGGCTACCAAAGCAACGGGGAACATAAGTTATTTGCAAACATAAAACATAATTCCCACCTGAATACAAGCAAGTCTTGCCCTGGGAAGCCAAGAAGGAAGCAAGGATACTTGGTGAGTGAAAGATAAGAAAATATAATTTTCCAGCTAAGCAAATGAGAAGAAATGAGAGGCACATTGCTATTTGGATACAAGTGATCCACTTTTTTTTTTTCTTTTCTTCAAAGACTGATATGGTGTCTGCACTTTCTAGTTTACTCATCTCCAAGGACTGACATTAACGAGTCATGTAACAATGAACAACTCATTTTTATAGCCTTATCTTTTTCTTCCAAAATGTAAGTGAGAGGTTTCTAATAGGCAGTAATTTCCCCTGCTGATACCCACCATGAACACCAGGACAAACATCATGTTCAAAATAGCGCACCTAGGAGTGTTTAAAATTGAGTACAGTTAAATATATGGCTCTTAATATTCAAGTCATAGAGAAAACTCATGTTTTTGTTCTCAAATATAAGGAGACTATTTGCTACACAGCTTTTCACTCATTGATCAACTTGTATTTATTATATATATGCATATATATTCAATAGGAAACAAGTTGTGCATAATTTAAAGCATGCAGCTGCAATTTCTCTTATGTTTAAAGCTGAGAGTTTTGCAAAACAAAATCCTGGATTGCAATTCTCAGCTAATAGTCAATCAATAGAATTTATTTTATGATTCTTTTCACAATAGAAAATAGCTTCATATATATTATATGATCATTCATTATTCACCAGTTTTTGTATATGGATCTGGGACATAACAAGGAACAAATGAATTTTCCTACTGTCCTAAAGGATATGTTACTTCTGCAGTTTTTTTAGGTTTATTGGCCTAGATAGGATTCTGTTGTTAGGATAACTACATGTTTATACCATTTATGTTGTGTTCATATAAATATCAAAGTCTAACTGTCAGTCTCTTTCCAGAAGCTAATATACAGGGAATTCTATTTCCTATTGTGATGGTATTTCAGAGAAGGGGCTTTGAGAGGTAGATGTCATGTTCAAAAGGTTATTGGTTCTTATATAAAATATAAAAGATATTTTAAGGATATGATTTGTCAATTCTTCCATGAGATGGAATGAAAAAAAAACTACATGTGACTGTAAAGTAGGTCCTCTTGTCAGGAACAAATATTCTGTAATGTTGCTTGTGGGCTTTCTGACCTATATAATAATCATGAGTAAATTTACACTGATTAGAAGTTATTCAGTGAAGACTGTTATATCAACCAGAATGGAAAGACTGAGATAATGTTTACACTGTCATGTTCTCTCTCTTCTTTCATTCCACTTTCTATATTGGATATTGATAAGACACAGAGTGGTGTAAATCACATTAAAGGTTAAAACAGATTATTGTATTTTTGAACCATATAAACAAAATCATAGCACTTACAGATAAAGAAGCAATAATGATCTAGGGAGTAACCATTTGTTCAGGCAACTTTAACAAAAAGCACTGAGTAAGTAAATAAAAAAGAGACATTTGTTATTCCATAGCGCTGTACTTTGGTAGCCCACAAGCGAGGAGTCAGTAAGGTTGGTTTCACTCTTGCTTGCATATGTGCACTCCTACAATGCCCTCACATGGCTAACGTTGTGTAGAAAGACTCACATTAACCCTTCTTTCTTCTTATAGGACTACTACTTAATCAAATATGTGTTCAATGTTAAGGTACCACTTGACCTTAATTATCTTTTTAGCTGTCAAGTGTCCAAACATAGTTACAGAGGGGTAGTCCTGTAAGCATCTGTCTTACATATGGTTTCAATTGCTGTGATGAAACACCATGATTAAAAACAAGTTGGGAAGAAAGGGATTTATTTGACTTACACTCTTAAATTGTATTCTTTCACTGAAGGTAATAAGAACAGAAACTTAAGCAGGGCTGGAACTTGGAGGCAGGAACTGATGCAGAGACCATGGAGGGCTGATGCATGCTCCTGATCTTTTACTCAGCTTCCTTTCTTATGGAACCCAGAACTATCAGCTCAGGAATAGAACCACCCACAACAGTGAGCTGGAAGCCCCCCCCCCATCAATCATTAATGAGAAAGACAGCCCACAGTCAGAACTTTTGGAGGATTTATTCAATTTAGGTTCTCTCCTCTCAGATAACTGTAGTTTGTGTCAAGTTAACATAAAACTAGCCAACATATTAATATTTTATTGGCATAATTTAGTGTTGACTTGGGTTATATTATAGTTCTTCCTCTTTATTGATTGGATATATGGCTTAAACTCATATAAAAACCAACTATTTTATTAATAGTCATGTATTTTCATAGTAAAATAAAGTATAAATTAGAATTAATGTACACATGGGATTATGCTCACCATAGAAACCACAAGGGACTATATACAAAGTTCATTGGCAGATATGAATACCTGCTCTTTAATTTTTGGTGACTAGTGTCCCAGAGAACCTCACAAAACACATATCCATAGTCTTGGTTACACATTGGAATGTGTGGCAAGACCTGACACTGAAAACAGAATGCACACTGGCCAAAGTTTGAAGAAATCAAGCCTCTTACTACCTAATGTTCACAGTATTGGTAGGTACTATGTAGTCTGCAGCTATGAAAATAAGCCATCAACCTACTGGGATCACCAAAAACTATAATAATGACTAGTGTAACAATGTATGTCCATGGGTACAACAGTGTCATGAGAGACAGGGATAAGTATCTGCTCCCTGATTGAATTTAAAGCCCAGAATACAGGATGAAACACAGACTTGGTACTGCGAACTTTACCTAGAAAACTTACTGGCCCCACGTGGGAGCCTACAACTATTATTCTGCTAAATGGACATAGTATTAAACAGTTTTTCAAATTTATGACTACAGGGTATTTCTCAAGATTCCTGCTCTATAATATTCACATTGTAACATAATATAGAATATAATCTCCTCTGTTGAGCTGTGGGGTAAATCTTGGACTTGATGCAAGTCATTAGATTAATATATAGGTGAAAATCACTTGCTCATGCAATTGAGATTTCAGATTCTTATGGTTCTTGAGTTAACTTAGATAGTGGCTTCTTACTGGATCTGAACTAACAAATAAAATACCCTACAAAAATATACAAGACATTACCTAAAGTCAGAACTTTCCTCTTTGTCACTGACTTCTTGTTAGTAGATAGATTCCCATTTCGAGTAGCCATGATAGAAAATGAAACCCTGTAAAGAACTGTGTAAGTATCCAAGTTTACCAGACTTTCACTTTCAAGGTAATGAAGCACCTGTCCTATAGCCTCAAACTAATCATTCTTTTCACCAAACACATTTAGTATGTGCATTAATATCCCAGTAAATTATTGTAAAAATATAGTTATAACTCATAACCTCACTACATTGAAAATACATGGAAGCAAATAATATAGTTTAAAAGGCAATTGGAAATTTAACCTTTATAACATTTATCTACTTAATTATATTTAATGTGTATATTGAGTATGAATATGTGTCTGGCAATATATGTGTCACAGTGTCCCTATGGATTACTTGGGAGGATTGATTTTTACCTTCCGTCATGTAGGTTCCCAGGATAAAATTTGAATTACTAGTAGGCTTTGCTGAAAGAGCCATCTTGCTGGCCACATAACTGACATTTTGATCTATGTGAAGAAAGATTACACACACAGTCATATGTATATTTAATATATATTATATATTATAAATGATGCCATGTCACTTATTTTCTGATAGTTTTGCAGCATTAAAAATAGCTCTCTTCAGAAGTTGCAGACCCTTTAAATATAATACTAATCAGAGTTTACTATTCTAGGATATCCAATCTCCAATCAGTCCAAATCTGAACAATGGCATTAAGATAAGCCAAGAATGGAAAATGCTTTCTTGTGTCCTTCGCAGAAGCAGCATGGTATGGGTCTAGGAAAGGGAATGGCGTCAGTAAACCAGGGCATGGAGAAGATTGGCTAGAAAATGGTCTTCTTTTTCTATGGAGTACAATTAATTATAATTTTGCACATTCTCTGGCAAGAACAAGGTGCCTACATCATGCCCTCAAACTACCTGGTATGATGGTAGTAATGCTTTTGAGTAAATGAGCCTCCTTCAACTTACTGGTAAATCACACCTCCACACTATGATAAAATACTCAGATAAAATATCTCTCAAGTATATGACTATATTTTCAACAGGGAGAAAGTTCATATTGACCTTGGCTCAATGTTAAGGAAGATGAATGGGACACAGTTCTGGTCCAAAACTTAGTAGGCACAGGAATAGCTCAGCCATGACTGTTGGGAATCCAAAGATTAATGAACACAGTTCCCAGATGGACTTAGACCTAGGACATTTAGAGAATTCTATATCTAGGCTGGAGATATACATTGACTCCCTCTTAGAGGAAGTCCTACAGAATTGAAAGTGACTAGACCCCCTTTATATGTAAAAGGAATACTTTGCATGGCCTTATGGGAATTTGCTGTTTCCATGCCAACCTATGGATATTGGATAAATCTTTTCCATGGACAGAAACAAACAAAAAACTCAAAGAAAGGAAAGCAAGGAGACATAGATCAGATGGTTCGTATCAATTTCTGCTTGTCTGGTCGCCATGACTGTCAGCATCAGTGGAGTATTTCTTCTTTTGCTGGTGAGTCTACAGGTGTAACCTTGCATCCTCAACTGCATTGTCAACCACATCAGAAAATAAACTTAGTAAGGACTACGAATGATGTCCTTTTAGAACAAGATGAGTCTAAAATTTGACTCACGAATATAGAACCTGTGGGGAATGTGACTGGACAACACAGTTCAGAGGTTTCTCCATTTTGCATTTTTGCTGGGTCCATTCAATTTTAACCAGAATTCGATCTCCTTGATAAAGAACCCCACAGAAAATCATTCTATTCTATTGTAGGGCCTAAGGTCAAGATGTCCGTGCTAGGTTATCTTAGCTTCTGTTAAAGTACCATCTTGTGCAGAAACCCTCCTGTTAACTCTTATCTTAGTTCCTGTTACACTGCTTGATTCTCTGAAAGCCCCATGTAGTTGCTGAGTGAAATGCCAGGATAAAGCTTTTACCTTTCAGAATCCTGTGATCTCGACACACAGGGCTATACTTAAGTCCTAAGTGTAGAGTATTGTCCCAGCCATCTGGAATAAAGATTTTTCAGTTGGTTATAAACTGTGACTGAATAGCACCTTTTATGGGCTCCCCATAACAATCTGAAATGTTATTTTCACAGAAAGTAAATTGAAAATATAAACAATGTCTGCCTAAATCTCAAAATAATATTTGTTAAACAATATTATCTTATCAAAAATGTACCACTAATATTACTCAGCAAAGTAACCTCATTAGAATAAATCTTTTATTTTTTTAATGTTGACTACTGCAACATATATTACGATACATTTTAATGTAATTTACATAAACCTACAGTAGACTGGATGTGTCCAGAATTTCACAACCTAAGATCTTATAATTCTTGATTTTGACCTTACAAATCTCATGGTGCCTCAACTCCTGGGAAGCAGTCCTATTCTTTTAGATCTAAGATTAAAGCTCTCAGTCTGACTCTGCGCAGTTCTACTCAGTGACAAAAACCTAGGTTAGAGTTCACAGTTTTATACTAGGGGAATTTATTTTTTATGGCAAAACCATATGATGTCAAAATGAAAATGAAACCTGAGGAGTTTGTTAGTATTATGAAGAGTCAATCTCTAAGATTACATAAGTTAGGAAATAGCATCTAAGGAACATTCTTTTTTATCAGAATGTGAAATTTTCTCCAGTATCTGAAGCAAACTCAAAAGTATCAACCGATTATGCCATTAATAAATTGTCATGCTGGAACTACATTGCCATAAAGGACAGTAGCATCAGTCTGAACTCTATAGTCTCCAAGATGATTGGATGCCCCTATATGATGGAATAAGTTACAATTTTAATGTACAAATAATGAGCCTCTATTAAAATAAAGGATATCATCAATCGAAGCACTGTAGTATAACCATAAACTTGTGACAACATAATGGCCACGAGACACAAGCTTTATAAATCTTATATGGTGCAGTGTCACTTCACTAAGAGACACTACTAAATATATCCGTGTGGAAATGAATTGTGAGTGTGATAAAGGTCTGGGATATTCACTTAAGATAATAGCTAGGTTCATCTTGTGATAGTCACTAGTTAACTTTTAATCTCACTTAGTCTTGAACCTTGCTCCAGCTCAGACAAATATCTAATTGCATTTCATTCTGAGTCTTCCACTTGTCTAAAATACTATAGGAAAGAAAGGAGAAAGAAAGAGAGAGAATGCTTTAAGAAAACATGTATTCTCTCCCTAAAATAGGTTTAGTGTCTTCCCCCTTAGTGTTTGTACTTGCTAAATTAATTTAAACCCTATTCATTTAAACCAGATTTCCTGTCTTTGCTCCAAGTTGTAAAACTATTTGATATTCATTTCTTTGATTTGTAGATTTTATTATTTCCAGTAAAATTTCAATTCCAATTTAATAAAACTTTTAGGCAAAACAAGAAGTGATTTAGTATGGTACTTATAAACCATTCTCTAAGCTTTTAGAAATAAAAATGTATAAAAGAACAGTAGAAATTAATGATATCTATTTATCAGAAATTACATATCTATTGTTAAGCTCTTCTCTTCTATATGATGTCTCATATAAGCTTTACCTGACTATTTAGAAATCTGTGATATACTCTTATGACAATGACCTCACTCTACAGCTCTAATATTTTTTCTAAAGTCATTTGATGTAATGCCATGTTAAACAGTATAAAAGGCATCCACTTAAGACTTCTAACCTATGCTCACTTTGGCAGTACATACACTAAAAATTGGAATGATACAGAGAAGATGAGCGTGCCCAAGGATGACACTCACATTCATGAGGCATTAAAAAAGAATTCTATACTAAAATTAAGTAAAATTTAATTATTTTATAGTCATAGTTTTTAAAATGTCAATATGTACAAATACTGCTTAATTTTTAAAATATGTGTGTATTCAATATGTAGAAATAAACCACTTAATCGTCTTCCATTTATGAAAATCTGTACTGCTGATGTCAAATTTTTAGGTAGGATATAAATAATTAAGTGATATGTGTTAACAAGAGCTATTCTGGTCCTTTAGCTATTATATCAAATCACATCATTCAGTTTTAGAAACACTTTATAATCTCAGATTGGACATTATTACAAAGAAAAGTAAATATTCATTAACTAATAGCACAGTTGCCTTGAAATATACATATTAATTGCAGCAGAAGATATTACAGAATACCCAAAGCAATGTTCAATATGAATGTTATGGAATTCTATTTTAAAAAGTTTAAAAATCCTTTCATATATTACAACCCAACTACAGTTGATACTCCCCAACCTATCCCTAGTCCTCCCCATCTCACCTCTACCCAAGATCCAGCAGCCCCTGCAGCTCCCCTCAAAAAAGAACAGACCTCTCAGGTATTTCAAACAAACATAGCACAATATGTCACAATAAGGCCAGGAATGTACCATCATATCGTGGCTGGATAGGGTGACCCAGTAGGAGGAAAAGGTTCCCACAGGAGGCAAAAGAGTCACAGATAGTCCTTGCTCCTACTTTTGGAGTCTCACAAGAACACAAAGCTATTTAGCCATCTGTATATGTAGAGGATTTTAAACCATATGCCAAAGTAGCCATATGAAGAAAATATGCCAATACAAAATCAAAATACCATAATGTGAAACCCATAAATAATTATTATAATTGAGATATTAAAAGAAAAAATTAAAATAGTGAACACAGTTTGCTTGTGAATGGCAATATAAATATTATGCAGTATCTGATAGGGTTGTAACTAATACAACTCCTCATAAATTTTTAGGCACAGTTCTATCAACCCTCCCCCTCAAGGATATGAGATATCTGTGATGCGTTGTCATTCTTTTTATTACTTGAATGTTAATTGCCCTTTATTAATTAACTGAATAACCATATGACTGCATTGATCAAATACAAGCATTTAGAATATATTCCCATACCATTTACATAATCTCATTTAATTATTTATTCATTTGTTCATTTTATTCTTTTTAAATATTTTATTCATTTATCTAAATTAGTGCTTTACTTGCATGTACTTCTTTATTCCAGAAGAGGGTATCAAATCCTACTGTAGATGGTTGTAAGGCATCATGCAGTTGCCAGGAATTGAACTCAGGACCTTGGGAAAAACAGCTAGTGCTCTTAACTGCTGAGTAATCTCTCTGGACCCCTTATTTTATACTTTTCACTAAAACATTTAGTGTGGTAAATGCCGCTTTGTATAAACTGTAAAATTATTCTACTAACATCTTTGAAAACTCAGATAGTATCTAAAGAGCATGTCATATCAATATCTACATTTTTGTCAAGTATATTATTAAAAGTGACATTATCACAAACTTATATGCATCCATGATTGACAGCATTGTAAAATATATGTAACAAAAATTCATGTAGCATTTGACATCTAGTAATTTGCTATCATTCAATTAAAAATGTAATTGTCCAAGTTAATTTGAAAGGTTTCTATCATTTCAAGAGAAATTACAATGACACAGTATAATCATTTCACTGTATTTACTTTAAGCACACAAATGCTATGAAAATTAAGACAATACTCAATAATATGGTTTCAGTGTTAATCTTTTTAAATATTTAAATGACTTGAGAGATTTAAAAAAGACTTCAGATTTTTTTCACTCTATATTTTAATCTTAAATATCTTTTAATTACAATGTGTTATATCCAGAAATATGTATGACTATTAAAATATCCTAATGTTGTTTCCAAATAAAATATTTCCAGTATATTTCAGCAATTTAAATATAATTTTTGTTTGATTACATTTTATTCTGAAAGATTTTTATAACATATTATATTTTCTTATACTTGAGTAACAAATTAAAAAATCAAACAAGATCATTACTCTCAAGTCATTGAAGTAGGTTTTGAAATTATACAATGTGTTTGATATTTTCCTCAGTATCAAACTGAGTTTTGACTTTTATGACAATGTATGTGTTCTTCATCAGTACTAATTAAATTGTGCTCATGAAAATATTTTTAATTTCCTTTAATCTCGTAATGAAGTACAAATTAATTCCTTTATTTTCATTATTATGCACCTTTCTTGCATAGACTGCTCAAAAGCTAGTAAAGATTAATGACCTAAGATACCAATTGAGTCAGAATTATATACTTGTACACCACATTAGTGAACTGTAGGATTCAAACTGGAATTATATTACAAAATTTGAAATTATATGTGTGTATCTTTCTTCTATTGTATTTAAATAAATGTTTAAAATGAACAATTTAAGAGTTCATTTTCTTTAAGTAACAATATGGTACATTTGACCAACAATGCTATTTTAAAATACAATTTAAAGAGCAGATAAGATTTTTCAGCCAGTTAAAGCATTATCATCAAGCCCAATGGCATGAATTTGATCCTTGCAACCCATATGAGAATGAGAGAAGTGACTTGCTCAAGCTGTCTTCCAACCTGAATGCTGTCTCCATGACATGTGCAACCACACACACAACAAAAAATATTAAAGATTTTAATAATAACAAATAATATAAACTTCAACAGAAAAGAAAAACAAACAAAACAACTGATATACACTTGATAAGAACAACAATTCAATAACCAAAAGCATTTGCCATATAATATTTTGCAAAAGTATTTGTTTCTAAAAGAACAATATTTTATTCAAAGCTATGTATTCCCACTTTTCTTTTCTTTGTACCTGCCAATGGCATTCCCCCAATTATAGCCTCATAGATAAAAGAGTAATTACACTAATTTTCAAAACACAAGAGATCAAAACTAGACTGACATACTCTTTTAGAAGCCAGGTAGCTGTTAAGGCAAGTCATTGGAATTCTTTCTCCTTTTATAAACACATGTGCAATTTACTTTTTCTTTAATGATCAACTTTAGGAATCAAAGAAGAAATTTTATGTTGAAGTAGTTTAAAGAATTATGGCAGTCTAAAATATGAAAACTTCGTGTTGCAACTGAGGAAATCACAAGATAGGAACTAAGAAAAAGAAAATACAGTTTCTGTTGGGCTGAAAAGACAATTCAAAAATTTCTGAAGAATTCATTTTTTTCTATTATAATTTGCAGAAAATTGGATATTTTGTAAATTAAAACTAAAATTAGCTAAAACTTATAATTAATAAAATTAAAGCATTATATGTTCAATAAAAGGTAATAAAATAATAGTTGCTGGAAGAATATTAAGGAGGCATGACCTGATGTAAAGATTAGGGAATTTGTTGAGAGGAAAAACAAAGCCCAATAATAAGGGTTTGGAGCATACACATGAATTGCAGCAGATACTATAGAGCACCCACAGCTGCCAGCCCCTAAGAAATCCTTGCCAATGTTTTTTGCTATTCCACAAAGACCTGAAATATCACTGTTTTAGGATATTCCCTAAATTATGTAAACTATCAAACAATCCCAGAGCAACTAAACTTCATACTTCACTTTGAAATATTAAAACTATCTATGTATCGTTTATCTTTATTGTATTTTAGGTTACTTCTCTTGGATGGTTTTCTTCTACGATATATAATTTATAATGCCTAAAAGTAGATCTGTTTGTGCTGTTGAGCCACTAAGACTGACTACACATCAAATGCACAATAATTTTATTTGATTATATGGTTTGTCTTTTGTTTTTTTTTATTTTAACTTTCTCAAAGAAAAATGTATTTGTTTATTTTTGATTGTTTTATTTTGTGGCTATGAGTGTTCTTTAGGTACTTATGCATGTATGTATGTAGGTTATCTGCATGTCTGGTTCCTGCTGGGATCAGTACAGGGTACTGGTTTTCCTAGAATTTGCTGTTAGTCGTGTACCACCATGGAGGAGCTAGGAACATTTCCTGAGACCTCACCATAGAATAAAGGAGCTTTAACTGCAGAGCTATCTCTCCAGCTCCTTACTTGGTCCTTGAAACACTTAATATTACTCTATTTTACATAACCTTCAATAATATCCGTCTGTAACCTTGAATAATTTATGTTTGCTAATTGAATACATTATTTTTCTTTTTATTAACATTTTTAGTGGAGGTGAGATTTAGTATTTGAGGAGCAATGCTTATTATTCAAAATGTGCCAAATCTGTGAGAAGACAAGAAATCTAAGTGAAGCTATTGAAGCAGTCTTATTAAGGGTACCAAGAAATGGTAAAATTTCTATAAAAAAAAATTCACAGTGGTTTAAAGTGACGATCCTGTTGAAGTCATGAGAGCTATGCCATTATTTTACTTTCTAATAATAACTGTTTTAAAAAGTTTTGAAGAATATAGAGTACTTTCAGTCTGGACAGCACTTATGATATCTTGGCATTCAATAATTCTAAAAATAATCACACACAATTAACTTATGCTTAATCGTTTTGAGAACAGATGGCAAAGTTAAACAGAATTTGCATATTTGGAATCAAAAAGGAGGATTGTGATTAAAAATTCATATGAAATTCTTTAACAGAATCTCTACAATTTCCAGACTATAGCACAGATTCTAATCTTTCTTAATAATAAAAACCAGGATTCAATCTCTCAAGGGCTGAAAGCTGGAGGATCAGAGAAGCAGAGCAGCCAGCCATTACCAAAGCCCAGATGAAGTGGCCTATCCTGCCCTCAGACTGCTGCTTCGTACTGCTGCCTCAGACTGAATCCATTTCTATCAAACCTCATTGCGCGCCTGTCTCTTCCCACTTCATATTTCTCTCTCCACCAAGCCATTATCAGTCTTGTCTCTATCTCCCAAGTGCTGGAATTAAAGGTGTGGGACACCAAAATGTTGGGATTAAAGGTGTGAGCTACCTCCACCTGGCCCCTAGAGGCTTAGCTCTGAACTCTGATCTTCAAACAAGCTTCATTCATTAAAGCACAAGCAAACTTTCATTACACCGGACAAAAAGAGATTATGTGAGTTCTTAATTTTTACCTTTTCAGTTTTACATTTATTCTCACATTAAGAAGCTGAATATTTCACTGCATGTCATAGTCCTATAATTATCAGGTCATTTATTTATCTTTTGCACTCTGTCCTGGTCTGAGTGTTATTGTACATGATTATAGATGGCAAC
Source organism: Alexandromys fortis (assembly GCF_014885135.2). Lineage (NCBI taxonomy): Eukaryota > Metazoa > Chordata > Mammalia > Rodentia > Cricetidae > Alexandromys > Alexandromys fortis. The sequence continues at coordinate 2,321,854 of NW_026067944.1, forward strand.
TGTTTAATATGCTTGCAGATGGTAAATTTCTTATTGATGGGTATGAATAAACAATCCATATTTTAAAGAAAAAAATCAGTCGACTGATTTGACTTAGTGACTTATTTAACAATATTCCATCACATTCATGATCAAAATACATTATAAACTCTTACTTTAAAAACACTTCCAAACTATTGTGTTTATGTATAGTGAGAAGATTACATCTCTAACTCACTTGAATCTCATTTTAGATAACAAAAACCCTGAACATATTTACATACAAGAATCATGATAAAGACTGAATGAGTGGTATTTATCAAAATACACACACAGTTATGTGTGTAACAGGAATTAATGGACAGGGAGGTTATGAATTTGAAAGAGATTGAAGAAAGTGATATGGTTGGGTGTGAAAAGAGGAAAAGGAAAGGGTAATTATGCAGTTACATTATATTCTAAAAAGTTAAAACTATATCAACTATATCTCCTCTATTTTCTATCCCTGAATATCTATATCAGATGGGAAGGTTATTGTGGATGGGTTGGGTAAACTATCTTGGATTAATGAGAGGGCTCAATATTATCATAATAAGCTTTGAAATGTAAGAGAAAGGCAAGAGAGTGTGGAAGTGAGCCGTAAGCCTTTCTCCAGTGGATGGACAGAGGTTGTAGAAGTTTGTAAAGTATCAGCAAAGAAACACTCTCTGCCTCTATAACTCCTGGTGAAGAATGAATGCAACTTTGTTCCCATAGTTATTTCAGTGCAGTGGAAACAATTTCAGGATTTTAACTGCATAATTATAAGGTAATGTTGCTGTTTTATAAAGCTACTGAATTAATGGTTAATGTCACATTATGCCTAGAAAGCAGATACATCTCCTGATTCTCCTAATATTACTTACTCTCCTCATATATCTTTCCTGCTTTTTGTATTATATATTTTACCTCAGCACAATTAACAAACCTGTTATTGGTTATATGTCTTAGCCACGTGCCTATTTCCTATAAAAGCTTCTAAGACCTTTAACTTCTTCTGTGGATTAATATTTGCAACAAGTATTGTTGAATCATAATATTATTCTTAAGAATATCATGAACATTCAATACATGAATTTATTTTAATTGAAAATTTTAATTATTTGTGAGTCTAAATTTATTTTCTTTTCATGAATCAATATAATAAAACAGTTACCTCGTAGTCTTTTTATTTTTTATTGAAAAATGTCTATTATGCAAATATTTTGATCCAAGCTTTTTTCCTCCCCCAACTCATTTCAGTCTTCCTCACCTCCTTATACACAGAACCCTAAGTGCATTCTTTCTGTATAAAATAATAATAAAAATAACAAAATGATGTGTGTATGTAGTGACAGGCAAGTGGGCTTTCTCATGATCACAGAACTATCTATCACACTTTGAAGACTTAAAATCAAGTGATTCTGGCTTCAAATTCTTTGTTATTATGTTGTACTCCTGGTGGGAACACTAATTCACATTAAATACTAACTCCACATACTCTCTATACCTACTCCACCTGACAGAGATAAAGTTAGTATTACAGAAAGGTCAGTGGATTAAACTGACATACAAACTGACTTCTTTCTTGGGTTTGAAAAGCATATTTTGAATACTGATAAATTTAGACATTGTCAATCTCAGAAGCACATTGTCAAGTTCTTGCTCCAATGTCTCTAAAATTTGAAGTATCTCTCATTTTCTGCATAAGGACCATTATAAATGCTAGCCATATTAGTGAAGCATATCCCTAATATCTCTTTCCATTCTAGCAATGCAGAATGAAGAAACTCACCAATATGTGATATTTTAAGTATAGTTGTGTGTGTACACATACACATACTTAACATAGACAGTCAGACAGACAGAGAGAAGGGGAGATAGATAGAAACACTTTCAGTATGTAATTGGGTGCTTTAAACAAGTAACTGGGTATATTTTTAGCATGTCTGACTAATGTTTCTTATTGCTGGATATATATATATATATATATATATATATATATATGTATAATTTTAAATTAACCATGAACAAAATATAGAATAGTACACTCTCTACCATTCATAAGAAGAATACATTTTCTATCTTTCTTTTAACTGGGTGGTTAAAACAAGTACCTTTAGCTTGAGTCTGACTAATGTTTTTTATTGTTGGAAGAATGATGGTGGTGCACCGTTGAAGCTAAAAAGTGTACCCTTCCATCTCCTCTTCTTTTTATATTTTTATAAATACAGATTCTGCCTATATAACCTAGGCTTTCCTCAGAGTCATTCATTGTGTACTCAAAACTGACACCAAATATGTTATACTCCTGATTCAGTCTCCCATGTACTGACATTGCAGGTATTTATCGTGAACACTGGTCATTTTTTTCCCTTCAAAACTTTCCTTAATCCCTTTCTTTTATAAAAGAGAAACTATATTTTTAAAAGTAAAAGTATACAAAACACTGGAAGGTAAGAAAGAAAGAAGGTGATAAAAAGGAAGGGATGGTCCCCATAAAATTCTCTTATAGTAAAATTTATAAAATTTGTTTATGATAGGATAGGTGAGATATATGGATAATTAAACAGGTACTTTAAATAATAAAACAGATAAAAGACATAAAATGTATAATATTTTACATACCAGATAATAGAACAGAATAAATTTTAGAAATATGCATGCCATTCTATGTTGGGCTGTTTCCAATTTTCAGCAAGCTATAGATGGAAGCATAGGATGGGACAACACATTTCTATAAGTGATATATAATTCATAGAACCAATAAAATGCACCATAGATAAGACATTGTAAAAGAAAACAAATTACAAATTTAATAGAACTATTAATAACCTTTTTTAAAAATTAAAGGTATTCTTTCATGTTATATAAAAGGTTCTATTCATAAAACCAATTATACCAATATATATATATATATACTAAAAACTTTTTTATAAATATCAAGAGCATACTTTCTTTTTTTTTTTTTTTTTTTTTTTTGGTTTTTTGAGACAGGGTTTCTCTGTGGCTTTGGAGCCTGTCCTGGAACTAGCTCTGTAGACCACGCTGGTCTCGAACTCACAGAGATCCTCCTGCCTCTGCCTCCCGAGTGCTGGGATTAAAGGCATGCACCACCATTGCCCGGCAAGAGCATACTTTCTTAAATGAATGAAACAATACAACTTTTACAAATTATTTATTTTGCAACTTATAATTCAAAACATAATTAGCTCAAAATTAGTATCTTAAAAGGTTCTCTATATAGAGTTCTTGCTATATCTGTTGCAGAGTTCTTGCATGCTCAGCGCACTAACTTGAGCCACTTAGTGTGCTCACACACCTTTGGTGTGCCTTGGTGTAGGTATTTATGTATGTGTTCACCAGATGAACATCTGTCTGCTTTTTGTTTTGTATATTTAAATTCTACAAGTAAAGACATTGCAGTCATTCTGAACGAATGTACTACCTTTTATCTCTCTTGTACAGTTCTGAAATAAAACAAAAGAAGTTTAAGCAAGAAAATTTAAAGTAACTTAAAAGGGACAGAAGAGTCAAGCTGTCGGTCTCGTTTTACCTTGATCCTTTCTTTCTTCCTTACTCTGCTTTATCATTTAATAACCTTTGATATGATCAAAGTTTTGTCTTTGAAAGAGTCAAAGTACAAGTAATTGATAGCTACAACATACTCTGCAATTCTCCTTTTTAATTATAGTTTTAACTGAAAAGTTAAAAATGTACTTATCAATTGTCATTAATGTATGCAGTGTAATGGGTTTATAATACTAAAATATTTAGCTAATATTGCTTGTTGATATGAAGATGATTTATGTACAAAAGTAGCAAAGTATGAAAGAAAATAAATAGAACAGAACAATCAAATCTTTTTTTTTAAAGAAAGAACAGCCTGTTATTTTCAAACTGCTTCTTTCAGTTCTGTTGATAATCTTTGCCTGAAGTATAAACATTGAGTGGAAAATCACTATGTTAAAACATATTACCCACTATGGATATGCAATAGCAGTAAGGGTTATAATTAACCAAAAAGTTCTACTTGTGTGTGTGTGTGTGTGTGTGTGTGACTATTATCATGTAATAAATAAGTCATTATGTTAGAATTAAATTAGAAAACACTTCAAAAATTGACATTTTTTTTCACTAAACTTAACTAATATGGTTATAAAATTGGGTATATAGTAAATCTATTATACATGGTTTCCTCAAATCCACATATTGAAATCCCAACTTCTCATTTTGATGTTGTGATATTTGGGGATGGTTGTTGCCAAGAACTTAGATAAGAAATGAGCATGGGACCCTCAGTCTATGACCAAGACCTTTAGTAGAACATACACAATCTTTCTTTCTGTATAGTGTTGTATAATTTCTGGACACAGAAATTATATCAACAGAAAACAGTTGTTCTGGGAAGATCTTGTGAGTAAAGCGAGGAGAAAATATGCTCCTATTGTTTTAGCCTTACAAGTGTTCTATTTAGAGCTTTTCCTACCAACATATTTTTTGTCTGTTGAAGAACACTATTTAGACTGCTAGGGATATGAGAAATAGAGATGGGGGGAGACCGTCTGTCGTGGAGAGGGGTAAAAGAAAAATATTTCACCAAAGGAAATGTACACATTTTGTCTCATTTCTATGCCATCATCAAACAATGCAGAGAAACCAGAAAATGGCCACATGTAATGTAGAATAGCAAAACAAAATAGTCTCTAACATAAGGGTAATGTTAACCCTTTGAGATCAAGAATTGTTTCTCAATGATAATTTGTACTTTGAGAAAGAAAAAGAATCACTATGCAATAAAAAATTGTCAAAAGTTCAAGTAGCTCCACTGGAATAAAAATCTAGTGAATAAATTGGAAAGACCAATTCCTGGCTTATAAGAACATACAGCGTATCAAATACTAAGAGTTTGGCAAGACAGAAAGGGGTTTCTGTTTCTATTCCCTACAGAAGAAAAAATATTTATTTTAGAAGCTATTTCAGTTTTATGCAGAAATAATACTTAAAAAATATATTCCTACTGAGGTAGAGGTGGTCAAAGAAGTTGGGAGATAGAGGGTGAAATCAAGGCAACAGATGACTCTGTCTCTACCCTGAATTCCGGATGCATGACAAAATTTTGAAGGGGATGATGCAATTGCTTTTTCATTCTTTTTTTGCTTTGTTTTTGTTTTTAAATTTATTTATTTATTAAAAATTTTCACCTCCTCCCCTCCTCCCATTTCCCTCCCACTCCCCCCTCCCCGCCCCCCTTTCTCTCCATTCCTAAGAAAAGTCAGGGTGCCCTGCCCTGTGGGAAGTCCAAGGCCCTCCCCCCTCCATCTAGGTCTAGGAAGGTGTGCATTCAAACAGACTAGGCTCCCAAAAAAACAGTACATGCAATAGAATCAAAACCCAGTGCCAATATAAATTGGCTTCTCAGTCAACCCTCATTGTCAGCCACATTCAGAAAGTCCGGTTTTATCCCATGCTTTTTCAGTCCCAGTCCAGCTGGCCTTGGTGAGCTTCCATTAGATCTGTCCCACCGTCTCCCCCTGGGTGGACGCAACCCTCGTAGTCTTGACTTCCTTGCTCGTGTTCTCCCCTCTTCTGCTCTTCATCTGGACCTTGGGAGCTCAGTCCAGTGCTCCAATGTGGGTCTCTGTCTCTATCTCCATCCATCGCCAGATGAAGGTTCTATGGTGATATGCAAGGTATTCATCAGTGTGGCTATGGGATAAGGTCAGTCAGGCACCCTCTCCTCTGCTGGCCAAGGCGACATCTCCTTGGAGATCTGGGAACCCCTCTAGAGCCAAGTTTTTTGCCAACCCTAAAATGGCTCCCTTAATTAAGATATCTTCTTCCCTGCTCCTATATCCACCCTTCTTCCATCTCAGCCATCCCATTCCCCCAAGGTCTTCCCAAGCTTCCCCTTATCCCATCTCTCTCCCCTTCTCCCCTTCCATCGAACCCAACCCCACCCCCGTGCTCCCAACTTTTGCCGGGTGATACTGTCGACTTCCAGTATCCAGGAGGATAAATATATATATATTTTTTCTTTGGGTTCACTTTCTTATTTAGCTTCTCCAGGACCATGAATTATAGGCTCAATGTCCTTTGTTTATGGCTAAAATCCACTCATGAGTGAGTACATACCATATTCATCTTTTTGGGTCGGGGTTATCTCACTCAGTAAAGTGTTTTCTATTTCCATCCATTTACATGCAAAATTCAAGATGTCATTGTTTTTTACCTCTCAGTAGAACTCAAAAGTGTATATGTGCCACTTGAAATCACTTGAAAAATGAGTGAGCATAAATGTTGTCTCAAGAAGAATGAGATAATATAAATAATTCCCTACTGATTAAAAAGAACTCCGCACTCAGAGGCTATGTTGTTCAGTGTTGCCATTATTTTAGATATATTCAGGCCATTCACCACCTTCATAAATTTTAAGTCACTTAGACATAAATATCAGTAGCACAATGGTTGATACAATTTTAGTCAAAGCTCTTGTCATTGTATTAAAAAAGTTACAGAAAGGGTATCATCAGTTGCACTTGATTTGTATCTGATGGTTCACATATTTGCAATTTATTTTTAATTACTTATTCTAATTTGGGAGACTGTAATATTGTTACATGACTTTGGAAAGTCTTATTTTGTTGTTACACTCATATTTGGACAGTTGTTTTGGTGAGACTTTGTGGCTGTAGCATTTGATATTACTTGGAAATTAAATCTCAGAGGAAACTTCATGATCCTCATCCTCTTACAATTTTTCCACCCCTACTTTGCAATGTTCCTTGAATGTTACATGCTTGAGAGATTTGTAAACACATCCATTGGATTTATGCTCCAAAATTTTGCATTTTTGTCAGTTGTTATTTCCTATAATGGTCCCTGTCTATTATAAAGAGATAATTCCTTGATGAGGGGCAAGAATTATGTTTATTTGTATGTTAATTGTATGTTATTACAATTATATAGGTTATATTTATGGGCAATGCTAGTTTAATAAAGTACCTATAGGGGCCCCTCCAAGATCCTTGATTTTTTTTAACACTGGTGCTTGGTTAGTTAGTTAATCAGGCATGATTTGTCTGTTATTCATAAGCCTACAAAGAGAACTGTTGGTTGCTGTCATAGTTATGGTTTGATTGTTGTGAACAGACATCATGATCACAGCAGCTCCTATAAAGAATCCAGTCAATTGGAACTGGCATATAATTCAGAGGTTTAGTTCATTGACATCATGGCAGGAAGCACAGTTTTTATGCAGGCAGATATGCTTTAGAAGAGAAAGCTGGGACTTCTAAATCAGAATCTATATGCATCAGAAGAGTTTTCCACTGGGATAGGCTTGGGCTTCTATTTATATGGTGGATTACATTGATATATTTGCGTATGTTGAACCAGCCCTGCATCTCTGGGATGAAGCCTACTTGATCATAATGGATAATTTTTCTGATGTGTTCTTGAATTCGGTTTGCCAGTATTTTATTGAGAATTTTTGCGTCGATATTCATGAGTGAGATAGGCCTGTAATTCTCTTTCTTGGTTGGGTCTTTGTGTGGAGGCTTGGGCTTCTAAATCTCCAAAGTGCACCATGAGTGACATACTTTCTCCAACAAAAGATGCCATTTGAGCCTATTGAGACCATTTTCACTCAATCCAACACAGTTTGTGCCAAAGCATGAGACTCACAACTAAACCTTTAGAATTACCTTTCCTGATGGTTGTTTCTGTGACTACCAGACAACATAGCTGCGCAGTGCTGTTGGTTGCTTTCCTCTCTGGGAAGTGTGCATGGTTTCTTCATGTGCCACGGAAGCAGAAAAAAATCTCTAAATCCTGTACTGCAGGCTGTGACCTACATATAATACAAAGCTAAGCACATGATTTATCACAGATGACATGCAATCAATAGATTTAAGGCACAGAAATTTCTGTATCTTAATGAGTGACTCTTTACAGTCGTGTCATACATCAAAGCACAAATCTTAGATAAAACCTTGGGAAATGACATAACTCATAGATGTTTGGTATTTGACTGCATAATAGTACAATACAGAGAACAAGAGACACCAGAAATATGTGTACTACACTCTAACATGTCATATAAATGTAGACCTAGTCTGAAAAGTCTCAAAGTTATCATTTGCTATTTAACTTTGTATAGAACAGGTTTGTTTTACTGAAAAAAGATACTGTCTCACAACCCATGTTAGCCTTCTACTTGATCTTACTGCCTCAATCTCCGTAATGCTCAGAATATAAGTGTGTGCTACTGCTGCGGGAGCTCCTTCAGCCAATAGCCTTTAAGATACCAGCCTTATGCTACTATACCTGGCCTATTATTACCATTTAAGTCTATTTTTCTATAACAGAAACTGGAAACAACCTAAATGCCCCTCGACCGAAGAATGGATAAGGAAAATATGGTACATTTACACAATGGAGTACTACACAGCAGAAAAAAATGACATTTTGAATTTTTCAGGCAAGTGGATAGAGCTAGAAAACATCAATTTGAGTGAGGTAACCCAGATACCGAAAGACAATTATCATATGTACTCACTCATAAGTGTTTTTTAAACATAAGGCAGAGAAAACCAGACCATAAATCACAATCTCAGAAACTAGACAACGAGGACCCTAAGAGAGACATAAGTAGATCTAATTTACATGGGAAGTAGAAAAAGACAAGATCTCCTGAGAAAACTGGGAGCATTGGGACCTTTGGGAGAAGGTCCAAGGGAGGGAAGAGGCAAAGAGGGGAGCTCAGAAAAATGCAGAACTCAATAAATATCTCTCTATATATTGTTTTTTATAGATATCTCTCTATATATCTCTCTCTATATAAGAATTTCATGATTATGAGGCAAAATACAGTACATTTGTTAGTAAATTTCATGGACTGGAACAATGCTATTACAATAGCCAGTAGCTGCAAGAAGAAAGGTGACAGGAATTCTAATTATCAGCTTAACTCAATTAGCATCTATTGTTTGCAGCTTGGTTTATCATTGCTTCATAAAGAAGCATTGTAAAAAGTTAGTGTTTGTTTTACTCTCTTAGAGACTTGCTATACTGCCAAATCTTTTAACACACGTTAGATAAAAAGGAGCAGTACTGTCATTCCAGCTGAAAAATGGATATTTAAACAATATTATTAGTGTTCCGATAAAATTTTATTGAATAAAAGTTCTTTGCTACTTTACATTTTATCTAATAAACTTGACTGTTTTGATTGAATCTGTCTGCTAGATCACAGATGAAGAAGCTGGATTCAGAGAGGCAGTCTTTCTTTGTTGGGTGAAATATATGAAATGCAATTTTTTTCAGATTTGGATGCTTCTAATCTATAAATACCTATAAGGGTACTATGAATGTAGCCAAACACTAGTTCTCCATACAATTTTAAGATCTGGAAGGTATTTTCATGATACTTCCCAGTAATTCCAAAGCTTTTTGTTTGTTGTTCCTGACTTGTGTTTGTCTACTCTCACCACAGAAGGTACATTAACTTTAATGTCATTAAGAACAGATCAAAAGAATGAGATGTGACTCTATTTAAAAAAAAAATGGCAGGGTTATTTTTGACTATTGCAAATGTTTGTTTCAATGATAGGGTCTATCATGGGTCTTCAAAATATTTTTTAGAAAGCAACATTAGTTGGTATGAAGAAGAATATAGATTTTGGAGTACATGCTCTCTAATATTATTACCCAAAATCTTTGCGACAACAGTTAGGTTTTTCAAATATCTATAAATTATTGAAATACTTTCAGAAGGAGTTCTTAGTAAATAATTACTGGTGAAAGTTTTTCAGAAATTTTATCATATTACCTTTAGGATAAGGCCCATACCAATTAACTAGAGAGAGTCTATTCATTTTCCATATAGTAAATTTCATATGTAGTTTTAAAATGGTTTTCCTCATTTGATTCTGCTCTCAAGTTTGTACACAAAGACACTCATTATGCAACTATGTTTACATCAAATGTAGATTACAGATTTTATAATCTTAGCAAATTGGGCAACGTTAATACAAATTAACAATTAAGGTTGAATATGACGAAGAATGGTGGAGGAGAGCAATGAAAGATATCTAGTGATAGCGGGAGCCATTACGGGGTTAGGAGAAACCTGGAGCTAGGGAAATTCCCAGGAATCTACAAGGATGATCCCAGCTAAGACTCCAAGCAATAATGGAGAAGGTGCCTGAACAGGCCTTCACTTAGAATCAGATTAGTGACTACCATAATTATCATCATGGAATCTATATACCGTAACTGATGGAAACAGATGCAATGATTCACAGCCAAACACTGTGATGATCTCCCGGGATTCAGTTGAAGAGAGGGAGGGAGGAGGGTTCATATGAGCAAGGAGACTCAAGATCATGACAGGGAAAACCACAAAGAAAGTTAATCCAAGCTAGTGGGAGCTCAAGGACTCTTGACTGGCAGCAGGAGAACCTGCATGGGACCCAGGTAGGTCCTATGACTCTGGGTGACAGTTATGTGGGTTGACCTTTTTGGGGGGTTGGTTGCAGTGGTACCAGAACTTATCCTGAGTGCATGAACTGGCTTTTTGGAACCCATTTCCTATGGTAGGATACCTTGGTGAGTCTTGATGGGGGGGATGTTAGTCTTGCTTCAACTTGGTATGCCAGACTTTGTTGACTCCCCAGTGGAGGCCTTATCACCTCTGAGGAGTGAATAGGGGTAGGAAGGAAGGAAAGTGGGGAGGCAGGGGAATAGGAGGGATGAGAAACTGGTGTTGGTATGCAAAAGAAATAAATCAATTCAAAAATGAAAAAATCAGATTGCTCATTTAGATTGTTCTAAAACATTGCAACATACAGAAAGATATGAAGGGTAGAATAAGGAGTCATAAGTATCAACCAAAGTATGCCTTCCCCTCATCTGCAATTCACCTGGCTTCATCTTCCCATATACAACCAACGAATTAGTTTAATTACTCTATGTGACTTTTGATGCTAACATTACATATGTTTTTTTTTATGATGTTTTACTTGTGTTATCTTGTTATTTGTATATTTCCTTGTAAGACTTTGAAGATTATTCAGAATCAAACTAATGATGCACTGGTCAGGTCTTTAATCTAGTAGTTGCATCTTTAAAGATTCAGACATTTGCATATTCAAAAGAGTCAGAAAATTCCCTTGACAGTACTAAATTGGATGGACTCTTTTTCTTGTCATTATTCCTTAAATCATATTGTGGAATCTTGTTGATTATATGCTGTGACAAAACTGAATTAAGTCTGTGCAACCAATTCTACTTAATAGAAAAGAAATACATAATTGATCTATGAAGACAGCGTGTACTTTGCATAACTCAGGAATCCCACAAACACTATTTTTCAGTATATTTTGATCCTTCGTATTATATGTAATATTTTATGTATGTTCAAACATTTTTCATATACAGAAATTTTGTTCTATATGTAAATTTTAGAGATACATTGGTACATTATGGACTCTGATTTGCCTTTCCTCTGTTTAATTTGTCACAGTGAAGCAATGGTAATCAAATATACTCCTTTTCTTTAGAATGTTTACTGATGGTTTTCTTCCTAGTAAGCTGATACTTCTCTCTTGCTCTACAAGAATGATAGTAAAGTTCAGAAGCCTACTTTCACATTGTGTCTGCTCATAATTTATCAACTGCCACAGTCTAATGCCCTTACAATTTCTCCAGGTGTCTGGGGGCCTGTTTGGACATCTATTACAAGGGAGAAAATGCCAATAACCAGGTGTTCTCCTGTCACAGTGGTCACTGCTTTTCCCCAGTCTTATATTCCCCATTAAACTACAGAGGTTGATCTAAAAAGTAACTCAGAGATAAGAGGTCCTGCTAAGTTCCACATCGATTGTCTCAAAGTAGTGATTAAATATTAGAGAAAGCATCAAAAATTGTCAAAAATGATAAAGAAAATTTGAAAGATATGGAGAAAATTAAACATGCATATTTTATTGGAAAATTCTAAGAACTGACTTAACTATCTTTTTTTTTTCTTTTCTTCCTGCTCTCCAGACATAGAGACAAGCATAATACTTTTCCCTCTGATACTCTCCCTCACAAAACAGCTACCATTTTTTTTCTTGTTACTATGCTTTAGTTGAAATAAGAGCATGATCAAAGTGCATTTGGTCAGTATCACGCAGGTTGTTAAGCAGTTAATTCAGTGATGCTAAGGTACAACTGTCTCTGAATCCCCTTTTGAAAGTTGGTAATTACATTTTGCAAGGTAACCTTTAATTTTAACATTATAAAATAAGGTCATAGCAAGTCATAAGCATAATTCAGGTTTGCATGGAAAAATATTGTTCTATCAAAAATACTACTTTTACTATTGCCCGTAATTAACCCCAGCTGCTAACTTTTCCAACACCTTTGTACAGAAACGAGTATAAAACCATTTCAGATAGTCTTAGCTCGCTACATCATTTAATTGCAAAACCTCGTACTAAAAGAGGCTCAATAAAAAGTAATTTGTTAAGCTCATGCATTTATATGCTTATAAGGTGCAGCATAAAACAGGCGTGCAGAGTTGAACCTTGAATGTTCCCTGCTTAGAAACATTTTTCAGGCTCAGATATATGTCACTAAACAGAAGAAAGTTAAGAATATAAGAGAAAGGAAAAACTAGAAAGATTAAGGTTTCAGAAGAATAGCAGCTTCACGAAAGCTAGCCAAATCTGTAATTAGCGGTGTGTCCATTGTGCCCCAGCCATTGTTGGCATATCTTGTTTTGACGACTTAAGGACAAAAGCTCCTTTAATGTTTTTTTTCTGCTTCTGTTCCAGGAACAATGGAGAGTAGTACTGACTCACATGCTGAGTTTTGAGAGGGTGAGGACTGAATACATTTCAGGGAGGAAAGGAAGAGGGAAAAGGAGAAAAAAGTGGAATGCAAAACTATTTTATGGAGATTAAATATTCTCAAGTATTCATTTACCAGGTTCATTTGAATGTCTTTATTAATTTTAAGGAAATTATTTGTCTCCAAAGTGCAGATATCATGCTGGATTCCAATATAACAAACTCTATGTAAGAAAAAGCGATGAAAGAAGAAATGGAATCAAATGGAGGTGTTCCATATAAATAGTCAATGAAAAAATAAAGAGATATGTATAAGCTGTCATATCTGATAACTTTAATATAATTTTATTCTGTGGACAAAAGTTCTGAGCTACACATTTTACCTCACATAAATTTTGTGAAAATTGTTATTATATAAGTATTTTTAGTAAATTGTCCATTTAGAAACCTTTATCTGGCCATTTTTCTTCAGGAGCAAGCTATCCAGCGCTAAAGAGATAAATACATTAATAGTGCTTGTTTAGCTCCAGAGATAAGTGTTATTAAGCAAAGGTTGCTCTTTTCCTCTTAATCAAGGGGCATGATTAGGGCATAGGGCAGTGACAAGGAAAATAGGCCCCGAAGCCTTCCTCACAGTTTTAGTATTTTTAAATTTCTAATAATTTGCTTTTTAATATTTGTTCTTTGAGAATTGTGAGGGTTTTTTTTATGCTGTATTTTGATCATAAGCACCCCCTCTCCAATTATTCCTAAACCACCTTTCTTTTTTACCAGTGATGAAAGATCTGGTGTCCTTTTGGTGTGTGCTGTTCCACTGGAGCATGACCCACTCATTAGAGGCTAAATGACAGAAAGCTGTCTCTGTCCCATGATCTAAAAGCTGTTATTTAGCTGCTGAGCTGTTGGTGAGACTTCATGTCCAATGCCCCACTCCATGTTGGGTGTGATCTGTTTTCGAGCTTTCACAGATTTTGTGTATGCTGCCCAGTCCTTGTGAGCACACATATGCTCTTTTGTGTCCAGAAGATTATTCCTTTGGCTCTGGCTCTGAAACTCTTCCTTCAATGATTCCAGAGGCTTGGGGTTTAGTGTGTGCAATACATAAGTCTCTTTTACAACTGACATCTTGCTCATCTTTTATTCTCTTCACTTTCTCTGTGCTAATAATTGTCTGCTGCAAATAGAACTTCTCAATTGAAGGTTGTGAAACATACTGACCAAAGGTTGCAAGGATTAATGTGTTTGTTGCAAACTTCATTGCTGACAAAGTTGGTTCTTACTATTTTGATCTTCAGTGATTTTTTCCCCCCTCTGGGCAGGATTCAACCCATGAGCTGCCAAGATTTCCACTTTCAGAGTTACAACCTACTCTACTTCTTTTAAGTCATAAAACTATTTCTCAGTTATCCTTTTTGCTCATATTCCATCAATTGGATCCTGCAATCTTCTGTTCCTGTAAACATGACTAGTAATCAAGTAAATTCGTAGCTGGTTATATGTTTATATCAACTTCTATCTGATAATGAGAGCCAATATCCTGCAAACACCTTCCAGTTATATAAAATTAAGATCCTTATAATTTTGTATTCACAATCTATATTTCTTTTGTAATATTGTAGTCCATAACTAGTCATTCATCCTCATGAGAGAATTTTACAGTAAGTGTACTTTTGAAAATTTTCTTTTAAAATCTTAAAGAACAAAATACATTAATTTCAAAAAATTTAACCACAGAAACTGACAACTTTTATAGTGCCTCTGAATATATTCAGAACCTTGAGTCATTTAAGGTAGAATTAAAAATTCAGTGCTTTATCCTATCATGCTAATACACCAGGAAGAACACAGAGTATCACAAAACGTGAGTGATAGTATATTGTTCTGTAATTACATTGTATAAACGGAGAAGTTCTGAAAATTCTTCATGAATCAAGCAAGAGATGAAATGACAAAGAGAGAAATCCTTTAGTATAAATATGTAGTTAGAATTAAAATAAATCTAATGAAATTTTGTGATGCTTTTTCTTAAACTAGAATAGTAAGATATTCAAGTTAGATATAGGAACCCCCAAAATCACAATTAAAAAATATAAACCTAATAAAATAAATGCATTCTATATTTCATAGAAAGCAAAAAAAAACATACAGAATTTTTTTTAAAGAACAAATACTGTTTTATTTCATTTTGTTCTAATGGCTTTTATATATATTTTATAATCCTAGAAATGGAAAAGGAACATTGATGTCAAGTGAAATCAGTATTATTTTATACAGTAGTCTCCATTCTTTCTAGCAAATATCTTAATAAAACTGAAAGAAATACACAGGAGAAAAACAACAGAATATGTGTAGCATTATTAAGATTTAATCAAGCATTTAATTAAAAAAATAAGAGAAACACAAGCTGAAGGCTAGGAACACTGTCATAAAATCTGTTAGCCCCAGTATTAGCTAACAAAGTTCAGGTCTAGGAATTTGATCTTCCTGGGACACATGCAGTAACAGAAGAGGCATGAATTAACAGAATATACTACCTGGGCACTACTAAATTTAAATATTTCAAGAATTCATTATTATTATCATATCATACAAGAGGCTCTATTCTGAAGCACTGCTTCTACAAACACAAGTTATCATGCCATTTTTGACTTTTGTTGGTAATGTGAAAAAAGCGCAGAGATAAGAGACAGTGTGTCATTTCATTGGTGAAATCTAGTAAGAGTTTAATGCAAGCATTGCCTGCCAAAGGATTCAATACAGTTATGCTGTGATGACTTGTGTTAATCTTTGATCACTTGTAAGACCGATTTCTGAGCATGTCTGTGGAGGAGTATCTCAACTGAGTGATTGAGGTGGAGATCCACCTATTGTGGGTGGAGTCATTCCTTACCCAGAAATCTAGACTAAGCCAAGAAAGCAAGTTTGGTATTAGCATGCATTCATTATCCCTTGTTTCATGACTGGGAATACACATGAATAGCTCCCTTGAGCCCGAGCTGTCATGACCTTCTTGTCATGGTGGACAATACTCAAGAGTGGTAAGCCAGTATAAATTCAATCTCCATATCTTGATTTTTTTCAGAGTGTCTTGTCAAATCAACAGGAAAAGCAATTACTATTACTGTGACCCTGTTTAGTTACTTTTTGGATATTTTTTATAAAAGAACAAGATTTATAGGTGTTCAATCATATGTGATTTTTCACAACCATTCTACTCATATTGTCAGTATTGCTATAAGACCCTCTATAGAGTTATCAGAAGTGTGTCATTCCTGAAACTTCTGCTGGGACTTTGATGACCTTGATTATAGAGAAAAGGGAGACTTTCTACTAGCTATAACAGCTGTAAATGACAATTAAGTTAATTTTTAGCAGATACTACAAATGGATTTTGAGCTTTGAAAAGAAAATTATAGCAATTGTTTTGTTAACTTGCTTTTATTCTGGGCTAACCAAACATAAACAAGCAAACAAACAAAAACCATCTGGACTTGCCAGGAAATCAGCAAGTACATGGCTGTATCTTTGCACCTGATAACTACTTTTGCAATGGAAAATAAAGTGAAATATTTTATTTCAATTTAAAAATGACTCTTTAAGCTTCTCAAATATTAATGGTTAAAAGCTAATTATTTTGAAAATGATTTAATCTCATAGCCAAATACAATAGTCTTTTTTCTTCTGATATATGTGTGTGAATGACCTANCACCAAATAAAATATTTAATGAATCTGCATATTAATATATGTGACATTTCCATTAATATTCTTTGAGAAGTTTATTTTTACTTTTGCCATATTGAGAAAATATTTAATTACTTCTCATGCTACATATCATTTCAATTGATTCCTTTTTGAGTCAAGTAAAAGGGAATTTAAAAATCAATAGACATGATTTAGCTCTTCTTCCTATCTAAAATAGCAGAAATAATTATGTTTAAGTAGACTTTTATAAGTTACATTTCACAAAGTTCAGTGGACTTGAATCATATATCTCCAATTTACTTGGTTCAATATACATTTAAGTCTGGTTAAAATTTTATTAATAAAATAGAATCATGCAAAAAGACAAGGCAATCATATACCTTCTATGCAGGAAACAACCTCCCAGTAGTTTTCTTCAAGTTATTTTATTTTCTTTTAATGTTATATTTCACAATTTTGCATCTATTGTTTGTTGCATTTTGTTGGCCTTTCTAAGCTACAAGATATCATTGTGGACATTCTTCATCATTTTACTTCTACCAAAGAAACACTAATTTTTACTGAAGATATAGATTAGATGTTTTAAACAGTGCTGCTGTCTGCTGTCTTCTCTTACTAGATAATAGAGGCCTAGATCTCTGCAATAATTTCACAACATAAATAACCTATCAAATCTGTAGCGGGAATAAAACAAGATACTATTAGAAACACAGACGAAAGGACCATTTACCATTGAGTGAGATGAGAGGGAAGGAAGGGATAAAAGTGAAAATTTCTAACTTATCCATCTTAAATCCCTTCATAAACACATACTCACATATAGATCTCCTAAACCTTGCTTCTGCACTGCTGTGGAGATTTCAAAAGTATTACAGGGGTAGGAATTTTAAATCTCACAAGAGATCAGAGACCATTTCCAATGTCAATATTCAACTACTTATAAATACTCATTGTTCATTACACCATGTTAGCTAAACTGCTAATATTCTAGGTTAGGCATTAAGAAAAAGGTTGCCATGAGACTGGCAGCGTATGTGGGTCATGGTAAAATACAGAAAGTTTCACCCACAAGAGTAAGGAACTGGGACAACCAAAACATCGCAGGAGTTCAATATGTTAAAATGACCTCAATAGCCAGTAGATCACTAGGTGTATGAAGATTTAAATAGAAATAAGGAAGAATGGAAATTGTAATGTCTAATAATATAGACATAATAATGTCTAATGAATGACATCTACAGTAGAGATAACACTCATATTTAGTTCATTTCAGTGTCAAATATAAATATAAAAAACATAAGGGAAGAAAAAAAAAACATGCCCCTCCACACTTAGGACTAGGCTATTCTTCTCTATCACAGAATGGGAAGCTATCAGGCAAGGTAAATAAAATATATTTGATTGAATTTCATTATGAGATCTATACAAAGATGCACCTTTTTACCCTTTGTATTAGTATTTCCGAACATTATAAAAAAATTAAGGTCAAGGGAATGATGATTTACCTCGATTGTCAACTGGTAGGTATTGAGAACTGTCCAATATGTCTGTGAGGACACTTCCAGTGAAGAATGTTTATGGTGGAGATGCCAACGAGAACTTTCGGTAATGCTGAACCGGGTGGCAAGCCTGATCAGCATCCACAGGAGAGAAGGACAGCTTGCAGTGACACAGGATGCTTTGCACTTTTTTCCCATAGAAATGAAATTCTATGGTGCTGTCACTCTTTCACGATGGTCTGAAATGCCTGAAATGATGAGCCAGAAGAATTTACTTTTTAAGTTGTTTAGGTCAGGTATTTGCTCACGTCGAGGAAAGAATCTGACTGCGTTAGGATATTGGCCCCAGAGCTGTGGACCTTTGCCGAGAGTAAATAAGTGTGTGAATCAGAATCATTTGCCAAATGTAAATACAGGGAGTTTGGAAACACTGGGAGAAATAAACAAAAGAAGGACTGATAAAAATAAAAGTTTTCTTTAGTGTCCATCCTATTGTTGTAAAGGCTAGATAATAATGAACATTTAAAGAAAATCTATCCAGGCATATCTAGGTTAAGTTCTCCAAGTGATATGCCACTCTTCAAATAAGATTTGACTTTAAATTAAATCTCAGTTTATAGCTCTTTTCTATGGTACATACTTAAGATTTCAAACACATGTGAGGATGAGGCAGGGAATTTGCAATAAACTCAGGTCCTTGTGGGCTACATAGTAAGTACCTGGTGGGTAATGGCTACACTGCAAGATTGAGTCTGAAAAATAAAAAAAATAAAATTAAAATAAAATGCACATAAACAAGCCTAACTTCATTTAAGTGCTCCAGCATAAGAATTTACATAACGTCATTATTCTTCATAGCAAAAAAATTAAAATTTGAGCCATTCAGCAGTTTTTAAGAAAAGACACTATGGAACTTTTCAAATGCTTTACTTTCACCTATTAATCATCTCAGTTTATAGGAGTTCATCAAGTTATATGTACATTATTTATACCCAATGACTCTTAATTACAGTTTCATTAATAATTTAATTACAGGAAAGTAATCAGGCATAAAGGATAGAATTAGAAGCCCTCTCTCAAGATGACTCTTTCTAAAGGAGGCACTTCCTATAAAAGGGGACAGTTAACGGTGCCGGTGCATGGCCAAAAAATATCTGCACTGATGCATGTTGAAATGCTGATAGGCAGAAGGATTGCCTATTCATTAGTGTAAATGATGGATAATGACATCCTGACTAGGAAGGAGTGACTTGCTCAGGACAGGAATACACATGGCTCTACTGCTGTTAAGGTGGAAAACGGCACCTCAAGTACATATAACATGTCACTATGCACATTACTTCAATGTAGGTGGACAACAGAGAAGGCTAAGTGACACATAGTTAATCTGTGTATTTTCTACTCATAGCCATATTGAGTTCTGTTAGAAAAATTCTGTTAGTGGTTAAATGCTAAATAACATAAGTCAAATGTCAAACAGATAAAAAAAAAAACAACATTAGCTATTATTCTTTAGGCAGAATTATTTTTGATTATCAGAAAAAATTATATGTGTAAGTTTCTATATAATAAAACACATGCCTATTAGCAATAATGTTAATCTTCTGAAATATGTTTAAAAGAAACTTTTCTTTAACATTGACACTTGTAAGTAAATACTAATTCTGTTGAACCATATAAAATCAGTAATATTCAGAACCTCTTATGTGCTTATTCAACGGGAGTAGAACTCATTTTCTGCTTGTAATGAGTAACATTTTTCAGCGTAGAAGAATCCTATTTAAAAAGAGAAAGTCAAAATAAATTATTTCTTTAGACAATATGCATTTATCCATTTTTACAAAACAGTTAAATTATTTCCAGTACTTAAGTTCTTGCCAACAAGATTTTGATTGTAATAAGATATATAACATTAAACATTGAAACCCTGGAATTTTTTTTCATAGACTCAGTTTTCTGAATTCTAAAGAAAAGATTTTCAATTCTCAAATAAATATCACCTCTTAAATTTACAGAAACATATTTATTAAGTTACACAAAAGGCTGCAAACTACTTTATTTGCAGTAATCATTTCATTTAAAGGTCAAACATTCTTTGGAAGTAAATTTCTCATTTATGAATGATATAGTATGAGGTTCAAAAAGTTGGTGTTGATTTTCTGAGGTTGTGCTTATGGTTGGATGGTGGAACTATAAAAATTTTATCTTGATTCTATGATACATTTGAATAAATGGTCATCATGAACATGGGAACAAAATTAGAAATATATATGATAAGGACAAATGATGTTCTATCAAATATTAATAAACTAAGTGACTATTTTTGAGATGGTCTTAAGATACTAATTTTAAGATTAAAACATTTTATTTTTCTCAGTTGAAGTATGAAAAAAAACACTGTTACATGTGAAATGAACTTAGAATTTTTCATTTTAACTTTGTTTGTTAAATTATGAGACATTGCATAACCAGAGTCTCAAACATTATTGGTTGCAAATTAAAAATAAAAGTCAGATATCTAGACTTATGAATCCTGTTCCAAAAGGGAGGGAAAGAGGTCAAGTCAAACTCATGAGAGCTACAAAGTAACCCAACTCCTAGGATAAAACAGAGTAGGTTGTGGTTGTATTATGAAGTTATAAGCTTAGAAAAAAAAAAGAAAGAAAATGTACCACTGTAAAACTTCCGATAGAATAAAGGAATTCAGTAAAAATCAACCTTAGTTGTTGAATTTAACTTCTTTAGAGATATATTTAGTAGTCATTAAAGAGGCATTAAAAAAATTGTAATGATATTTGTGGTGATTTTATGTTCAGATGAAGGACTTTCTATGTACTTTGAAATAGATTTTATATCACACAGTGTGCACATCAATATATTCATACGTAGCACCTAAATATTAGTTTTATCATACTGAATTTTAGTCATATTTAGTCATAAAACAGTTTGTATATGGGACTTCTACTTATGTTTATGAGAGTAATATGTGTAAAGAACACAACAAGATTGTTTGTAGTGTTAGCATGTAAATACAATTTTGTGAACAGAATAATTCAATGTCTCAAATTCATTTATGTATGGCGAGTTAATAACACAGACAAAAATAACAAAAAATCTCACCAAAGAAGGCTCTTTCCCATAAGAAATGAAACTAAATGTATACAACTATGTAAAAATAACATATTTTATTGATTATGCTTGGTGTTAAGAGATTTTCCTGTATATTTAGCTAGAATGTAACACTATAATTTTTGTTATGATATCTGAGAACCTCAATTGAAAAGACAATCCACAGTATTCAAGTAAGAACAATTCTTCTGTCAGGATCTGAAGCAGTTTTCCTTCCTATATAAACAATGTCACATTTGCCTCAGCCCCATAGTGAAGAAATAAACAATCCTCTACTAAATCTATGAACAAATTATTCCAAACCAATTTAAAAGTCAAATAACTGAGAAAAAGCTCTCATTGGCCAAGCATAAATATTTTAGCATTCGGGCATTATGTTGTGCTGCCCTTGGGAACTTAACAGAATAATTCTGTTATTACCTACCACAACCACTCCCAATGCGAATGTGCTTGCTAGCATTTTAGGCATCACACTAGTGTGCCCCCAGGGTCCTCAACTGTAGCCACTGAGAGAGAGCATTCCCTATGTGCATTCATTGTCAACATTCAGGCAGATTCTGGTCAGCTCAGGGTCCTATGCTTTCTACATCACTACTTAGTCTGTGCTCATGCACTATGTTGATGTGCAAACACTGTGCATGCTCTGTGAGCTCTGCCCACCTTTCTGCCTTTTCTTTTCTGCCTCTCCAATGAAGAGGTAGGCAGCTCATTGAACCTCTCTTTTCCTGCTTTCCAGTCCTTTTTCCCCAATAAACCTCCAACGTGAGAGTTCTTTGTAACCCTGTGATTTATCCTCACCACACCAAAACTACAACATTTGTCACCATTTCTAAATTATAACAAAATGGGAAATCAATTTGCTCACCACCTGTAAATCTTTGGACCATCACTGAAGGAGAGGAAATAAGTTTAAGAGTTGGAGGGAGTGAAGGAGGGTAGTATGAAGAGAGGCCACTTTTTTTTCTCCCCGGCCGCCCATAACCAAAATAATACCAGAGAAACCATATTATTTAAGTCACTGTTTGGCCCATTAGCTTGAGCTTCTTATTGGCTAACTCTTAAATATTAATTTAATCCATTTCTATTAATCTGTGTATCTCCACATGGCTGTGACCAACTAATGTTCCAGCGTCAGTCTCTTGTAGGGCTACATGGCTTCTTTCTAACTCGACCTTCTTCCTCCCAGAAATCAGCTTAGTTTTCCATGCTTAGCTCTGTTCCCCTACAGCTCTACTATAGGCCCAAGCAGTTCCTTTATTTATCTATGGGAATCATGGTATACAGAGAAAAATTCCACATCAGAGGAGCTGCTTGGAATGTTTACTCCTGGGTCTACACAGATTTACAGTCATAAATTCACAAGAGGATTACTTGCACTAATCTGCACAAGACAAGGATTTTCCAACCCCTGCTATATCAATCCTCAGGTAGAAATATAGCCTCACTCGCAATTGCTTAAGTGAATGTGGTTTTGGTGAGGTACACTTGTTCCTGTAAACAATCCCTCTCTCATGTGTCTAATTCAAGCCTAATGATACTCGGTTGGTTTTACACATGCACAAAATACACAATTACTAATCAGAATTGCAAAGGGAATGAAAGGGTCCTACGGGACTGAGTACTATTAAAAATACTATTTCCATATTAAAAATGGCATAATTAAGTTCTTTTTCCCAAATACTAATGAAAAATTAAAAATAAAAATTAACTTCAGTTAGGCCAAAATAAAATTGATTACAGATATGTGTTTTAATTAGAATAAAATACATATGTATGCATAGTCATGAGTACATAAAAATTCTCATTATGTATTTACACATATATCTACCTAGTACCATGTTTACACATTCATAATAATATAATAGGCATATATATATATATATGTTTTCCTATGGAGACAGCATCAAAATGGGATATATATTCTAATTTTTTTTATAATTTGACAAATTCTAGAAAATGAGTACAAATGGATTAACTATGATTTGTGCATATAAATTTACCATTATTAATGAGATAAACTATTTTTTTTTGTTGGAGAATGGATTCAATCTCACATGTCCACCTAACAATCATATCTCATTATACATTCCCCTTCTAAAAATAATATATACGTAAAAATCACATGCATATAAGAATGGTTATATGATTGTCTATAAATATTGGCAGACACACCAATCCTTGCATGCTCTTCAGATAACAGCAAAAAATCACTTAAATATGCACATAGTGCATCATTCATATTGGTTCTTTAGTTAATGGTCGGTTAACACATTAAAGCCCTTATTTCAATGACAGCTTTAGAGATTGTATTTTTTTGTTTGTCACATCATCAGTAGTCCTGCTTCTTAATCATTGCTGTGACCCTTTAATACAGTTTCTCATGTTGTGGTGACCACCAATCATAAAATAATTTTCGTTACCACTTTTTAAGTGTAATTTTGCTACGGTTTTGAATTGTAGTGTTAATATCCAGGTTGTCTAACAGTCTTAGGTGACCCCTGTGCAAAGGTCATGTGTTGCCTTCCACTAGTTAAGAACCTTTGCAATAAGATTTTATAGCGTAATTTACATATAATATCTGAATAAGGAAATGTAGAGGTGAGGCTGACTTCCAATATTTCAGTACAAAATGTTCTGAGTTCAGGACTTATTATCACATTCCACAGAGAGAAATTAGTCATGGGAAAGCTAATAACATTAATTTGAACCTAATAATTTGTCACTGTTTAACTTGGACATCTAAATACAGTACCACACTTATTCTGAGTTTCCTTTTTACTTGTTCTGAAAATAAGATTTTTAGCAGCTCTCCATTCTCCATGGGTATCCAACATGTATCCAAAACAAAGGACTGTGCAACTGAAGTAGTTTACATTTTAGACTTCCAAGTACCAAGAAATACTTGCTGGTTCTTGATAGGCTTTTTTTTTTTCTTAGAACACTTTGACTTTCCCTGAGCTTTAGTTTTTATGCTTCAATATTCTGAAATGAAGTATATAAAATGCCTAACATGAAGTAAGTGTCTGGCAGAGTTATACAGATTACTGTGAAGCTTTTATTGCTCATTTCTTGTAAAGCTATGCCTAGTAGTTATCCATGCTAGACAATATAATGTATATGATTGAAGCAATTGGATATTATCCAGATACACTCCTTACGTCTTCATTTAGAAGACTGTCTCATCTCCCGTCTCCATTGCTAACAACCATAGGTATTAATGAACAAATTATATACTGTCACATGAAAATAAAACCTCTTTACAGTCAACATTTTATTTTACATATACCGCAAGAGGAAAATGAAAATGAGAGTACTCTTGGCAGACCCAACTAAAATATAATCATATGATCATAAAGAAAAATGATCAGCTGGAAATGATTGTTCCAGAATCTGGCCTATTGAGCATTCCAAGATAATGTCCTTTTTTTTTCAATTTTTAGAGATAAAGTTTAACAATCAAATGATGATGGATTTTTCAGATCTCAAGTTAAGACTAACTAATCTGTCTATCTGCTTCTTAACTGGAGCTTTCCAGGTGATCCTTTTCAGTTGATTCCACTAACCTTTCTTTCTAAATGACTTGCCAAATTCTTCCCTTTCTTAGTACAATCATTACATTTCCAGTCACCATGAACTTCTCATGTAATCCCACCACAATCTACATTTTTCAATTGTGTCTCCCAAAAACCTCTTTCATATTTGAAAATTATTTTTATTATTATAAACAAGTAACATTGACATATCACAAAATAATAGACAAATAACATTTACGCATCACAAAGGTCCTCATTTAGACCTCAAAATAAATGCTTTAAAACAGATTTGAAGTAGAAAAAAAAAAAATTAATTCTAATTTTGTTTGTTTCTAAAATCATTGGCTAGTATTGTTAATGCTGGTCATATTAAATTGTGTAGGGCAATTACTGACTCATCAATTGCTCATTATTTAATAAACAACACCATAGCATAGCAGTTCCCTTTCAAGCTACTCATGGTTAATGCTGATTATCAACTTGAGAAATTTCAAATACTTAGGAGACAATCCTGTGGGTATTCATGTAACACATTATGTAGATGGAATCATCTGAAGTAAAAATACCTAACTTCTCTGTGGTCTATACCATTTCCTAGACAAGGATTCTGTACTAAATAAAAAGGAAAAGGTGACGTGAATATTGTTACGTACCTAATATTGCTTCATAACTGAGGATACATTGTGACCAGGTCTCCTACTTAAAGATCCTATTTCCAGGACATCATCACCATGATGACGTATGTGTCAGGATCCCCAACAAGCCTCATGAGGAAGAATAAAACTCAGGACTGTGCCTTCTTTGCAAGCACTTGGTCACCCTCCTGGTGTCTGACCTTGTGCTTTACTTTCCTTACATATTTAAACAGAGAAGAAGTGTGGCATGTGACATTTACAACAACAATGAATTTTATTGGCTGATAACTAGAGCCAGGGGCTAGGGCCTAGAAACTATCTGTAATAAGCATAACAATGGCTTATATTGGTGGAGGATGCAAAGTACACAGGGTCACTATAATAGCGATGTCTTATATTCACTGAGAGACAAAGTTCAAGTTTAGGGCTTAATCTTGCTCAAGATATGGGGTGACTCAGGAGCAGGCCGACTTCTAATAGGATAGCAAAGAATCGCCTGGTTGATTGATCACTTTTCACATTGGCATTCCATGTAACCGAGTGCCATTCATTCCCTTCCATTGAAAAAATCAGGACTGTGTAACTAACAGTTCTGGTTTCTCCAATGCTTTCTTTGAGCTGAGCCTCCTGCAATTCTTCCGTAAAACACCGACCCAAAATAAACTGCTCTTTCATTAAATGTTGTTTGCCAGATATTGGTGGCCATGTCAGAGCAGCTGCAGTAAACAAGGAAGCATATAGAGTTCAATTTACCTAATAGCAAAGCTAACCCCTGGAGAGACAAGCCCTTTTCGTGTTGGGGCAGGGAGGGTTGTCTTCAGAATTTTCCTTGCTTCTGCTGTGCTTCCCCCTGCTTGCTGCTGCCATGATCAAGCTATATTTGGCATGATGTGGTTACTACATGAAAGGATCCCACTGAATTTAGTGTGATTACTTCTTATGAAAAATCCCACTTCTAATTGGGAAAGTTACTTGAACATCATAATCAAAATGATTTTTATGAAAGAAATGATGGTTATTTAGATCTATGATTTAACTGAACTTTCTGAGTTAGCCTAACAGATATAGGTGGCTAAGGTATTTATTAAAGATGAATAGGGAAATTGTTTAGATTATCTGCCCATTGCTACAATTACAGATACAAAAAGACAAAAGTAGTCTATAAGTTACTCTATCTTTCATTAGATACAAGGTTTGCAGAAGATGGAAAATAAAAATAATAAAGTTTCAAGCATTATAGACCTATGAATTCTGTCTGTGTAAAAACAGGTGGATGATTAAGGAAAACAATTATGTTCCTACGCCCTAGGTTAGGCCTGAATTGTTTGTTCATGTATCTTACAAAATTAATCAGAAGCCCCAGTATGTATCCTGAATAAACAAAGTTGTGAAAAGAGTTTAAATGACCCTATTGTATGAAAAGAAAATAGATTATTAAAGATTTTATAAGATAAAAATCTGCTACACTAAAACCACAACAGCAACCTGCCAATACAAAAGGAACTGGCAGAAATATATTTAGCGTGCTTCAAACTTTGTTAATTAGTAATAAAAGAATCATTGCCCTGGGTTGAAAATTTTATGATGGGAAAATTAATACAAAGATGCCGCGCACCATGTCCCCCGTCTCTATGTGCTAGAATCCAGTATGTGAGCTTCGGGCAGGGGGTTGGAGGTTGAGGAAACACACACAGAGACAGACAGACATGGACGTCCAATCACTGGTACAAAGTCCTTCTTTAATAGCACCGTGGAAACTTAAATACCTAGCAGTCAATGACCACCAGGTGAAAATCCCATCCTCTCATCCTCTAGAAAAGGCACAATTAGAAGGAACTCCAATTAGAAGGCTCTAGACATGGAAGAGCAGCTGAAGGCCAGGACTCCAATTGGTCCCAACACAAAGATAAATGTTTAGCCAAATGTAGTCTTCTAACTAAACATGTAACTTATGATCTTAATGTAATTTATACTTAGGTATAGATTGTAATTTTTTGAAAATTATGTCACTTGTGGTTATGAGGCAATCTTTTCTTGCACAGAGATCTTTTTATTAGGGTCCATAGAAGGGATAAGAGAAAAATAAGGGATATTACGAAGGGTCATTGTAGAAAAAAAATCAGCAACGAAGTACAAGGATAACATCAGGGAAGATATAGAAGGAAAACCACTGGGGAAAAAAAAAAGGAAAACACCAGAATAGAAGAACAGAACAGAAAAATGCCCAGAGTAGAAACAACCACGTGAAAGGAAAATATAATGAATAATTAAGCTTTGGCCCTCAAAAAATCCCCTGTGCATCTGTGTGTCAGTCCAGTAGTTCACCTATACTGCTTATCTCTCCTGATTCTCGGAATTTCTGGTGGCGTGGCCCCTCAGCAGCAGTCAGACCTTTCCTAGCCATGATAAAAGCAACTCATATTGGAGTGACAGAGCATTTTAAAGTAACTTTGTGTGTGTGTGTGTGTGTGTGTTGAGAAAATTTCAAGATATTGAGGCATTTCATCTATGGTTTGGTTATTATTCAGGTCCACAGTGATAATGAGCAACATTTGTGTCAGAATGATATAAAAATGGGATTTATTGATAAAAGATCATGGGCAAGTTAAAAATTGCGGCTAAGGTGTATGTTGAAAAAAAAAAAAGATTGTGCCAGGTACCAGGATAAACTCACATTCTGCTCATTACCAGCTTTGAGCAAATAATATCAACTTTGTGTGCTTATATTTTGTTTCTGCTATACTTGAGGTAATAATGTACTTAATCCATAGAGATGTATAGAAGAAATGTGTGTGAAAATAAAATGATTTTTATGAAAATTCTTGTAATGCTACATTAAGTAGCATTCTAAAGAATAAGAGAAAGAGAAAAGAAATACTGGGATTACCTGCTATATAAATAGAATAAATCATGTGAACTTGAATTACTTCATCCAGTTCCAAGAATATTCTAATAAATATAAAAACAAAAACCAATTATCCATCACTCCAGGGTATTTGCACACACACACACACACACATATGGAAAGTAAGAGTTCTATAATTAACATTTGTGCTTTATTTGACAGAAATTGTACGTTTTTTATATTTCGTTTCTTTTCCTTTTCTTTCAGTTAGCAAAGTTATTTATTGGGTTGTTTTTAATTATTTTTCTTATTTTTGAAATATCATCACATCATTTCTCTGTTCTCTTTCTTCCTTTCAAATCCTCCTTGCTCGCTCTTTTTCAAAAACACAGCTTCCTGAATAGCCTGAGATTGTTATGTTCTGTTGATGCCTCCTTGGATTTTCCTATTCTTTTTGGCAATTCTTGGTGACTTCCTTTTTCAGCTTAGGTTTAGACAGTCCTGTCTTTGAAATTATATGGATTTCGACTTCCTTCAGAAAAGTTAATGATTCTGATTTGACTCCAGTAATGAGGTACCTCTTTCTCTAATACTGTCCCAAATAAGACTTCCATCCTCAGTTACTAGAATGGCATAGGAAAGCCAGACAATCAACTCACATAAAAAAAACATGGTATCATGATCCTCTGATGTCCCCTAAATTTGAAAGCTTAATACATTTTCATTACACACACACACTTTCTCTCTCTCTCTCTCTCTCTCTCTCTCTCTCTCTCTCTCTCTCTCTCCCTCTCTCTCTCTCTCTCTCCTCTCTCTCTCTCTCTCTCTCTCTCTCTCTCTCTCTCTCTCACACACACACACACACACACACACACACGTGCACAAATGAATAGTCATTATGCCCATACTGATATGTAGAATGAAATAATGATACAGACTCTCAGATGGTGTGCATAAAGTATTAAAATATCCAATGCCTTTGCTTTTGAAATAAACCAGTTTGGGCCATTTTATCATTTCCACACTAATTCATAGAAGAAGAAAAAAACAGGACAGCTATGACACAAGTTCTAAGAAGATTTTACCAAATATAAGCAGAGGGTTGTGCCATATCTCCAAAGGGTGAAAGGCTGTGGTGGAGTCATTATTGAGCCTTTCTGAGGTTTCTGATCTGTATTCTTCTGTGCAGGCATCACAAAGGATGTTTCTTAAAATATAAAATTGCTATCCAAAGGATTAATTTGCATTCAGTGGTAATATTATATACAACATAATGAAAATATGGAAATTTATTTTGACATGTACTTGGAAATTCTAGTGTGTGACTTTATTTTTTAGAATCTTTAGCTGGACAATAAAAAATATTATAGGCAAAGCTAAGGACATCTAGTTCCTGACTATCACTGTCATAAGGTTCCCAATGTTTGGGTGAACTATTATCTTTGCCAAATGCTAAACTAATTCAAATATCTTAGAGGAAAGAAAGAACAAATCACATGGCTAGTTTCTATTTTGTTACTCTTTTTCATTAGTTATCTAAATGAATTCTCTTTTTTGACCTTTAATTTTTGGGTTTGTTACAATTTTAGTTTGGGACATAGAAGTGGCTTTTGTTAAAATTATTTTCTTATTAGCAGAGATTTTTATTATGGTTAATACTTTATTCAGGAGTGGACAAATATTGCTTATGTTCAACATTAAGTTGACAGTTTGTAGGATAAACTCTGCCTGGTCTTCTCACAAAAAACATTGAGGTGCAAAATCTAACACTTTAAACAACTAACTATGAAACATGTATGTTTGAGTGTTACCAGCCTGAAGTTTTAATCTAAAATAAAGGATGTGAAGCTACTTTTTCCATTTTAGATACATTTTTAGTGATTTTAAATACAGTGTGCCCATGTACTATTTGGCATGCAATGACATTAAAAAAGAGAATGTTTTATCAGTAATTTATATTTAATTGGGTGACATTTATATATTTCTCAGTGCGCGTAAACCTCTTCAAGCACAAAATAGTTTTCATTGCTCACAACAACACTTTTGTTTAAAAACTTCCATACTCAAAATTTAGCACCTGTAAATTTTAACATGATGACTTTATTGATCTAATGTGAACAGTCAGCATGAACTCCGATAGAGCCAAAGCTGTGGCTCAAAGAAAAATAGTGTAATTATATTTGAATATTAATAGTGAATATATACATATGCATATACATTTATTAGATTTTTATACTGGGAAGCTAACTAAGCAGTTCCTCTTGTTCTTTGTTTACCATGGTGGCTGAATCTCTTCTTCTTTGGAAAAAGGATGACCGTACAGTAACATGTACTACAAAGAATCTTAGCTGTTTTGGGATCTTCTTATTGTACACTTTTTCTTTTTGTTTTGTTTGAATTTTTGTACTTGTATTATCAAATATACAACCTGTATTAATGATATTTCTATTGTTCTGAAGGGAAACCATGACCAAATCAATGTATAGAGGAGTTTATTGAGGGCTTGAAATTTCAGAGCATAAATTCACTATCATTATGATAAGGAACATTGTAGCAGTCAGGCAAACATGGAGCTGCATCCAAAGCTGAGAGGTAGTTCATGGTCCCCAGAAGGAGGTTGGGTGGGGAGCAAGTAGGGAATGGTGAGTGCTTTTGAAAACCCAAATACTGTGCCCCCAGTGACATTTTTCCCCTAAGACTGTACATCCATGGGAACGAACAAGCAGCCTCTGCCAACATTTATCCTTCCCAGTTTCACAAACAGGGTTTGGGGAGACCAAGTATTCAAATATATGAATCTTTAGGAGCTATTTTTATCCAAACTACCACCTCAAAGCGCCTTTTTAGCAAAATGTCTATGAATCTCTATCTATCTTCTATCACATCATAATATTCCGTTTTCAAGAACAATTATTAGTTTCTACAATTATTTCATTCATTTGTTTTTCTGCTTGCCTATTAGTATTCTGTCTTTCTGATTAAAATTTGAGTGCCTCCAGAGCAACAGGAACTCTGACCTCATAGTGTGACATCTATCATCATGTGCATAATACAAACAATGTAGGCATTTTTGTCACGGCTTATCTATCAGATACATTCTTTACATGTGTTAACTTCTAGCTTGATTTATTTTTCAGTTATATATTGACTTCGTTTTTTCCTCAGGAGCATGCACTTTTATACCATGCTTATCATAACTAAAAGAGCTCTGATGGCCCAAGACCATTGATACATCCAGAAATCTAAGCAGTGCACATATAACAAGATTTAGTGGTAATGATTTAAAAATATTTACTAGAACTCAGGAACACCTAAAATGAACCATGCAGTTAATGT
Organism: Alexandromys fortis; assembly: GCF_014885135.2. Classification (NCBI taxonomy): domain Eukaryota; kingdom Metazoa; phylum Chordata; class Mammalia; order Rodentia; family Cricetidae; genus Alexandromys; species Alexandromys fortis. Next base: position 2,353,368 of record NW_026067944.1, read on the forward strand.
TTCTTCTTCTCTTGATGTGTTCCCCCATTACTGATTTTCATTCAAGGGGATTTGGTGAATAAATGAGCATGGACAGGAGTTTCTTCCGACCTGTGGTAAGTACCCTTCATGTGTGACTCTTAGGTTGAAATTCAATGTTTATAGATGTAGTCTGCATACTTTACTCTGACTTTTTTCTTCCATATGATTTATGCCATCTGGGCTGTGAACTCAACTCCAGCAGTACACAGAGTTGACCTCTGTGATGACGGACTAGGCACATCATCATGGTCAGGTGACATTTAATCTTCACCTTTAGCACCACAGCATCCCCATAACCCCACATTCATACATTTTATATGTATAACACTTTGTTTTAATCATCATACTGCAGTTTAGTTAAATTATTTTAAGCAGCTGCGGATAGTGCCATAGCCCCTTTACAAGGTTTCCTGACTAATAGTCTATTTAATGCACATTAAGTATGAAGTAAGAGTCAGCAAAGGCAAGTGTCCTTTTGATCCCATTGCTCATAGTCCTATAGCATTATCATGTTGCCAAATGGCCACTTATATCAAATGAAAATTACTGACGATGGCTTTTAAAATATTATTCTAATTAACACAGAGAGACCCTGCAATACACAGATAATCTTTCCTGGAATGAGCTCATTCTTTCTCATCTCAGCCCATGTTCCACTGCAGTGTTGACTATGACTTTGTTGTCTAATATGTGAGCTGGTCACCTAAGTAAAAGGTACTAGTGGACAGTTTCTTTGTAATATGTATATAATTATTACCATGTACATAATATTTACATCTGACTTATCTCTGCATTCATTTTTAGAACATATTTTGGTTTTGCTTCTTGTATATAGACACATATACAAACGGAAATACTATGTATTCATAGTATATGCTGTATATTATTTTGAGATATTCTATCATGACAATAGAGAGCTATATTTTCTCTTGACATCATTTCATGGATAGTAAGCAACCTGTCATGGAGTTTTCATGCAATGAAAAAAAAAAGGGAAAAGCATCAAGACAGACAGCAAAAGTCAAACTAAGCCAGTAAGCCAAGCTAAACATAAACATTGACAGTTCAAAGTACATTTTGCTAAAATTCTAACAACCCAAATGAATCCAAATTAATAAAAAATAATTCAAAAATTATTTATATATATTACTTGCTAAGATTATGACCAACAATATCAAAACAAATCAAGTCAAATGTCATAATAGTAAAATAAATATCAGTCTAATTAATAAAAATGCCAAAATACTAAAGTTATTAAAAAATCACTACCTCATAAAGATAGATGCTAAATCAAAAGAAAAATATTCATGAAGATGCTTTTAATCACTAATCACTTATAAATATGAAAATATATGCACTGTCAGATATTTCACAAAGCAATGAACTCTTAGATCATCAATGGAAAGAAAAGTAAAGATCTGGATAAAATAGAACATGATAATACAGAATATTAAATATAATTATATACCAAAAAGAAATCAAGCTACTATTAGTGCTTAAAAGATATCCCATTATAGTAATCAAGAAAAAAGATTTCAAATGCACAGAGACCTATTGTCTGAGTAGATATGCAATTTCAAACTTTTGAAACTTCATTGAAGGGGAGATTTTATGAGATTTAGTTGAAATATTACAAAATTATAGAAAAGAACTTAAATGTGTCAGAAAGCCCATACTCTACCTAACCCTTTTCATGAGTAGGGCTCATAGGTCCTTTTTCCATGCACAATATTCATTCAAAATTTATGATCCTTGCTTGTTTTGTTCTTAGAAAAAATTCTTACAGTATTACTCAATTCCTTCATTTTGTTTAAATATATACACATTAATAATATCCTTTTCAACAATTTTCAGAATATATTCAGAACTTTTCAAAGAAACCTAAAAACAAAAAAAGGAACAAAAAAAAAAAAAAAGGCCACTTGTCATCATTTGCTGTTCGGCTCGCTGATCAGGGAACATTCAGCATCCATTGCGTTTGTCTGTTCTGGGTTCACTGCAAAAGAGTTACACTGTCCTGTCTTTAAAATACGTGTTGATTTCAATTCCATCATGTTAGCAATTAACTTATCATAGCATTTGTGAATTATAAAAGTGTTTACTTCCATATTTACTGTGAAGAGGAAAAAAGACACATTTTCCTGCTTTCCCCTTCCACAGAAAGATTTTAAATTATAGAAAGAAAACATCTACACTTAAAAAAATAATAAGAATACAATAAAACTTATTTTAGATGATCCACATATTGTAAATTGAACAGATTAAGCAATGCACCCAGTTTTTCAGATAAACATATTTGCTGAAGTCTGTGCTTGTCAGATGCTTCTGGCATTTCAGTCTTCCTCCTTGCCTTTTTGTTTTCTTTGTTGTGTGTACTAAGCATCAGATGTGTTTATTCTAAAACTGTTTACACCAGTTGTTTCTGTTTGCTCAACTTACATAATTTATTTAACTATCACTTAAAAATATGAAAATTGGACTACACAAATAAATAGTACTGTTTCCATGAAAATAACCCGAGTACCTTGAAAACAAATATCTGTAGGTAAGTTACTTTACATATCCTCTCAGAAGTGTGAGATGGACCAATATAAAAATGTAAATAAAGAAATATCACAGTCTAAAAGGATTCTGCACACAAATTGATTCCGAAGTTAATTTAATTGCTTGATGTGCCTTAAAGAGATGGCAACCGTGAGGGGTGCGCCCACCCACTAAGACAGTGGGGCTGATCTAATGGGAGCTCACCAAGGCCAGCTGGATGATGGAGCATGTGAGCAAACCGGACTCCCTGAACGTGGCTGACAAGGAGGGCTGACTGAGAAGCCAAGGACAATGGCACTGGGTTTTGATCCTACTGCATGTAATGACTTTGTGGGAGCCTAGTCTGTTTGGATGCTCACCTTCCTAGACCTGCATGGAGGGGGGAGGACCTTGGACTTCCCACAGGGCAGGGAACCCTGACTGCTCTTTGGACTGGAGACGGAGGGGAAGGGGGATGGAGAGACAGCGACACGGGTCATCCTTGAATTCCCTAAGAATGCCCCCTTTATTGTGTTCAGGGGCAGATTATATAGAGATAGCCACGCCCCGGCCAAACCCACCAGAAACCACTCTCCTGCCATCAGGAACTCCTGTATAATGTTACTTGTAAGTATGTTTTCAGAGGAACCATTTGGTATAGGATAGTCAATTGACATTAGAAATAGTCTTCTCTAGGGGAAAGCATACATGCACTTCCTTTATGTAAGTACTAAGGATTTAAAATCTAATATTTATCTTTGTGCAGCAAAGTGTCCTATCTATTGAGCCATCTTCCAGCCATGATTATTTTTTGGTCCTAAATGTTATGTTCAATTACCTTATTTATCTGTGATAATCACCAAAATGATTTAACATTATTCTATTTTATACTGTGGATATATTTCCTACTTAATTGAACCAAATGCATTTCTATATGAAGAGTGATAAGTAATGACTCCTAATATTAAGAAATAAACAAAGAATCCAAAAATAAAACAAAATAGAAATTTCTAGACATTGAAATTCAACCCATGCAGATTCCTGTGTACTTCATTTAGCCAGAGAGTTTTTATTTGTAGTCTATTATCTGATGTATAATACTGGATTTTGTTGACTCTAGTTTTATTTTCTTAGAAAAGAAATTTATAAAATCCAATTTCAGGAGAAAGCTTTCCTATGAGAGTTTGCTCACTATAAAACTTATCTTTTATAAAATGACAATTTTTGTAGTGGCAATAAAGAATATGAAACCAGATGATATGGCTTCTTTTCTCAAAAGCTCTGAAGATTCAATAACTGAAAAGGTAATAATATCAAATACACATTATAGTACAGAATGTTATATTATAATAAGACTATGCAGATATGTTTTCACTAATTCCTAACTGCAGATATGAGTTTAATTCTATGATGTTACATCTAAGTCCAATCTCATGAGAACCATGAACTTATTGTTTATATGAACACATAGTTTCCCATATTTGTTATTCATTACATAAAAATACCAGAATCATTGATATTAATCACAATTATTTATTCATATAGAAATAAATGAATTGACATTTTTATCATTGTAATTAGTATGGATTCCTGACAAGGCAATATCTGATAGGATTGGGAAAAAGCATAGGCCAGCACAGCTGGTGGTCAAAATCTAGTAAAGCTAAGCTCCACAATGGCCACCTTGCGGCATACGGCTTTCATCTCCACTTGTTGCATGTTTGGATGACTTTTAATATTTTTACAGTTTGAGAATATTGGATTGATGGAGAGTTTCTTATGAATCATTTATGCATTCTCCCAGAAGTACTGCTTTTTAGTTTCCCCAGGAATACCCTGAACATTCTACCTCTCTGCTTTTATGGAAATATCCTTATCTACTTGAAGGTCTTCCTTACACCTTAGAGTTTGTGACACACATAAGGAAGTGAGAGGTCTCTTTGTGAGGCTGTGAGATATTCTCAAATGGACCTACACTTACTCAGGAAAAAGACAACAAAAACAAAGTAAACTTCTAGCATGACTAACACAATCCCTTCAGGGTTCAACCTGAAGGTCAGAAAAGCAAAACAGCTAGCCACTGGCTTTTATATCTACCTCAGTCTGAAATGGCAATTCTGCTTAGAGGAATCTCAGAATTAGCATGTGACTGAGAGCTTTCTCCTACCATGTTATATTCCTCTCTAGGGCTGGGATTAAAATGCACATCACTACTACCAGGTTTCTATGGCAAACTAGTGTGTGGCAATTGGGATTAAAGGTGTGTATCACCACAGCCTAGCCTATAAGGCTGACCAGTGGGACTGTTCTACTCTCTGATTTTCAGGTAAACTTTAATTATTAAAATACAAATGAAATATCACGACTTTCCCCATTTTTATCTAAAATATAAAAGGCTATAGCTAATATAAGAAAAACTATATACAATAGGTACAATGACTATATACAATATATACAGGCAATAAATACATCAACAATGTCTAGTCCTTTTGCATTTGACAAATTCAGAGAAAATGTTATATATCTATCCAATCTCGATGAGTATAAAGTCCTATACCTAATTTACTTTATATCATAACTATTAATCAGCTAAACAAGGAAATTTATAATTACCTAATCCTCAACTCCCTCAGAGATCCAAGAAGGAAATAATATTAACTGAGTAAGCAGGAAGTACAAGCAAGTGACTTCTAAAAAAAATATGAGAAATGACAGAAACAGTTTGCTCCCTAGACAGTCTTCCAAAGTTCCTCTGCAATGTGGGGGCATCTGTCTTCACCCTATAGGCCTAAAGTATATGGCACACTTTTCTATATAGCAGAATATTCTGAAGGGCTGTCCCTTCTTGTCTTGAGATTGTTTGGCAGTCACTCTATTTTGTGCCCTGCTTATCCAATTAGGACAGCATACTGTCAATAGCCGAGGTAAGGACATTTCATTGCCCAGTGCTTTAACTTTCCACAAAGAAAATGAACTCCATGTGGAGTTTCTTTTATGCTCATTCTATTATCTGAAGGAGATTGGTGCTACCAGATGAAGACATATTTCACCCTTGAGAAAAATCTAAGTTCTTAAAACATTTTAAATGTCAAAATCTGTAGGTCATTGAAAGGTTGAAGATTACCTCTTCATTTGAAATATATCTCTGCACATCTAGAAAGCCTAACTAACATGGCACAATTTGACTAATATAGATGACTATCTATTAATCCATAATTTCTAATTATATATTACATTTAAGTAACATATATCCATAAGGGCATTCCACATCATAAACTTATAAAGGTCAATGGGATTTGGTAGGCTAGAAGAGCTGGCCACAAATCAGACTGCAAGCCTCTTCACATTATATACCCAGCAATTAATTGACAAGAAACAAGGTTAGATATGCAAAAGTCACCTCTGTATATATAGAGATATTTTGGGGCAAAGCATAATGCAGAAAGATGATAAAAATATGAGATGTCAGGACCTCCTTTCTTAGAAAAGTTATCTCATGCAGAACCTCTAAGGTGTCATATGAGCAAGGAACAACAGAATGCCAGGATTAGACTTATAAACAAATTTCATAAAGATATAAATGTAAATATTGTATTATGCCAGCATTTCAATAATACTGCAACAGCTTTGACCTGAGGAATTTGCCTGGGGGCTCTGATCATTAAGTGTTAATAATATACTGCTTGGACATGGCAATATGCCTGAACTGACTTGAAGATTTTGCTTTGGTCCAGGGTCTTTGTACCCACTGATGTGTGATATCTTTCTGCATATGTGTTCTTTTTATTGGTTGATGAATAAAGTTGTTTTGATAGAATATAGCAAGGCTGAAAGAGATATATAGAAAGAATAGGCATAATTGAGGTGATGCTATGTAGCTGCTGAAGGAAACAGATACCAGGACCTTGCCCAGTAAGCCACAGCCTTGTGACATTACACAGATTAATAGTAAACAGTTAGTTTAAAACATTCACACACAAAACACACACACACACACACCTACCTTATAGAAACAATATGAATAATATCAGTATTTAGATGAGATTCAGAGAGTACTTGGGATCTATATTTAATGGTAAGGAAAATATAAGTATATTTCACTGTTAAATGATGTCAACAAATGTGTGGTTAAAAATCAAAGTTAGATAAATTTCTAGGGTTTCTCGAAAAAAAAAAAGATGATTCTTAAACCTACAATTGTTTCTGAGATGTCTTGGTTCCATACAAACTGAGTATCTTACTCATTGTCTTCTTTTCCTTCATTTTTTCTTTATTCTCCCTTCTTTGATCTCAAACCTCCTTCTTCCTATTAATAAATTTGCTTTCCTTATTTTTTGCTATTTCATCCTATTTTATGATTAGTAAGTCTAAATAAATCAGAACAACTTTTTCATATTTTGAGCATATCATTATCATTTTCATGGCTCATTTATTTTCTCTATGTCCTATTTCAGTCTTATATGGCTTTAAAATATTTTAATGCTTCTTATTCATTTGCATGCCCTCTTTTCTGAGATATGAGCTCACAATTTATTTATTGTTTTAGTTTGTGTAGTTACTTTAACTTTTTCCATGTCTTATTATATAAAGTTTTATTTTTGACAGTCAAATATTTTAAAGTTTTACTTTAATGTTAAATTCACATTACTTGTTTATTGATCTGGATACTATTTAACCATCTTCAAGTAAAGCAATATAAATATTCAAGTGACACAAATTTTTACTATAGATAAAATATGAACAGAAAAATATATAAAAATAGGAAATCCTCATAAATATCCAGCTTTATAGCTCCAAGTTGCAAATGGAAAAGAAAGCAACTTTAAATAAGTATTTCTGAAGGTACACTGCATGCTACCTAAAGGTCAGGTAATCATCAATCTTAAGTAGTCTTTTGATATCTATGAGTTAAAACCATGACTACTGGTGCTACTATGGCATGAACAACATGAGAATAAAAAAATACTTTCTGATAGATTTACATCCTGCTACAAAAGATGTAAACTTCACTTGCCACTGTTTTCTGGCTAAGAACCTATGATCAGACAAACCCTAGGCCTTCAGGGAGGACCTATCTCTATTTTTCAGCTAAATAATATAGTATTAAAGTGAGTCTTAAGGACTTATCAGTAGACCCACATAATTCAGTGAACCATTCAATCCTCATTAGAAGCTTTCCTTCCATTCGATGGCGAAGAACATAGTCACGAAACAACTCATCACCCGGAAGAGAATAAGAGCCTTATCAATCTCACACCTTAAGTGAAGCATTTGTATTGGACCACATACTTTCTAAGTCCAGTGTCTATTGAAGAAGAGAAGGCAGAAGACAACAAGAGCCAAAAGTGATATACAACTCTAATCAAATTGTTTTTCATACACAGTAGGGTAATTGTACATATGAGCTTCTAAAAATTGAAACAGTATGCTAATCCAAGCTGAGTAAAGACACAATTCCAGGACATTGAAAGGAGGTAGGAATAAAGTACATTCATGACTGAGATGATATTGATAATTAGTAGACCCAAACGAGATAGCGTTAAGGGTAGCCCTTCTGCAGGCTTGACAAAGATCTAGTGGAATTTAATTCATTCATGTGTACTATATAGGTCAACACTAATTGTACTTGTTGAGATTAAAAACAAGACAAAAAATGAGGACACAAAATTGTGAAAGGAAAAGAATGGAACAAACTGGGTGATGCAGTGAATAAGTTTAAGACATACCTCATAAAATTCTAAAAATATTAAAAAGTGAGAAAAAAACAAATGAACTACATATTTTGAATAATATTAAGACAGAAAGGACCTGATAAGTACAAAAGGCACAAACTGAGAATCATAAGAGGAAAGGTATTTTGATCTTACTAAGAGGATATTGGTTTTCAGATCAACTCTTTAGAGACTGGCCTCAAGATACCTATCCAAGCAGCCTTTGCCTCAAGGCTGTGCCCTCAAAACCCTGCACGATTGTTCTAAAGTATAATCTCTGAAACTGTGAATTTGCATCAGTGACTTTTCCATGCTTCCCTCCCTTCCCTTACCAGGACCTGAGAAAGTAAGAATGTCAATGTAAGATGGAGAATGAAGCTTCTTTGCCATATTTGGCTGGATTCTGAAAATATGAGCTTATCAAAACTGTGCCTATAAGCTTGATGAAGAGCAAATTAACTAATAGATACGAAATAAAACCTTGTTATTTTGGTACAGGAATGTTTTGTTCATGGTCTTTGAACCTTTGGATATGCTGCCCCCTCCATAGTTTCAGGACAAATTTAGCATATTCTGGAACTTTTATTTTCCAAATTTAGCAGTAACTGGTTACCTGCCCAACATAGATTTTGTACTTATATAGAAGGATAGTCTGCAAAGTCTCTCATAGTTCATTGTTTTCCCAGTTAGTATAGCTGATTTTTTTTTTACTCCCTGTAGCTATGGTACAAATGATTCTTGCTTAGGTGGCTTGCTATATGCACTATGAAGATGCTCTTAATCTTGAATAAGCATGCCTGTCCTCTGCATGTCTACCTACAAGATGGAGATAGGAAAGGTGTTCTGCAACTTCTGTGAGTTTTGTCTCAAAAGACTTGTGCCAGAAGTAGAACATGCTGTGTAAAATTCATTTGGTTAAGTGACAAGCCAGTACAAGGGAGCCTCCCTAATGTAGAGAATCTTCTGTGAATCATTTGTTCAGAATTTAAATAATAGCACTGGACTATACTTAAATTCTAGATTATATGTGCTGCTCTCTGAACTTGTAATTTAACAAATTACCTAATCAATTTGAAGGAATATGATTAATATGTACTTCTATTGTTGTCTTTCTTAATAAATTAGAAAATAAAACTGAGTTTTGTTATAATTGACTTTTCTCACTTAAGGAGATTTGCATACTTTATAAGATACTGAGAATATTTTATGTTGATTGATTTTTTTCTTGTTGAGAAAAAGAAAATTGCTTTTTAAATATGAGTGGTATGTGTACATGAGTATGTGAGCTAGGACATCATTTTGGTTTTGTTATAAAGGCATTTCTGAATATCTGATATTATTGGTAATGATAATAACCTGGCTTGTGTCATGTGTCATGTGCACTTTTTCATCAGCTTTTTCTTTCTGAGAAAAGCAATTCAAATAAAGAGCATAATTTTTTAAATTATCTGTTTTAAAATGAGTATTATATGCATTCATAATTTTCCTATTAAACCTATATTGTTGCTTTCCATTAAGGGTGATCTCAATTTTCTCAACCTATAAAATAGTTGTGTATTCATACATTTATTATTTGTCATTGGTTATTGTGAAATAATTTCTTATGATTTTAGATGAAAACATAAACATTTTATTAAAAAGGAAAAATAATAAGCAAAAAATAAAATTCAGTGCTGTTATTCAGAATTAACTATATGATTCTTCAGAAAATTTCTTCAATTCCCTAGAACACATCTTTATCATGTTGAGATATGGAAAGCCATACTGTGGTCAATGTAAACTTGACATAGAAGAGGTTCCTTATCCAAGATTACCTCTAAATATATGCTGTTTAAATAAGTATCTAAACCTAAAAAATCCACTTTCTAACTAAAATCAATTGTCACTGTTTGATCTACAGTCTTTATCTGAAAAACTATTTATAACTCCAACATCTGAAGTCCTTTCTTGGTTGTGGGCCAACATGAGGACTGATGACACTTTGAGAAACCACATATACCAATCCAAAAATACTCCAAATGATTTTGTGCTTTGTTGCCTTTTAAAGAACTATACAAAGGTTCTTTTTAGGCTTATTGAAAGTAATTTATGTCTGAAGAAAGTAGATAAGCTGGAGTGTTTCCTTGTAAGGCATGCTGTAGCCTCCTGGTGTGCAGGAGCAAGGGGGTAAACTCTTACTGTACTTTGGGGCAACTTTAGACAATGAAGTATCAAACAACCTTCTCATGCCCTACAAAAGATTGTTGTTCTTCAGACATAAATTACATTAAGCTTACCAACAAACTAATTTCTGTAGGTAGGTAGGGATGGGAATAAGAGGGATCAGGTTAGTGGCATGAGAGAGACATTACTGAAAGGGGCTACTTGAAAGAGGAGATTGGAATTTGGGGGGTCAAGAAAACAACAGGTGAAAGGGAATCTTCCAGGAATATCCAAAAGGGATCATTGGACACTTGTGAGTTTCTTTATTCATTAAGGGTGCCAGATGATGACATAAGTCACAAAACAATCCCACACCAGTTCAGAATGGTGAATAATAACAAGGTTATTTATTTAAGGGGAAAACTTACAGATCACTGTCTTAGAAAACAGTTCTGTGTGTGAAACAGGAACAGAGTCTAGCAGCCGAAAGTGGGAGATGTAAACAAGAGAGCTGGCACATATTGAATGCTGCTTTTGCAGTATAAGAGAGCATGCCCAAATGGACTGGTATCTTAAAGACTATTGGCTGAAGGAATGGAAGGAGATCCCACAGCACCTCCCCCTTTTGTTTAAATAAGAGATTTCCAAACCCAATACAAAACTATATACACTAGAAACAGATATCAATTATAATTAGAATTATAACCAGCACAAACAATATTAAGCAAGGAATATATGCTAAATATTTTAATAAACATTCTATCCTATGGAGTCTAAGTCTTGTATAGGAAATGGCTTGGCTAGATAATAAAGTACAGTAATTATGACTATCCAACCTTCGACCCCATCGAAGGCCTGAGAAGGAAGATAATATTACTTGAGCAGGCAGGAAGTATAATAAAGTATCTTCCAAAGTGACTAATATATGATGGAGACATTTAGCAACTGGGCAATCACCCAAAGTCTCATTTTTCAATGTCGAAGCAAGCAAATTTGGTTAAGACCTAGCATAAAGGACAGATTATTTTTAGAAACAGGAAATTTTTCAAAACAGTCTTAACCTGTCTAGGCAGGATTTGAACGTCATGCTAATCCATTTCCAGATATCATGTAATTTGCCAGTGGTTGAGGCATTGCCCAAAGGCCAGTTTTGCCAAGAAAAAACAAGCTACAAGAGTAGTGTCTTCGATGCTCAACATTTTCTCAGGAATACATTGATGCTGTAGAAGTAGTGTAGGAGGTCCTTCTGTCTATGTGTTGTTTTCATCAATGAATAAAGAAACTGCCTTGGCCTGTTGATAGGGCAAAACTTAGGTAGGCAAGGATGGATGGAACTGAATTCTGGGAGGAAGAAAGCAGAGTCAGGGAGATGCCATGTAACTGCCAAAGACAGATGCTGTGAATTTTACCTGGTAAACCACTGCCATGTGAAGATACACAGATTACTAGAAATGGGTTAAATTAAGATGTAAGAGTTAGCCAATAAGATGCTAGAGCTAATGGGCCAAGCAGTGATTTAATTTATACAGTTTCTATGTAATTATTTTGGTTCTGGGAGACCAGGACAAAAAAACTTCTTTTCCCTATACTCCTGTGTAGAAGTTAGCTTGATATTAGAAATAACCATACTAGCTTAAAAGATTAAAACAATTATACTTTTTATTTATAATAAGGGGAAATGCATGAAACGGGAAAAAAAGTCCAAATCCAAAGCAGCTGTGCTAAGGGAAACCTCACAGAGAGAAAAAAAATCACCAGGGCTGCACACCATTTTCCTCAAGGTCCCAGGAATCCACACCCTAATTTTGTCCCAGCTTTTAAAGATAGTTGGTTGTAAGATTCCCCATCACTCCTGTGATCAGATTTATACCCTAGTAAAATTGTCATCAGAGAGGCATCATCCAGCAACTGACAGAAATAGATGCAGACCCAGAGCCAAACATAAGTGGAACTGGGAGAATCCTGCATCATAGGTTGTAGCACCCATAGGGGTCAAGATGCCACAAGAAAACAACAGAACCGCTGGGTCCGTGGTGGTGCATGTGTTTAATCCCAGCACGTGGATGCAGAGGCAGGCAGATCTCTGTGATCAAGGCCAGTCTGGTCTACAAGAGTTAATTTCTGGGCAGGCTCCAAAGCTACAGAGAAACCATGTCTTAAAAAAAAGAAAGAAAGAAAAAGGAAAAACAAAAAACCACAAAATCAATAACTGGATCATAGGGGCTCAGAGAAACAAACCAACATCCACGGACTCTGCATGGAAGTGACCTAGCCACTGTGCAAATACGTTACAGTTGTATAGTTTGGTTCTTTTGTGGAACTCCTAGTAGTGGGATTAGGGGCCATTTCTGATACGTTTGCAGGATTTCGGGACCTTACTCCTCATACTGCTATTGTCTTGCCCAGTCTTAACACATGGGGAGGTGCTTAGTCTTACTGAAACTTAATATTCCATGGTATGTTAATATGTGTGGGAGGGTTGCCCTTTCCTGAATAGAAATGGAGGAGGAGTAGATATGCAGTTAGAAATCCAGAGCTCTGTAGAACATGCAGTGAGTTGGAAGTGAAACAGCATCCTGAATATGGTGAGATGCTCGTAGACACCAGAGTATGAGTACACCAACATGGGGCCTTTGCTTTGCCCTGTAAATTGTCTACTACTGTCTGTGCATTTGTATGTGTGTATGTATGTATGTATATATGTATGTATGTTGTAGGTATGGGCACATATGTGGTCATTAGATATTTAGTCATATAAATGTGTTAAACTAAAATTTTTGAACAATTACCTTACTGTAAAGTTCATTTTGATTAAAACTGGTATCATAGCATGCAAATTAATCTTTCAGTAAGAGTTCTGTTACTAGTACTACCTAATCTTATACTTGATATGTTCTTTTCCCCAAATCACATCATTTCAGTCCCGGAACAAATTCTACTTCTACCAGAGAGACATCACAAAATGTATTTCACAATAGTATATGGAATCTATTTTTAATAATTGTGAGTTCTATTTATCTAGTATATTTCACATTTCCAACTCTTCTTCAGTTTTCTTTTATCTGCCTTGGTATAGCATTTACATTCTTCTGTGTTATATATTATATATAGCAGCTTGATTTTACCATCAAAGCTCTAAGAAAATATGCATTTTATATATTCTTTAAAATCAGGAAAATCTTAATTAAGCTACATATATACCTGTAGCTATACTTTCATATACTGTAATGTTATTTAAATGTTAATTTTTATTTTATTTATATAAAGACAAACTTATTTAATTAATCACATACTTAATTGTGCAATTTGGTTTGTAGACATCAAGGAACAGATTAAAAAAGTTATTTAGGAAATAATTACCAAATTAATAAATGTTTATTTATGTACTAGGCTTTAAAAATGTTTTATTTTACCTACATAGAATATTGCACTTGTTTCAAAAAACCATAATAAATCATATTATTTTTACTTAAATAAGAGTATGTATAATATAAATATATATTATGTAATATATATATATGTATATTTTAGGGGTCTGGCACTGTTGAAATGATGTTTCTAAGATGTCTCTAAGATCTGAAAGCATAGAAGCTCTATTCCACCTTAAATAACACAAAAGGTAATTCCAGGGGGAGTTTGCTTCTGCAGCTTAACCTTCTTGTATGATTGATATCTGTACCACTACCTTAATCAATAATGCATATAGTAGTTATTTTCAGTCAATGAGTGTAATGAAAATTATATAAAAAAGATATCATTGTCTTACAAGTAGCTATGTTCATACAACAAATACAAGTTATCAAGCTACTATATCTCTGATTTCAAAGATGATCAAGAAAAAGAAGAAGAAAAATAAGGCTTTGAATTTGGAACATTCCAAGAAATGGAGAGATGCACTTAAGGCCTTGCCCTTTGCCATTTATGATGAAAACACACAAAGTGCTTCTTCAGCGAACTGACTTCCCTTCACCACTCCAAACTCTTCAGATACATTTCCCTTCCTTTGAGATTACATTTTGGTCGGTACATTCTGAAAAATAACTTGTCAAATGCTTAACAATGATTTGACTCACACATTGCTCACACCTTGTGTTTCAGAAAGGTTTGCACATTGTGTGACATAAAAAACTGAAGATTCTCCTTCCAATTATAATTGTAGTTGGAGAACTAAAGTCTGTCCTTCATGGATATTAAAAATAAAAGCTTTGTTTATCACGTTTAGACACTGAAAATAGTAGTATATACACTGAACTAGAAACTATGATTTTTTTTCAAATCCTGACTGAAGTTTCCGCTCCTTCCTCTCCTTCTTGTCCCTCCCTTCATTCTTACCATCTCCCCCTCCCAACAGTCACTCCTCTTCAGTTTCTTCCAGAAAAAAGGCAGGCCTCCCATGGATATCAACCAAACATGGCATATCGAGTTGCAGTAAGGCTAGATACCTACCCTTGTATTAAGGCTTGGCAAGGCAACCCAGTATGAGGAATAAGGTCCAAAAGCCAGCAACGGAGGCCAAGATAGCCTCTTTAATTGAAATATAATTAGGTAACTTTCTCTCCCTTCTTCTTTCTAATTCACTTATTTTGCTTTTCTCCAAAATCCTCACATACTTCTCCATCTTCATATTGGTAGCATCTTTTTCTTTAATTATGTTTGCTACATACAAAACAAAATACACGTACACACACATATATGAATGAACAAATATGCATAAATACAACATACCGAATATGTTCTTGTTGTGTGTATATGTTCTCAAAGATGAGCACTCTCCTTTGGCCAGCCATTAAAATGGTACATCTCTGAGAGAGGATAATTCTCTTTGTCCCAGAAGCCAGTAGTTGTTTGTACTTCTCTTTCTAGGGAGGGAAGCCAAAGGAACATTCCATTTCCAAGTTTACATTTCTATTGATATCATCATTGTTCTGGTCTTGTTTATTCAACCATTTCTAGAAATGATTATTTGAAAGAAGACTTCTTGATATTATTGCTTTTACAATATGTCCATTCCCTCTTCAATGACTTTCCCTGAGCCATAGATACTAGAGCTGTGATATATACATATCCATTGTGCTGGATTATATTCTTCATAATTTGTTTATATCTGCATTTTGTATACATGCATTTTTATGATGGGATCATTTTTCTGTAAATAGAAGGTTCTTTGATGAGGGGTTACAGTGAAACTTAACAGTGCTTATAAGAATTAGAATGTAGGAGAAATTATGTTATAAGAGTTACACTGTAATGCAATTATGTTAGTGTAGCAAAGCGGTAGTAGCACATTCTTTCCTAAGGTCCATAACCTTGATAGATCTGGAAAGCTAGCTATGTTTCTTGTACCAGTCATGATGTCTCTCCTCTTTTTCTGTCCTTAAGAGCAATTCGACAGCTTCCAGTTGTTACAGACATATGACTGCCACTTCTTGTACCTTTATGTAAATCTTGCCATTCAGGTAATTGTCATAGTTCATAGGTTCTATAGCTGATATTTAATTGCTTCTCTCCCTTGACAGCTCATGTTGTATTTCTAGAACCATGAAGGGCAGACTACAGGAAAATGCCTTTCATGTTCTATACCATTTGATTCACTTGAGTCGTGTGCCATATAATGATGTCCTCAGCAATAAAGTTCCACCTTTAACCTCTGGGAGAAAATCAAGGGTGACATGAGTAATCTATATCATTTTTGGTATCACTTGTACTATCCTGATAACCTCTTTGAAAGTAGGATTTTCATGGGTTCTACTGAAATTTTTAGGAGTGAGGTGTCTGACCCCAGAATAATGAGCTCCCCCGGTTCTCCCATTATCAATATTCCTAATTCCAAATCTTTAGGTGTGAGTGTAAAACATGGAGTAACCACAGAAAAACAAAAAAGTATTAAGTGAAATAAGTGTGGGCATGGTGTAGGGAGGGGAACTACAGGGCATAGGTAATAGCTATTAAGACATAAATAGAATAGCAAAGGGGCTTTACCTGGGAAGTAGGGACAATGTCCATAGACAAGGATTGATAACAAAAGTTGTTTGATAACATCTCAAGAAATCATATTATTCTATATATACCTGCTTATAATAATGCAGATATTTATACATATATAAAAAGACACATCGCATGTACATACACATACATAAAGATGCAATCTGCACTATGTGATACCTCAATATTTTGTATTCCTTTAAAGAAGAAAGAAGTAAGTAAGTGAGGTAATAATGACATCGCTGGGCACTAAGCGAGCAGTGTATAGTAGATTTCTTTATATATGTGAAGTAGCAAGGTAGTTGATATTATCTACTTTACAGATCTAGAATTACCAAGGAGAAAAGTCACAGGTAATCCCTTTAAGGAGTTAGCTAGATCAGGTGAGCCTCTGGATATTTCTGTGAGGAGTTAGCTACATCAGGTTTGCCTCTGGATATTTCTGTGTGAAATCTTTTATTTTTAATTTACTTATGGGAAGAAGGCTCACTCTATCAGAGAAATTAAAAGGAAGCAAACAAGTTGGCTGAGCACTATTATTGTTGTGTGCTTTCAAATGACAGGCACAATGTAGGCAGATACCTCACAATCCTGAAAGCATGAACTTCTCTCTGTACCCACAAACCGAACCATGATTACAAAATAAGCCCATCATTTTCAGTTGGTGTTGTTAAGGACTTTTCATAACATGTAAAGTCATCAATACAGTAGTCTGATTTGTTCCTAAAATCAAAACTTTGTCAAGTTGTATTGACATTCTGATTAGTTCTTATTGTATCTCTTGAATTTAGTCCCTATCGCCTATGAAATGAACAGAAAATGTAGGCTACCCAGTAAAATAAAAGTAGAAAAACAGGGATAAAGAATAAAACATTGATTTTTTTTTACAAATAACTCTTTAATTGGAGTTCATGAAAAGATGACTATTTCCTTTTTTCTTTGTTTTCTTCCCTTAGTATAGTATTGCACTGAAATAATTGTGTGCAAAGGATAAATCTCTGTGTTCATGTTGAAGGTGTGAAGGCATGAATGTCACAGGGCAAGAAGTACAGAAGTCAAAGGATTACTTTGTGAATATGCATATAACAAGGAGTATTTTCCAATAGATATAGTTAGATATTTTTGTCATTCAAGCTATTGAAATAGAAAAGTGATTTGGCATTAAAGCTTAATCTCTGTATCTTAAACAGATTCTATATTGAAAAATCTTTACATATCATAACATCCTTTTTTAATTATACCTATGCTTCTTGTTAGAAGTTAAAGGATAATAAATCTTTTTCATTTTATTTTTGTGAAATCATTTTCATACATAACTTCTTGAGCATTTGAAACCCAAACTGCTTGTGCTGAGTAGTTGAGTGTACATTTGGAAAGCTGAGCTGCTACAAAAACTTTAATTATGTTTGCAGTTTTGTTTATAGCTATCCTGGGGCACATAGTATGTGCTACACATCTGATATATGTGCAAGTTTGCACTGAACTCTTGCATTGGTTCCCAATGGACTTGACCAACCAGGAATGACATCATCTGCACTTTGTAGCATGTAATTCATCAAACTTTTAAGAAACAGATTGAGTTTATATTCACAACAAGCCATCAAAAGTCTAAAAGAACTCTGGCAATCTGAGCCTAGATGATTATAAGACCAAACCAAAGTCACCCATCCAGATGATCCATCTTGTAAAGCAGTTTGTATCACAAACCTGACATCATCTATCTATCTATCTACTCTCTCTCTCTCTCTCTCTCTCTCTCTCTCTCTCTCTCTCTCTCTCACACACACACACACACACACATTTTTATTTATATTTTAGCTGGTATTATTGTTCTTAATCAGATTTAAGCCACCAAACAGAATCCTATATATTCAGAAATCTCTAGTAAAGAAGAAATTAAAAGCACAAAATTGAATGCTAAATATCAAAATTTTCTTCCAGAAGTTATCTACGTACATTTCAATCTTGTGAATGAGAAGTCTTCACAGATAACATCATCTCTTAATACATGTATAAACCACCCATGTTAAATACAAAACAAAACAAAATACAGAGGACCTGACACAATTATCTTACTCAATCTACTATCTTCTTCAACATAAGGTTTATGAACTTCAGAACTTGCTGATATTATTTCTAAATGATGCCTGAAACTTTGTGATGAGTGAAACTTAGAGGCAAATATTATTCATTTCCATCCTCTCTTCCCATGGTTATGCTATGTAGTTTCTTGCAAGATGTCTTTCAATCATCTTATTATAAACTGGACTACCACTTTGAAATTGCAGCTTAAAAAGTACATACCAAATGTTAAAGTACTTAAAGGAAGAAACAGCGGAAATTTAGAATTTTCTTTTTTAAATAGTCCTCTCAAAGATGTGAAAATATACCTAAGCATATATTCTTGATTGTAAAATTCCTCTGAAGTTTTTATTTATCAGAGAATAAATGAATATTGATGCAAAAAACCCTCTTTTTTGTTTGAGTGACACAAAATCTAGATAGGTTCATATATTTTAACAATTGGTCACCAGTTGTTGGAGCTGTTTTCAGAGCTTATGGAACCTTTAAGTTGTGGAGACTTGGTGGAGGAGACATTTCATCGAGGTGGGCTTTAAGAGCTAATATCTTCACCATTCTATTTTTCCTCTTTCCATTGCCTATGTGCAGCTTAGATGTGATTTTGCTGCTTCATAGCTTTGGCCACTACTGCCCTGCCTCTTAACAATTATGAACTCTGGAAACAAAATTGGAAAAAAAAAAAACCTCTTTATGCAATAGTTGCTCTTAGCTCTGGTGTTTTATCATAGAAACCGAAGATTAACAATCAAATGAATTTGTTTCTTTTTCAGAATATTAGTAAAGTCACAGAGTATTGAATATTTTCCAACTCAAAGTCTTTAGTCTATAAGAAAATCTGTACAGAAAGTAAATGAAAATTTACTTTTCACAACATAATGAATTCTAGTGAAGCTTCAAAAATATGTACCCAGCTGTTTAAGGGAATAATTTCTGAAAGTATCATGTTTCAAAGGTTGAGTAAATATATGGATATAGGTACATAGTTATATATTTACTGTGTTTTTAAATATTTATTTCATTTAAAATATGTATAAGCATGTATCCATGTGTTGACGTATGCATATGTGAATATACATATTGGCAGGGACAGAGTCTTTAGATCCCCATGAGGTTGGAGTTTGTATTAGCTGTGAGTCTTCAGGTGTACATTGTGAACCAAATTCAAATGCTCTGTTAGAGGAATACAGGATCTTAAACACCGAACCACATTTCTAGTTCTGGTGTACAGTTGTAATGTAAGTCTTAGAAATTTTTGCAGAAGAAAACTACACTTAAAGCCAGAGTAAACAATAGTAATAGTAATCTTTTGTCATTTTTTATCATTTATTCATGATTTAAGCTAAAGTCATATTAAGTAAATAAATAAACTAAAATTATAAACATAGTTTCTAAATTATATTTAATATGTAATAAAATTAAATTATATCTGATAATAATTGAACATGTCATTTTGACCAATACTCACTATTTGTAATTTTATGATATGAGCTGCAGAAGGTTTATTTTACAAGATACAATGTTACATGATATACCACAATAATAATGATCATTTACAAAATTATGGTATCTATGTAAGTAGCATTAGCAGTAAATTATTGAAGAAAACAAGTATACACTATAATTTCTTGAAAAGTTTGAAAAGGTGTGACTGTCAATGTCTTAAAGTGCTTGGGTTTACAAAGTACTTATAAAATTCAATTAAATAAGAATGGATTCATGCGGTATTCTAGGAAAGTAGAGTGCTGTATTGTATACTTAATACATGATCTTCCAATTAGAACATTTACAACCCACTTGAACTTAGTTAGTCATGATTTTGTTAGTGATACAATGAACGTGAATAAGTTTTCATTACGATCCCTACCATTATTATTAATTGCTGCATATCCTTTGTGCAAGTCAACCTTAGACACTGGTGTGAGGATTGAGAAGATGGAGTGCACTTGGGGTAAGAGTAAAGCTTGTTCACAACAAAATAAGACAAATAACAGATCCTGTGCTAGTAGTGTTATGTTTAGGAAGTGGTCTTCTTTTTCAATGCATTCCAGGCTACTTCCCATTTTCTCTTCTATCACATTCAATGAAACTCCACATATAAAAACCCTTCAACCAAGAACTGGCTACCTCTTCTGGAGTTATTGGTCAGTGAAGTACCATAAACCTTAAATGTTTTAAACTATTGCCAAAGTTCTTGGTTACCCCACAAAATGAAAAGGTAAGCTGCTAATATATAAAACCAAGTGAAGGAGTCATAAAACACTGAAAAATCAAGCTGGTGTTGAATTAGATTTTTTCTACAGACTAGATATTATACTGCTAGAAGGTGCTGTGCATACCACTGAATAAGATAAACATTCTTCAGTCTTTCCTAGTAAGATCTCTGCGCATTTTAGTAAAGACCAGCAAGACATGGCCACTCGTACAATATTGCAAGTACATGGGAGTGATAAACCTATTTCTTATTGGACACAAGGCCTGTTCTACAAATTGAAGCTTATGTTCGGCATGACTATTAATGCATGCAACTGTATAAAGGGAGGTATTCAGTTCTGCATCAGATCCTATTATTATTACTCTGCTAAACATACAGGTTATTAAACTGACTTCTAATCACTTTCCTAATTGAACTCTTTCCCTAGTCCCTAAGCCTGACTTTAATATCATATCTGTTTCTATAACAGTGCAATTCTCACAATTAACATTGACATTGTTTATTCTAAGTATGTGTTATCCCTTTGGTACATTAAAATCCCTTTTTCTTAATTAGGGTTTTTAGTGCTATGAAGAGACACTATGACCATGGCAACTATTATAAAGGAAAATATTAATTTGACTTTCAGAGGTTTAGTGCATTATCATCATGGCTATGAAGCAAGACAGTGTGCAAGCATACTTGGTGCTGGAGAGTTGAGAGTTTTATATGTTCATCAACAGGCAACAAAAGGAGACTGGGTGCCACATTGTGCATAGTTTGAACATGTATGAGACCTTTAGCCTGCCTCCACAGTGACAACTTCCTCCAACAAGTTCACACCTACTATAACAAGGCCATATCTCCTTATAATACTATCCCTACTGAACAAGCATTAAACATACGGGACGATCTAATCAAACTACCATATTCCCCAACAATAAACCTCACAGAATTTTTGTTTTGTTTTGTTAATAAATCCAAATGTTTACTTCACATGCGTTTAAATGCAGCCAGCAAACTAGTATTACTTAAGAGATAGCATAAAGCAAGCACACACATCTGGAAGGCAGATAGGTCAGCTTTGTTGAACATAGGAAAAAAAAAACATGAGAGCTTTGGGGGAAAACATCAAATAGGATAATTATCAGTGTTATAAAGCTATAACTGACATTTTCATGTAAAGAACCTCTGTAAATTGGATCAAGAGAGCCCTTTTGGTTAGTGAGATGCTTAAGTGGAACTGTTTGGGAGAAATTCTTGCTTTTTATTCTCCACCTCTGCTTTATTTCTCCATTACAATGATTTTATGGTGAACACGCCTGCTTGTGAAGTAATTTTAGCAAATGTTAAAAAGTATCTTCCGGGCTGAGTGTATTAAGTTTTATATAAGCCATGTTTTCAATGTTCAGATGCTCAGCTTTATTGCAGCTATGTCCATGGACCCTATAGTGTTTATGTAAGCTGCAGGCTACTGCTATCATCTTTAGAGCATCTAGCCAACTGCTTTTATGTCTTTAAGATACTCTTACAGCTGAAATAACATTGGCAATAAGCACACAGGGAAATAAAGACGCATTTCAGCAATGGACTTTCTGAAAATTCTGTGGATCTGATGTTTGAAAAGACCCATAAGTGCTTGGTAGTTTTGCAGATAATCAAGAACGAATTTCATCCCAAACTCTTATCCTTAAGGTTATTTTCACTAAAGAAAGAGAACATACCTAGATAAAGGCATATTGTGAAGGTTTCAATCATGAGGGGAGTACTCGGACTTTGATTCTTCATTTGAAGTGAAAAGAGACTGGTTAATTTAAATGGTTCTAGTTTGGTAAAATTTTTGAGTTGTTTTTATGGGTTTCAAGATTGCTGGATGAGATAATCAAGCCTCACGGAATATTCCATTCAGGACTTGACCATAATTTGTTTTTAGGTCTCCATAAGATTATCAGCACTCCAAATCAGCAGGAAGTTGCCTGAAAACCTACACCCACATTCAAAAAAAAATGGATGATAGATGTTTTCCTTTATTTAGAAGGTTGGTTACAAGATGTTATGAATAATGGTCAGGAAAAAAACTAAACAAATATATTAAATCCAGAGTTCTTTTCTTTTTTTTTTTTCTTGAAGGGGGCAGTACTGTGAGACAATGACCTTTTCTCCTGTCACCTGTATTATTTTTAATAAAATGCTGATTGTCCAGTAACCAGGCAGGAAGTATAGGATTGGGTGACCAGGCAGGAGATAGATGTGGAGCAGCGAGAACAGAAGAATTCTGTTCAGTCTGCAGTTGTCACATAGCTGCAGACCAAGCAAGATGAGAATCCCTTGCTGACAAAGGTACCAAGCCACATGGATAACACAGACAAGAATAATAAGGGGATAATGTAAGATGTAAGAATTAGTTAATAAGAAGCCTGAACTAATAGGCCAACCAGTTTATAATTAATGTAGTTGACCTTTGTGTATTTCTTTGGGACTGAATGGCTGCAAGAACATGGTGAGGTTGAAGGCCTGAAGGATTCCTGAAGAACCAACCACTCATACTCAGTACATATACTAAGGACATAAAGGCTGGTCCCTAATGTCAGTGGAGGATGGTAGCAACAGAAACAGCTGCACCTGACATGCCAATGGCAAACAGGACTCAGAAGTTACAGTAGAGAACTTGTTAGTAAGATGTGAGGACAAAAAGTAACAAACAAAAATGTTATCAACTATCTCAAGTGTCACCTCTTAGCTGATCCCACTTCCAGTTATGGAGACAACCAAGGTCAAGCATCACACTGAGCTCCTTCTTGAAACTCTAGTGATGCCACAAAATGATATTGGGAAGCTGAAGAATACTCTCTGTTAAGAAATAAAGGTTGGCATTGTTTCAAGGAGAAACACTAGGACATATTCTTAAAAATTCAGCATTGAATGTTAGGAGTCCACTGTTTATCATTCTGAAAAATAAGTATTTATGGATATGCAGATTGTGAAGATGAAAGATACTTTTCTCAAAGCATTAGTATGTATACCTTTTAGGATACAATTTACTTTCATGAAACATTTTATTAGCATGTATAATATATATATATATATATATATATATATATGTGTGTGTGTGTGTGTGTGTGTGTGTGTGTGTGTGTGTCTATGTGTGTGTGAATGTGTGCGCATTATTGTTTTCATTATAACATTTTTATGCACACATATAAATTATCGTTACCATATTCAACTCCCTTGTGTCTTCAATGCAATTTTGCATCAAAATAAGATCCAGTGGACTTTGGAGGGGAAAAAGAAAACTGTGAGTATATGGGCAAAGATCAAATGATGTTATAAATAAGGGAAGTATTTCCATAAATTATTACAGAGAACTATTCAGAGTATTATCAAGAACCTGATATGGACATACAAGCTTCACAATCTCAAAACCAAATGTCTCTTATTTTAAACAATGAAGTTCTATATTAAATTACAAAGTAGTAATTTGACATAGCCCTGAGAAGAAACTAATACATTGACTCTGAAATCATCTAAGAGGCAGGAACTAGATGCTGGACAGATTAACAAATACGGTGTGAGAGTGGGAGCAAAGAATATTGCATATTACTAAAACAACTTTTGAATATATGCACAGAATATGTTTTATCTAATTTATTATTGTTATAGTCAATGGGAGACATATTAAAATTTAAGATATGCAATAAAGTACAATGGAATCAATTTTATGAACACATATACAGATAATATACATCATATTTTTCATCTTAGAATTGTATATTTTGAAGGATAGAATTCACAACTGTATTATTTTAAGATTCAGTGTCTGTGCCCTTCACCTTCAATGATGTGGAATTCATGAATATAGTATTTATAATGATATCATAGTGCCTAATGTAGGAATTAATTTCTGGTGGATAATCCTACTGAAAAGTAGTTGGTTATCTGGACAAAATAATTCATTACCTATTGGTTCTTCAATTAATCTCAAGCCAATTAATGAAGAAGAATAAATAAGGTATCTTTATCATTAAATATGACTTGATTTTCAGGTTAAATTAGTAGCTTATTATACATTTGTTGAAAATAATCATTGAAGTAATGCCTAAATGTGATCTATAAACCAGCAAAGAAATATGTTGATTTTTAGATGGAAGGGGCTAATTGTTTATTGTAATACTATTTAGGAAGGCATTTCTATAATGTATTTTCATTTGTACCATATTCTGTATATACATTGCTAAACTGGCAATCTTGCTTCAGCAAACCCACAAGTCTAGTTACAGATGCAAGGCAGGTTGTTAGCCGCTCTTGAGCCACTTTTTTGAGATAGGGGTGAGTGTACCAACCGCACCTCAACAAAGAAGCTTTTCTTTACAGGCTGTGGAGATAATGACAGAAAACCACAATTAAACAGTGCAGAGATCATCACATTATGGAAAGGCCAGCCCCACTGGATACACCCATGTCACAGTTCCCATATCTAATGGGCAGGAAATGGGAAGAGGAGCTGAAAAGATTGTTAAGAGCCAGAATGGAATGATGTCTGCTGTGAAACAAGCTTTCTCAGAGGTTGCTAAATAGCCAAGACAGAGACAATGGTAAATTATTAGCCATGTAGAAGTAATCATGGGAAGAGTTCAGGAGAGCCCACTCTTGGGGAAAAAAAGAAATCAAGTAATTAATGATTGCTGAAAGAGGGAGAGTTAGCAGATCTCTGGGATATGCTCCCTAATTGTTATCTAGTACAAAGTGTGCAACCCAAAAACCATATATACACATTAAAACAGACCCAGAAGTTTGTATTTATATATTTGTTGTTACTTATATATAAATATAATTCTCCCTATTTCTGTCGCTATCTATTATCCATCTATCCGTCTATCTATCTATCTATCTATCTATCTATCTATCTATCATCTATCTATATATATAATCTATCTATCTGTCTATCTATCTTTATCTATCATCATCTACCTACCTATGCACCTACATACCTATCATCTGTGTAACACCACTAAGAAAAAGAGGCTACACTTTGAGAATGAGGTGGTAACATGCAAAAAGTTGGAGGGGAAACCCTTGGAATGGTGTGATGTGAGGAATGCGGAGATGACAAAGTAACATAGTTATTTAAAACGTATTAAATACAGTATAAAATCACACCATTTCATACTTTTCACAACAAATTGATGAGGATACTGAATTCAAAATTTCACAGTGTCACAATAATTAGATACTCTAATACTTAGATTTATACAAATTTTCTTATATATGGAATAATGCCAAGACTCAGTTATTTATTATAAATGGTTAACAGGACCACCGTTGATATATCAGGAAAAAAAACTTTGCACTTTTCACGTGTGACTTTTATATTATAATAATATATTTTATTTATTGTATTGGGTCAAAATTATCTGAGGTCCTGTACCTTGAGGCCTATAGGACAGAAAAAAATCCTGGTTCTAGTTCAGGGACTATAGTTCTTTAGAACAGAGAAAAACCTGGCTCGAGTTTGAGTGAGGATGAGACAGCAAAACCTAGGTAGATGCTTCTCCAACCAGAGGAATGGTTTGGCTGCCTCTCATTGACTGGACGTAGCCTCATATCACATGATGTCACTTAAAACATATAAGCTGATGCTCATAGTAATAAACTGAGTTCCTGCTTTGACTCAACTCCCTAGTACATCAGATTGTCCTGCATCATGGGTCTGCAGAAAGGGCAGATAGCACACTCACCTTTCCCTGGGGGAATAAGGAGGCTCAGGAAGCCTAGCAATCTTGAAATTATATATTGTAAATATATATTTGCAATCAGTATTTTGAGATATGACAGTGTAAGCTATGCATTTCTTAAACAAAACTTTAGACTAAAAAGATGATCTTTGCAAAGGTTAAATGTCACCTAAGTGATGCATGGGTCATTCTGGAGAAGGAAATTAAATTTATGCCTTTTATTACAAAAAAAACTGGGCACCTAGGCAGCATATTAGGACTTCCTAAAGAATAAATTATGCCCTTGGCTCTGTTCATTTACCTTGATCACTTTTAAACATGAATCTGAAGAAGTATAAGTTTGTGAAACATTAGCTAATATTAAAAAAGCATATTCCAGGATCTTTGATATGAGTATATGTTCTATAATTGTAATTTAATACATTTTATAACCTTATGGAGGTTTGAATTCTGCTCCATTTGTCCAATAAAAATACAACCAATTTAATTTTCCAATAATATGAACTTATGCGAAAATTGCTTTTTTGTGTTTTAAGACAGAGATGTCAAAAAAAAAACTAACACTGTATTTGTGTATTATTTTTGTTTGTTTGTTTGGGTTTTGCTTGTTTATTATGAGTATGTAATTTAAATATGCCATTTCCCCTTTCCTTTTCTCCCTCTAATTTCTCTCATATTTCCCTCCTTTTCTCTTTTAAATGAACAACCTCTTGTTTTACTAATAGTTATTTAACCTATATATAAATTTAATATACATACATATTCCCAAATAAACTCTATTTTCTCCAAATAAAATGCATATTTATGTAGTTGTTTTCATTCAAAGAAAAGCAGGAGAGAATTAAGGTGTGATAAGGTGTCACCTTCTAGATGTTTTCTCTTTAAACTTAGGTGTTTGGAATTGTATTGTTTGTCATCTTTTAAAAAGCAGTACCTGCGTGATCACATGGTAGTCAGGTAAGTATAGGACAGCAACCACATGCATTCAAATCTCTGAAGGCTTAAGATTGGAATTGACATGCTGTCTTTTCTGCCTGGGATGTATTGATCCATCAAGCTGTATGACTATGACCAGAAGCAGAAGGAAAGGATATTATAAAATTACAGTACAAATAGAATGGATAGAAGACATGCAGTGAACTGAGTACTCAAGTCAACTTACCAGAAATGGTAAGAAAGAATATGCCACTCAAGATTTTGCCTGTCCTTATACACATCTGTCAAATAAGCTTTTCTTATGTTTATACCAAAATACATCCCATGTTTTAAAGAGTAGAATATTTCTACAAATAGTACTACTTCTCTAACTTCAACTTCTTGCAAGTTACTAGATGCATTTTCTTTTTTCAATGCTTTCTTTGCATTTCTGAGTACCCTGTCATAACAATGTAAGTAATTATTGTGGCCATCAATAATAACAAATGACTTAACCCTCAATTATTTTTATTTTTTTTATTTTTAAATGAACATTGGTGTTTTGCTTGCATGTATGTCTGTGTGAGGGAATTACGGACAGTTGTGAGATGCCATGTGGGTACTGAGAATTGAACACACATTCTCTGTAAGAGCCATCTCTCCAGCCCCTTAACACTTGATTTTGATCAAAAGAGAAATGAAATATTATCACTGTAGGTCAAATCTAACTTCCAGCAATTTTCCTTTTTACTTCATGATATTGTGGGTGCCATAAGTCTGACAAATGGCACAGTTATGTTAGAATTTTGTAGATTTAGAAAGTAATATCAAAGCAACATCATATTAAACCAAATGTATCTCTGAAAGTTAAGCATTAGAGCTAGAAAAGGTAATAGACAAGAATCAGACAATGTAATTTTCCTTAAAAATCACAACTAATAGATAATCTTTCTACAGCAAATGGTGAAGAAATAAAATAGTTATATAACTAGTTGTTTGTATTGTTACATATGTGTCACCTTGTATAGTATAAATAGTGTGCTAATTCATAAATTATATATATTATTATGGGTGGGTATGATTAAGTGGAAGATCAGGCCACAAAACATATGTGGAGGTTGGTTGATATATATTTCATTGTTTTTACTTTTATGAGAGTTCTGTGGATCTATTTTAGGCTGATTGATGGCTACTTTTAGCAACAAATAAAATGCTCGGTTTAAAAATAAAATTTAGGAAGAATTGAGAGGAATAGTCAGGTTTGAGAAATCAGTGTTTCCAACTTTGTATTGTCTTATTAAAAAATCATAGAATTGTAATCAGATTAGGAAATACTAATTAACTTTACTTCAACGAAAACATTAGATCCTCTTGACTATTTTGACAAGAGTGAAAATAGAGGGCATGAAGGGAGTCTAGAATCTCAGTTTTTGTTTGGGTGCTTCCTTTTGCCATATTTAGTAGAGCAGGTTTCTTTTGCTAAGCTGTATGGTGGGAATGTTTCTCTTTTTTTAGTAAGGCAAGAATTACCTCAGTACTTTTTTTTTAATTTTTTCATGCTCATCCCAATGATGTATCAGATTTTAATTATTTGCATGCTCAAATACATACAGACAGTGTTTACTCAAAATGAAGAGGTGTCTAATTGTGTATGCATACAATCCAGTTGGGTCCTGTTGTTATCAGTCTTCCATGATTTATATCTGTAAACAGCAAGATTATGATTATATGGAATTTTTGCCAATTGTTAGCTAGAAGAGAAAAAAATGTCCTCTATTGTTCAGAGTGAGTGTGCCTAAAACACGGTGCATATAAGAGTCCTAGATTGCTTGAATTTTTATAGGTTCATTGCTGGTAGGAGAAATATATATATATATATATATATAATTTATACTATGTTTCAGTAAGGATCTCATGTTCCCAATTATGTGATTATGTTCAAGACTGGCTCAAATCAGTGATTCCCAAAGTTACAAAACTATTTCTAAATTAATACACTGCAAAACATTTAAAAGATTTTGAATAGCATTGTGAACTAAAATATTCCCTTACCAAATAAAAATGGTTATTATACATTTATTAAATTCAGTAAATATTCTTTGAAAATTTAATCTTACCATTACTTGTAGATTTGGTAAACGCTTTAAAATCTCCTGCATCTAGGAATATATAAAAGATAAAACTTAGCAGGCATTTTAAGAAGTTTAAAAACAATTTACATCAGTTTACAATAAATGTTATTCATACTCAGTTTAGACACAAGGCTGAGAGACTGCTTTTGGTACTCATGGAGCACACAGGACATTATATTTTATTCAAATATTGGAAAATGTGATGAATGAACTTTTCAGCAAAATGACTATTAAGAAAATTGTGTCTCTGGAAATTGACCTAAAGTCATTATCCACAATTGCAAGAAATCTCTCTGTGTTCATTTAATAACAATCTTATAATTATTTACTCACAACGAGTATTTAATAAGTCTAGCTGATGTTTTGTCACTGTATAAATACTGGAATAAAATGTAAATTAAGGCATACTCTTTGTTCTGACCAACATTAAAAAAATATTACTGACCAAAATAAAAATATTTTAGTATATAGTGATACATACAACAAGAGGTGAAATAAAACTTTAAATAATGCAAAACTTGTACAGAAGGGGTTATTAGCTCTGTAATCACTATTCATGATTCTCAGAATTACTTTCTTTGTTGAATATTGTAATTGGCATCCCAATAGTTGCAGAAACATTGAAAAGCTTCTTCAGCTTTATTAAATGTTTCTGTCATTTAAGATGGATACATTTTTCTAAATGTGTATACCATTATGTGTATGAATGACATGAGAGGAGAATGTGTCTGGCAATGTCTTTCCTGACAAAGAAAGGGAGTAACTTGAGACAAGACAGGGAATTTAATTAGGATGAATCCAAAATATATTAGGCATTACAGAAAACTACTCATAGAAACTAATGGAGTTGAGTAGTATATTAGTTTTTTCTAGAGTATAAAAAATTTTAAAATTAATTTATACTTAAATTCGTGTGTGTGTGTGTACAGTCTGTGATTCAGTTAATTAAGCAAAAGCTGCCTATGGACAGAAGGTCTAAAAATCTTATGGTTGTTTAGTTCATGAGGCTAGATGTCTCAGTCACTTTTCAGTATATCCTGGAAACACAAAGAATTAGGCTCTAATACCAGTGAAAGAATGGACTTGCTAGTATGGAAAGAGGAAGCAGGCATAGAATGTGGCTTCCTGTTTGAATGTGTTCTACATAGGCTTCAAGCAGAAGAAGAGGTGGATTATCTCATTTCCAATGATCTGATCTGAGTTAAAGTTGTGTATTCCCACCCAAAAGATTCAAATTACAAGTGGAACTTTCCATTTCAAATGATTTAATTTAGCAAAAATCCCTCTCAGGTAATCCCAGAAATTTCGTGGTCTCTTAAAGCTTCTGGCTTTTACTGTCTCCATTTGAAAATGGTGTAATTCAAACAGGTGTATATTTACGTATTAGTTGGTCTTTTATTCTTACAGTTTTCAGTACACTTTCTTTTTTCCGTGTGATTAGTGCTTTGATTATTTGTGGCACAGAAATATTTTTTTCTTGTCCAAACTACCTGGTGTTCTGTAAGCTTCTTGTATCTTTATTGGTATTTCTTTTTTTAGGTTATATACTGGCTGGTTTTGTGTGTCAACTTGACACAAGCTAGAATCATTAGAGATGAAGGAGCTTCAGTAGAGGAAATACCTTCATGAGATCCAGCTGTAAGGAACTTCTCAATTAGTGATAAATGGAGGCAATCTCAGCCCATGCTGGTTGGTGCCTTCCCTGGGCTAGTAGTCTTGAGTTATATAAGAAAGCAGGTTGAGAAAGTCATGTGAAACAAGTCAGTAAGCAGCACCCCTCCATGGCCTCTGCATCAGCTCCTGCCTCCAGGTTCCAGCCCTGTTTAAATTCCTGTCCTGACTCCCTTCAGTGATGAACAACAATAGGGAAGTGTAAGACAAATAAACCCTGTCCTCCCTAACTCACTTTTCAGTCATAGTGTTTGTCGCAGCAATAGAAACCCTAAGACAGATTAGAACATTTTCACTCTGTGATTTTGTGAAACATTTTGTTGGTCTTTGACCCGGGTTTCTTCTCCTTCCGCTGTTCCTATTATTCTTAGGCTTGTTCTTTTCATAATATCCCAGATTTACTGGATGATGTTTTTTCAGGAGTTTTTTTTAGATTTAATGTTTTCTTTGACCAATGTAACCATTTCTTCTATAATATCTTCAAGGCCTGAGATTTTCTTTTCCATCTTTTATAGTCTGTCAGTGAAGCTAGCCTCTTATAGTTTCTATTCAAGTTTCTAAATTTTTCATTTCCAGAATTTTCTCTGTTTTCATTTTCTTTACTGATTCTATTTCCAATTTCAGGTCTTGAACAGTTTTATGCATTTCCTGATAGTGTTTGTTTGTGTTTCCATGCCTTTCTTCAAGGCATTTAGCTATTTCTTCTTTACAGAATGCTAACATTTTCATATGGTTTGTTATATGGTCTCTTTCTTACACTTCAGCTATGTTGCAATATTCAGGACAGGCTGTGCTTGGATAGCTAGGTCCTAGTGGACGCTTATTGAGTTTTTTTTTTTCTAGTGTCTTGGTATCTGGTTTATTATGATTATAGTTCGAGGTGCTGATTTCTGGCTTTGGCTTTGTTGGGTGGGTGCTTTGTTCCTTGGTTTCTGTTTATTTTCTGGAATTTTGTAGAATTCTTGTTTTCCTGGCCTATTCTCCTGGAATGGTTACAGGGAATTCCAACTGGTGTTGAAGGTTAGGATACTGGAATAAGTTGGAGGGAAAGATGGCTGGAGGATAAGGTCTTTGTGATTTGCTGGGGATGGGGTGATCAGAGAAGAAAGGGAGAACATAGCAGATTTCTTGCTACAGAGCTGGGGATGACACTGGAGTCATTGCGTCTAAGGAGCAGTAGGATATGTGTGGATCTGGCTGCAATCTACTGGTTGTCTTGGCAGCTGCAGGCCTTGGCTAAGCAGGGGATGCCTCCCAGAGTTGGAGTCAGGGAATAACAACTATGGAGAGAAAGATTAGATGGGGATGGTCTGTGGGATTCACAGGAGACATTAACACTGGGGGAAGGAAGGCTTCAGCTACTGTTATGTTACAGTAGTAGGGGTGAAACTGGGGTTAGGTCAGAGGAACACAGGCAAAGAGGAGAATGTCCTCGAGCAACCTACTTGGTTTTTTGGCAGGTTATGTCCTGTGGTTTAGTAGGGGTTGCCTGTTAGTGTTAGGGGCTGAGAAACAGTTAAGACTAGGGGAAGGAAGCTAGGAGAAAGGCTGAAGCTGATGTTCTGTTGCAGCCTTAGGGATAAGACTGGAGAATATCAAATTTACGTTTCAAACCTATTTGCTGAATATATTTATGAGTCAATGTCTTTACTATAACATATAAAATAAACAAATGAAAGCCAGTCTATTTCATCTGCTTAATTAATTTGAAAAAAAAATACAATTGTGTTTTCATTTTCTGACATTCAAAAGATGTATTCTTTTACCATCCCCCATAATAATTAGTGTATCGTTTATTTCAGATTGTACTTTCAGACATCATTTTTGAGAGTAGTTAAGCAACATTGGTGTGGGACAATTCTGTATTCTGTCAATTATGTATTAAATAAATGCTAATTGGTCAGTAGCCAGGAAGGAAGTATAGGAGGGACAACCAGACAGGAAGTAAAGGCAGGACAATGAGAATAGGAGAATTCTGGGAAGAGGAGAACCCATTCCTCTGCAGTCATGTCCAGACACAAAAGAAACAAGATATGACTATGCTGCTGAAAAAGGTACTGAGCCATGTTGCTAACACAGATAAGAATAATAGGCTAATGTAAGTTATAAGAGTTAATAAGAAGCCTGAGCTAATGGGCCAATGAGTTTGTAGTTAATGTAGACCTCTGTGTGATTTCTTTGGGACTTCATTACTGTAGGAACTGAGCAAGACAGAAACTCCGAGAACACAACATCTAATGGACTCCATGTTTTTTTTTTTTTTTTGGTGGGGGCTTTTATTTGTTTACAGTTTAGTGATTTCATTAGTTTGTCTTTCTTTGGGATCTTGTTTTCTTGATTATAGAGGCTTTTATTTTTTGGGGGGGTTGTTTATTTTGAATAGGAACTTAAAGTTGGTTGGGTAGCGAGGGTGAGAGATCTGAAAGACCCGGGGGAGGAAAATATGTTCAAACTATACCTAAATTTTAAATTTGTCTAAACTAATGAAATAATTTTTAAAAGTTTAGACATTTATAGTTTCTAGGTCAATTTTTGAATTAATTCTGGGCTTTAACTCTAGTTATTATTTTACTTATTAGTTTTCACTAATCATCCAGTATCTATTTCTAAATGACCTAGTATTTCTTTAGGTTTTAACTTTTTTGTTGTGACAACATTCATATGGCTGAGCTTACTTATACAAGGTAGTATTCAAACATTCTTATTAGAAATTTCATTTCTCTTCAGTCAAAATGTCAAATGGCTTTTTGCCTATCAGGACTGACCATGCCTGTCTATCTATTTCATTTTTATTTTCCTATTCAGAATTAAGGAGAGAATTCAAAGGTCATCTTGGCTGTCTCATTTCAAAAAAAATCCCAGCCAGTCTCTTCCCAATCTAGAAAGAAGTTGCTAAATCTGCTTAGGTGAACATGATGCCTATTAAACATTTATGGTTTTACACAATTCTCTTAATCTGATTTAAAGCCATTAGATCTTGTACAGCCATTACTGTGCTCCAGGCCAGTTTCTTCTTGAGGACTATTTTAGACAAAAGGCCTTTATAAATCAGAAGTCATTCAATAAATTAAATCTGTAATCCACAATAATTGAAAACAATAAAATGACTTATTCAATGGTTTAACAAAAATTTACCTTGCATCTTATATAATTTATCTATAATTGTAAGCTCATTTGATTAAATGTTGAATTACATAGGCAAATTCATTAAGGAAAAATATAATTTTAATTTTTCTTTCTCTTAGATTTACTGACTTCCTATTCTACATAGGACCCTATCCTAGTTAGAGTTTCTATTGTTACGACAAAGCACCATGACCAAAAAGCAAGTCAGAGGGGAAGGGGTTTATTAGGCTTACATTTCAGCATTACTGTTCATCACTAAAAAAGTCAGGACAGGAACTCAGACAGGGTAGGATTATGGAGGCAGGAGCTGATGCAGAGACCATGGAGGAGAGATGCTTACCAGTTTGCTGCACAGGGCTTGCTCAGCCTAGGGAAGGCACCTAACACCATGGGTTGGGCCTTCTTCCATAGATCACTAAATGAGAAAATTTCTTTACTGCTGGATCTCAAGGAAGCATATCTTCCTAGGAGGCTTCTTCCTCTGATTTCTCTAGTTTATGTCAAGTTGACATAAAAACACCCTGTACAGACCCTGTGTTTCATTTTTTCTGAAGTTGTATTCTGATTTAAAATTGCCTGATAATAGAACACAATAATTTGAGCTATCTTTAGTTTACTTAGAACAAATGGAAGGATATGGATAATGAAAGTTTACTAACAAAAAAATATGGGCCTATGTTATTTAATTTTCTCATTACTATGAATAATCCCTGACATGAAGCAATTTAAGAGTGTCAGGATTTGTCCTGGCTAACAACTTGATGGATACAGTTCAACCTAGTTAGGAAGGCACAGAAGGATGAGTGGGAAGTGGCTATTCCCAATATATACTAAGCTAGAAAGTACAAAAAAGACAAAAAGTAGGGCTTACCATTCAATTACAAGGTCATGCCCACTGTTCTACCCCACTCCAATTAATTAACTGTCTCATAAAATCTCAGTTCTCTGAAACAGATTCATCCATTTGTCTACCAATAATGTAAACATATGAACTCATAAGGAACATTTTACATTCGGATAAGGCAGACTCTTCTACATTCCTGAATGAATATTGAAGCCTTGATTCCAGAACCAAGTGGCCAAATAGCAAATACCTCAAATCTTCATGTGGAAGTAAACTGCTGACTATCAAACTAGGAATATAGGCTAGTAAACATTTTCTTTGTGGTCAATGAAAGTCTACACAATTCCTATGTTAGTTTTGTTCTTTTCCTTTAACCAAAGATTAGGCATGTTTGTAATAAAAAATTTCATGTTCTCCTTTCCCACTTCTTTTTATGGGATTACTCAGCATTTTTTGCTACATGGACATTTCCTGCTTACAGTGAACCTTGCTGCTAATGCTTGTACAATTTGTCATAGCAGAGAGTTATTTCTGGTTAAGAGCTATAACAATGTAAAACATATTTTATTTCAGAGAAACCTCAGTTTGGTAATACCTTTATGGATGTTAGTTGATAATTTCTCTTGAATATCACAATTAAATATTATATAATGTGTTTAAGGAATATACCACAAGGAATGACTTTTACCTACAGGTAAATTGACTATCTAGATCCATAACAATCAGTATCACAATTTTCAATTTGTTTTTATATTTTAAATACAGAAATATTATTTCTTAATTTTTATGAGATTATAATTCAAAGAATGATGGGCATACTATCATGTTGATGAGTACTACCTACTCAAAGAAGAGATGAGTGATATACCACGCCACATTTTGATTTTATGTTCCTAACAACATACCATAAAATACAATACAACTTTCTGCAAGCTGGTATAGCCTGTTTGGATATAAGTATGGCAATTTCTCAGAAAATTAGGAAACAACCTTCCTCAAAATTCAACAATATCACTTTTGGGTATATATCCAAAGGATGCTCAACCATGCCACAAGGACAAGTGCTCAACTATGTTCATAGCAGCATTGTTTGTCATAGTCAGAACCTGAAAACAACCTAAATGCCTCTTGACTGAAGAATGGATAAATAAAATGTGGTAAATTTATACAATAGAGTACTGCACAACAGAATATAATAATGACATCTTGAAATTTGCAGGCAAATGGATAGAGCTATACAAAAGCATATTGAATGAGGT
This sequence comes from Alexandromys fortis, assembly GCF_014885135.2. Classification (NCBI taxonomy): domain Eukaryota; kingdom Metazoa; phylum Chordata; class Mammalia; order Rodentia; family Cricetidae; genus Alexandromys; species Alexandromys fortis. Next base: position 2,389,699 of record NW_026067944.1, read on the forward strand.
AACCCAGACCCAGAAAGACAATAATCATATGTACTCACACATAAGTGGTTTTAAAGATAAAGCAAAGAAAACCAGCCTACAAATCAAAATCCCAGAGAACTTAGAAAACAATGAGGACCCTCAGAGAGACATACATAGAACCAATCTACATGGGAAGTAGAAAAAGATATCCTAGGTAAATTGGGAGCATGGGGACCATAGGAGAGGTTTGAAGGGAAGAGGAGAGGAAGGGAAGGGAGCATAGGACAAAAAGTATAGCTAAATAAAATAAAATGAAAAGAATTAAGATAAAAGAAAACAAAATAATGCATATTATGTAGCATAATAATACATTTCATAAAACTAATAAACAATACAATTTTAGGGAAATTTATGCAGACATAATAGGCATAAATACTGTTCATATGCTTCATCAATTTATATAAATGTGTATTTTATGCTACATATTAAGTTAGTGTTGTAGTCTTGGTATAGAAGATAGGATAAGAATCAGACAGCTGATTAATGGTCTCTGGCTTCTGAATTGTTTCTTTCAGGTTAAGATGCACAGTGTGGACTGATAAGGTCAGGAGTGTATGAACTGTCTTTGCTTGATAAAACACAGTATTAATTAGATGATCCCCAAGACTCTACATGACATCCTTCAACAACTTCAAATTTACTTTGGCATAATAAACAATAGGTATCAAGGACACACTTCTTGAGTGTTCTTAGTGACTATGGATTTTTGTAGTTTATTTTTGTATTTCATCAGCAATACTCCTTTGATCTCAGATACATTTCTTTGAGAACTATAATTATTGATGATTTCTTATTTTAAAATCCAGTGGTATGTTAAAATTATTTTATTTTTTAAAAAAGCATATTAATTTATATTTGGTATGTATGATGTTTGTCTGCATGTATGTATGTTTACCACATGTTTTCCTGGTGTCTGTAGAATGCAGAAAAAGGTTCACTAGAGTTGGAATTACAGACATTTGTGAGGTACCATATGGGTGATGCCAAACCAAAAAACCTCTGCAAGAATAGCAAGTACTCCTAACCATCACATAGTCTTAAAATATTTATTTGACAAGTATTTATTTACTTTGAACTCTGTATAAAGTTGGGTGTTAAAGGTCCGTTTTCCTTGCAATATTTACACACATTTTAAAATAGTGATCTCTGTCCCCTTTTAATGCCAGAGAAAACAGTAAATCTTTTAGCAAATGTCTTATTAAATATCAATTTGTAAGTAAGTTTAGAATAGGATTTACAATTTTATATGAAATGTAAACCACAAAGCCCATTATAAATTATATTTTCCACCTAGCTAATCAAAACAGAATGTTCTTATATATTCAATAACAAGAAAGAACATTAAAGTAATATATAGATTCGGATCTTAGAAGAAAACAGAATGATATTAAGTTAAAAAATTAAGCTTCAGTTCAATTTTTATTGTCTGAGAATAGAACTGGTGATAGTGTGTTTACATCTAAGAGAGGCACTAGTGAATAAGTTCTTACACACACACGTGTGTGTTTGAGAGAGAATTTTGAAAATTATGCAGTATCATTTTTACTGACGGATAAATTTCTGACTCACCTATATTCACCTAGATTGTTTACCTTTTTTGGGATAAATTATCTATATAGTTGTATATGCAATTCCTAAAATCAAATGTATTTTTAGGTTGAAATCATTGCTTAAGAACATCTTATAGCAGGCGCGGCGGTCGCGGAGAGACGCGAAGAGCCTACGGAGCCGGATCCCCGGGAGCACCCCAGCTGCGAGGAGTATTAGCAGGAACATCCATAGGAGTGCAGAAATTTTCACAATGAAATCTGAAGCCAAGGATGGAGAGGAGGAGAGTCTACAAACTGCCTTCAAGAAATTAAGAGTGGACGCATCAGGGTCCGTCCTGTCTCTGTCTGTCGGAGAAGGCACAAGTGTCAGAGCATCAGTCAGAACAGCAACAGATGACACCAAACCTAAAACCACATGTGCGTCTAAAGACAGTTGGCACGGGTCTACAAGGAAGTCTTCACGAGGAGCAGTGAGAACCCAGCGTCGTCGACGCTCTAAGTCTCCTGTCCTTCATCCTCCCAAGTTCATACATTGCAGCAAGACAACATCTCCTCCCAGCAGCCAGCTCAAGCACAGAAGCCAGACTGAGCCACATGACAGCAGTGGGCTGGGAATTTCAAGTCCCAAAGAGTTCAACACAGGAGAGACTTCTACTTCTCTTGATGTTAATCACACGGGGGCAGGCATTGAGCCTCTGAGAAGTTCAGTTCCAAGGCTCACACCAGAGAGTAAAACAGAAGAGCCCTCTGATGCTACTACCCAAGTCTCCCCAGAAAGTCTTATGGCCAGCAATCTCTCTGACTTTCGATCTGTTTCCAAGCTAAGCCAGGGCAAGCCGTGTGTGTGTGTAGACAAGGAGTGCCAGTGCAAGAGATGGCATGATAAGGAAGTGTATTCCTTTTCAGGTCTGAAGAGTGTCCCTCCTTTGGCCCCAGAACGAAGATCACTTGAGGACTTACTCCCCATCACTGCCCACCAGAACTCTGTCTGGCTCCCTTGATCCTGTTCCGAGCAAGCTCGTGCCTATGTGGATGATGTGACCATTGAGGACCTATCAGGCTACATGGAATATTACTTGTATATCCCTAAGAAAATGTCCCACATGGCAGAGATGATGTACGCCTGATAACGAGAAGCTGATTCGTATGCTTTAAACCAATGAAGGGTTGTCAGAGGCTTAGTTAACAGCAGACCTACCTGGTGGCCACTCTGTGAGAAGACATCTCTTTCTGCTCACTGTGCTTGCAATAAAAACTTCTCTTGGCATCTCAGTTAATCTTCATTCTGTCAGTTTACTGAGTTCTTATGTACCCGTTAAGGCAAGCAGGTCAAAGAAAATGTCTCCTAAAAATGTTCTGAGGGCTGAAGAAACCATAATGACTGGAGATTGATAGCAGTGGGGAGTGTGTAATTCTTGTAAGAC
>NW_026067944.1:2393103-2450992 GCF_014885135.2 Alexandromys fortis
TTTTTCAAGACAGGGTTTCTCTGTGGCTTTGGAGCCTGTCCTGGAACTAGCTCTGTAGACCAGGCTGGTCTCGAACTCACAGAGATCCGCCTGCCTCTGCCTCCCGAGTGCTGGGATTAAAGGCGTGCGCCACCATCGCCAGGCTATCTTACATCTTTCTATAATCAATCACTAACCTGTCTATATTACATGAATAGTTAGATTCTATAATTTTATATGGTTGCAACATAAATAAGATGCAATATTTAGGAAATATGCATACTTTAGTATTTTATATTAATTTAAAGTTAAGAGTTTCCCTTTCTCCTAGACACTTCCCACTCTTTTATTGCAACAAATATCATTTTTAAAATAATATGATCGCTTTATTTCTGCACATTCTGACAAATAAAGCCTCACATTTTGACTTGCATCATTGGTCTTAGACAGTTTATTAAAAGGCAGATTATTCCAGAGATGTTTATTCAGTCAGTATTCACCTGGTAAGATCCAGGATTTATTTCTGACAAGAATGTAGGAGATACTTCCAATTTCTGGTACCATTGTGATGTCACACAGTGAGACTTTATGAGTTGCCATCCATCGTTATAAAAGTACCTAACTTTTCTGTGTAAGTGATCTGAGGATGATTGTACCAGTAGATAACATGAATTTAGAAAAGTTTAATATAATTTTGTCTAAAATATGCAGTTTAATATATTCTCATGGAATAAGCAGTAAAATCAGATCAACATTACTACAATACTACAATAGCATCATTCTGAAACATTGAGACTTCCTTGGAAAAAGTTAATGTGCTTGTTAAATTGAATCCTGGATTTCAATGTAAAGTTAAGGAGCCATGAGTTTATGTTTCTAATACTTTACTGAAAATTTTATTAAAAGGAAAACAAACTTTGGACACCAATTTCTCAAAGTTAGAAACTGGCAGAGTTCAGACCCTAATGTCGGTTACCTGACTCTAGCAAATTTTACCAGTAGAGAATCCCTCAAAACCTCTACCACACTCATAGCCAAATTTTTATCGTAGCTAAAAAAAAAGCTACATTGCAAGATTGGTGTTTGGAATCATTAGCTGATGGAATATACAGCAGACCACCAAAATTAATTGAAATTTTGGAGGAATGCATTGGGATAACTGCTTCAGGAACATCGACTTTCGTAGTATTTGTCATAGTTATCAAAAAATTGTGGGAATATATATACATATATATATTGTTTTTGTCATTTTCAAATGACTGTTTCACATGGTAGTGCTAAGTCTTCTGTCTGCTATTTCATAAATAACAAGCAGAGTGACTTTTTTCAGTATCCATTAACAATATTAACATCAATGACACTGAAGATGTTTTAATATTAAAATTTATTATTCAAATAAGTGCTTGTGGAGAAACATATGTTTTTCACAATTGAGCTGAAATTTCTTGATATTTGGTATCTGTTTATCCAGCCATATGTATGTCGTATTACTGAGTAGTTAGTTTCCAATCACCCTGCTCAGGAACACGGAAGATTGTATATATTTTTTTTTTTACCACATACCAACACTGAGTTCAGATGAGTACCAACTATATTATCTTCATGCATTGTAGCCTACACTGACCTCTGTGCTCTTAGTTTTCCCTTTTCCTTGTCATTTTCAACTTGCTACACTGGCACCACTCTTCTGAGTTCTATTTTGATCAATAACAATTTCCAAAGGGATTATTTTCTGCAATTTCTCTTTCACTACCACACAACTCTTATCTTGAGTCTATTCCATTTAAAGTTAAGTATCTGGGATTTTTAAAAATGTTTATTTCAGAACTATATTATGTTATTTTCAGAGATATGTCATACTTCAGAGTGTTATTTTATCATCATGCATTCAGATTATTTCCTGGTGAGAAAGATAGAATAGGTCTGTCTAAAATGTTAAATGTGTGAATAATGTTATCATGTTCTTTCTATAATTTAGTTCCTTCTTAAAATACACATCTTTAATATTTATTGGCTACACATTAAAATAATAGTTTTTTAGAGCAAGTGATTATAAAGTAACTGCCTTTTGAATAACATCGTTTCTGATAAACAACGTGCTCGTGTACATCAATCATTCAGGATCAGGATAGAAACCCCTTGGATTAAATGTTTTTGCGAACCAAAAATGGATGATATCAGAATTTATATTTCCACATATTTTACAGCTTTTATGTTTGAAATGTTTTTCTGGTGTTACCAGTCTAACAATTTTGTAAAAATGCAGATGGGAACTGTGGTAATCCTGATATTGAGATTCATTAAATGAGTAGACATCAATAAACACGTTTATAATATACAATTTTAGGTTTTAAAATATCAAGATACATGTATATTTCACATATATGTATAACATGTAGTGTCAACTGACTATTCAGAAATAAAAAAAGTTAAAATTTCCAACTCCTTATCTATTTTTCCATTTATGATGATCATTTACACAATGTAGTTTTCAAAGGTTGAGATAATTTATTCATTTTGCTTATAATTAAATGTCAACTGAAGAGGATGCATTCATTGGATTACTACTTTTCTCCCATTGATGTGGCTGAGGAATTATCACTAAAGGTCATTATTTCCTTGCTGTAGCATTTAAGTAAGGGTCTCTTAAGTAGCCAGAAGAACTATCAAACTCTTTTTTTTTATTTTTTAGATATTGTTTTATTAAAAATTTCCTCCTCCTTCCATTTCCCTTCCTCTACCCCCACTCACTCTCCCTCTCTAGTCTGAAGAGCAGTCAGGGTTCCCTGCCCTGTGGGAAGTCCAAGGTCAGCCCTCCTTGTCCGCCACGTTCAGAGAGTCCGGTTTTATCACATGTTCCATCAGTCCCAGTCCAACTGGCCTTGTTGAGCTCCCATTAGATCAGCCCCAAACTCTTTTTTGGAAGACTGAGCTTTGAAACAATCATGAGTCTGGGGAGGTATTTTGAGCAATTGAGACTCACTCATGAGCTATGTGGCATTAAACACAAAGTGCACTCCAAACCAAACAACAAGCTCTGTCACCTACAAAACCATGCAGGAAGTGAATGTAACTATTAATGAATGCAAGGCCACACACTGTTGAGTTGAGGAAACGAGGAGCACATGCTCACTAAACTGTGAAAAAGATCTTTGATTGGTGCTTTAAGAAGACCCTGAAGAACACCAGGCATCACCCATGAGATTATTCTGAACAATATGGAAAAATTAAAGGGCTTGTTATCATGACTGAGGGGGCAGTGGGACAAAACGAGGCATTGCTGGTGTAATTTATAACCAACCATGACTTCGTGGATAAAACAGACATTCAGAAACACAATACTGTGAAAAGTGAGAACTGTGAAGTAAGAAAAGCTCATGGAATCAAAAGATTCCTAGTCCTTCAACCAGTCAAAGAAGTCAATGTGTTTCCAGAAACTTTAATGATGGTCATGCAGGTGGTTTTAGTACCATTGGCCATTTTGATTGTGGAGGGAACTTCAATGATCATGGTGGCTTCAGTGGCAGACTTAGTGGTGTTGTATATGCTAGCAATGAGGATTGTTATGATGATTTTCGTAATGATCAATGAAATTTTGGAGGTGCTGTGTTGGAATCTGTAACAATTTTGACAATTATGACAATTGTGCTTCAAATTTTGAATAATTTGGAGTCTGAATTTTAGGTCATATAGAAGTGGAGAGCAGTACTTTGCTAACCTGTGAAACCAAATTAGCTATGGTATTTCTAGCAACAGCTATTGCTACAGCAGTAACAGAAAGCTTTATTGCCAGGAAGCAAAATTTGGCAGGAGAGGAGAACAAGAAATGTGATAGGGAGGCTACAGTTTATAGCAGATTTTGGACTATGCCAAACACAGTGGAGGACGTGTCTTGCTGCTACAAAGAATTGTTTCATACTATTGTGTGTAGGCAAAAACATTCCCAAATGTATTTGTCACTAATTGTATAACAGATTATTTTAGTTTATGTTCTGTTGAAACTGTAAAAAATCTTCACAAAAGGTTTTATGCAGACTCTTTTTAACCATGCTGTTGTTTGCTAAATGTGAAACTTTCATTGTGGCACTGAGTAAGTGTTTGTTTTTAAAAAACTGCTGTGTAAAGTTAGTCTGCTCTGAACCAATTTTGTTAAACTTACAGCAGTAAGTTTACCTAACATTATGACTTTACCATTCCTTTTATAACGCCATCTTCCATTATAAGTTTACTTATGTTTGTGTAGAGTAGTCATTTTCTTTAGAATCTTATGATGTGGGGGTCCTTCTATATGTGTGTTGCTTTTATTATTTAATGAGTAAAGAACCGCTTTGAGCCTATGGCAGGGAAGAACCGAACTAAGCAGGTAAAGCTAGGCTGTACTCTGGGAGAAAGAAGGGTGAAGTCAGAAAGATGCTGTGAGACCTGCCAGAGACAGATTCAAAAACTTTAACTGATAAGCCACAGCCACATGACCATATATTGAGAAATAGAAATAGCTTAAATTAATATGTAAGAGTTAGTCATTAAGACTCTAGAGCTAATGGGTCCAGCAGTGATTTAATACAGTTTCAATGTGATTATTTCTGGTCTAAACTAGTCAGGTGGCCAGGAACAAACAAGCGTCCTCCCTTCTCCTATAATCTTCAGTGTACTTAAATTGACAGTTACTGTTGATATTTTGTTTTGTTTCAATTGAAATGGTCATCCACGAATAGCCACCAAATTTCTCTATAAAAATGGTTGTTGGCATAACCTAGGTAATATCAAAATTGAATAATGATAACATCAAATAACACATGAGAATGAAGCCTATGAGTAATCTACAGTCACGTGTAAACAATAAATGATTTAAGTCTCTCAAAATCTCAAGTCAAAATGAAGGACATAAGAGTTACTAACAAAAGTGGTTACACGTAAGTTGTGTTGCCAAAATTAAAATTCTCCCACCAAGTTCTCTGTGTCCCATATTTCCCTTGCACATCTTAAGAATGTGTTTTTGAGGTGGACTCCTTTAAAACAACTGAATTCCCCAACGTGTCATTAATATAGTATCAATTCATCAAAGATTTTTTTCATTTTATTAAACATATTTTAATATGCCTTCTCTAAAATAGCATATTGTACTCACAGGAAATCCATTTAAAATATTTTGAATAGTAATCCAATTAAAATAAAAATATGCTGTAGCATAAGAAATAGCATTGCTTAATCATCATAGGAATACTTTATTACAACAGCTCTGAGAATTCCATAACACTCTAAAAGCATTTTTACAGTTGCAAACATAAGCACAAAGCAATCAACCAAAATATTTGAAGCTTTCTGCATAAAGTTTGGGGATTTTTATGTTATTAATCTTCGCATGCTGCAAGTGACTTGGTTTATTATTTGTACTTGGAACACATAAATCTAGCTCTTTGGTGGTAACAAACTCAAAAGATTATCATTCCTATTCATGAAGTTTCCTTTCCTAAAAAATGTCCAGTGACAAATCATCAGATATAATTTTAGATTTATCTTCCTTAAGAATTTTATATTCCAGCAAACATGCTCTAAAATGTTTACTTTTGATTTATGAATTGAAGTCTGTTTTTAATTTTAAACAGTCATTTAAATGTTGAATTGATATTTTCCTTCTTTTTAAAATACTATTTTTTTGAGAATTTTGTATAGCATATTTTGGATATCTTTCATCTCTCATCTCAGATCCAATCCTACATCCTATGAACTCAACATCTTGGGTTTGGGGCTGACCAGTATAGTCTGCTCATCCTCCCAGGAATATGAAGTTAAATTAAAACAAAAAAAAGATTACATCTCTGCCAGAAGCAATACATTTTCAGTAGTTCCTTAGCAAGGTATAAGAATTCAAGCCCACCTTCTCTGGACATCTTGGTGCTTTGTTTTACTTGAATTAGCACATGATTTTTATGTGCTGTTGCAACTGTTGTTGAAAAATCCACTAATCGATGAACATAGCAATAAATTATTAGAAGTCAATTGAATACAACATCCATCTAGAAGATTAATTATGCTAGAATCCACCCAGTTTATATAACTTTTTGAGCCATAGATTTTGGTCTGAATAATAATGATGGCAGATATGGATTCCATATGGCAAAAAATAAAATCAGAAATTTATTGGTTACTGTTATAACACTGACATCACTGTAACACTATAGGGCATATTGTATGCAGACATGCATTATTGTACACCCCAGAGTCCAAACCTGGGTAGGATTAAGCACTACTTTTATTTATTTCTCCATATTCTTTGACTAAAGCATGTGGAAATGCTGACAATGGGCCTTACCAGAAAGGTCAGGAGTATAATCAGGAAAAATGTCAATTGTCTGCAATGTTTTAATTCTGATAGGAGCCCACTTAACAACAATCCTGAAAAGGGAATCCATTTTTTTGTGCTGGAAATTTAATTTCCTGTCTGTTGTCTTGTTATATTTAAAGACATGGTAACACTTTCTTATTTGAATTCAGGAATATTTGAAAGGGTTCTTCATTAAATATTTCATAAGGTTGTGTCACATGGTCCATAAACATGCAGTGTCCTTTTGATGCAGGGTATTAACTTGCTTATAAAAATTGTGACTCTTCATATAACTCCACCATCTTTGCTTCACTTGTACCATGACCATTATATATTATAAAGGTGGCAGTTTCTCAAAATATAAAATGATTAAATTACATTATAAAGAAATTTCACTTCAGTTAGTTATTGAATTATATTTGAGGAAAAATAACTGGCACTCTTAAGGTTATTTTTCTATTATTATTATGCTTGATATTTATAACTAAACTTTTATTCTTTACAAATATCAGCTTTTAATATAAAAGAGAGATATCGTATTGTCCACCCAATAACATATTATTATTATTCTCATATAACTTTATGTCTGTTCATATATAATTAAAATATTTTAACCTAGGTTTCTGACTCTAAAATTTCCAGAAGAAAATTTTCATAAGAAAAATTTCATATAGATAAATTATAAAATTAAATTACCTGTAATTTGTTTAAAAAATATTGGAAAATTAAACTTCATAACTTTTTTGTGTATTCCTAGGCAACTAAATTATTGCAAATTTTAATGGAAACCCTTTAATCATATCAGCACTTTTTCAAAACCCAAATAAGTGTTGTCATTTTCTCTCTTACATTCAAATAATGTACTGTGGTCAAAAACGACTTAAGGTCATCAAACGCTTTCTTCCTAATGTATTTAGAATAGTAATTTTCAGTATGGCCTGTGTCAACATACATTATTTGTTGAACAGTTTTCTAGGAAATTGAAATGTAACATGTTTATATATGCAGAAAAGGTCTCACACAGAAATTGAAATTTGAGAATTCTGATTGGTCAAATCAAAATGGAATAACGAAGGTTTTTTTTTTTTTTTTTTCTTTCGAGAAAGGGTTTCTCTGGAGCCTGTCCTGGAACTAGCTCTGTAGACCAGGCTTTTCTCAGACTCACAAAGATCCGCCTGCTTCTGCCTCCCGAGTGCTGGGATTAAAGGCGTGCGCCACCATCGCCCGGCTGGAATAATGAAGTTATAGAGTAAAATATCTCACATAAGGTAAACTGCAAAGTGACTTCTGATAGAGGACTTTTGTAATTTTGAGCATGTCAGAGAAAAAAAAAGATTAATTTATTTCTATTAATGTATAGCGTAAAATTATTTTAAATAAAGACTGTAAAAGTCATTGAGAAAATATTATCAATATGTCTGCAGTCATGTTACTATAGTGTTATAGGTATTTCAGTAACATATGAACAGGTTTATTCCTTTGTAGAACCAGAGGAGAGCCTAAGGGTAGTCATGAAACACATAAGAGACATAAACTCATGCAGTCCTTCTCTTAGCTTACACAAACATTAAGCAATCATGGGGAAGAAGAGACTGTTGCAGGAATAATACTGGGCCAGGAGATCCAATGAAGCAGATTCCTAAGTGGATAACTTGGCAATGAGAGATTTTTAGTTATATGGCTGCCTTTATTTCATTCAAAATCCTGTAAGCAACTTTAATAATTCATTGGCTCACCATTCTGAACTTAGATGGAATAATTTATTTGGTATATCATTACAACTTATCTCTGGTATGAATAGAAATATTCTTCAACAGAAAATATGTGTAACAATATTGCCTCAAAAATAATCAAATGAAATATTACTAAAGAAATACAAGTATTTAAAAAATCATATTAAAGAAATTTTCTTATCATTGTGTAAAGTCCATTCCTTCAGTCAGTATGAAGCAAAATAGAAATGTAAATTTAATGTGACTATTATCCTATTGAGGTTAGTTTCTAAAAAATTAACAAACTAACTCAATCACAGCTATAAGAAGATATTTTCCCAATTTGCTAGGCAATATAGAAGGTATGAATGTGCAAATTCTACATTTCGGAAGCATGAAGCAAAATATATGCATATCGTTTTACAATTTAGCTCTTATGTGGCTTATATTCTGAGTAAGATTATTAATTTTTCAAAACAAGTTTGACCTCGAAATGATCTATGGCAGTTTTCAATACTAGAGGAAAGCAAGAGTTTTATACCATATTTGAAAATAATTTTTCTAAATTTATTTCAGGTTATAAGTTGATAAAATACTTTTGCATGAAGGTAAAATTAATCAGAAATACAGAAAACTTTTGACTTATGTTTATCCCAAAACATGATTATATTCTTTCTTAAGGGAAAATGCATAGTACCTTTAAAAAGTTCATTTCCTATAGCAGAGTAGTTTAGAGATGGGAATTGAACACAGTATTGATTTCCAAATTATTCAGAACTACATCTATTAGAAAGCAGGTTTACTCCATATAAAATGTGAAATTCAAGTGACTTTTCTAATACTGTAGAAAGAATAGACAATTTCCCGCATATCTTCTTATTATCTAAGAATCACACACACACACACACACACACATAGCTGTATTTGCTGTATGTTTTAAAAATATGCAGATATGTATTAATTACACAGTGATATGTCATTAAAAAACATATACAATAAATGTTCAGCTAAAGTTTCTTATTTTATAGCTAAAGCAAAGGTTCCATAATGATCATTTTACAACTTGGAAATTTGAATCTCTAAGGTATCTAAAAAGTTTGGATACTGTTGAAGATGAGAAGTAATACAGCTCTGATTTCTAAATTTTATTTATGTATTTATGTATTTATTTATTTATTTATTTATTTATTTAAAATTTCCGCCTCCTTCCCACCTCCCATTTCCCTCCCCGTCCTCCCCTCTCTCCACTCTTATTCCCCTCCCCCCACTCCTCTCCCACTTCCTCACCAGTCTGAAGAGCAGTCCTGAGTCCCTGCCCTGTGGGATGTCCAAGGTCCTCCCCCCTCCATCCAGGTCAGGAAGGTGAGTATCCAAACAAACAGGCTAGGCTCCTACAAAGCCAGTTCATGCAGTAGTATTGTCCTTGGGTTCTTTCTCATCAGCCCTCATTGTCCACCATGTTCAGCGATTTCTAAATTTTTATGTCTATTCAATTTTTCTTCCTGAACAATTGAAGGACACACTGTCTGAGAAAGCAGATAACTGTTTCATTAAAAACAAAAACAGTGATAAAAAAAAAATCACATATTTACCCTGTGTCTCCTTTCTCTGACAGACCATGTTTGCCACAGTGTTTTGGCATTCACTGGGTACTGCAGTAGTATGCATAAGAGTTATGATGTGGAGTACATGCTTATTAGGAACCACCATGCTTGGGCTTACTCTGATACTCAGGTAACAAATACCTCAAGAGACAACATCTTATCCTTCATGAGTTTCTCTGAAGATTAAATGGACACAATTTTCTTGGGTATGGGAGAAAATTATCTTTCATTTCATAGGGTAGTTTATGACTAAGGTTCATCAACTAGGGAAAAAAAACAAAATAATCCTTTCTAAATACGTACTTCTGAAAAAATAATTTTAAACAGTGTTTAAATGTGACAGCTATGAAAATAATGAGCAGTGCATATCACAACCAAATCTAACCATCACTAAATTGCTACGATACCAAGAAATGCAAAGTTTCTGTGGTAAAGCTCAGTGGGGTAGGAATAGAAGTCTCCATAGCTCTTAAAATCATAATAATCAACCATTAGTAGTCATAATAGCAAATTAATTAAGCAATGAAATAGCAGTCATCCTACTCTAGATTTGTAAATATTTGTGCTGACAATTTTCTTAAGCAAGTTAGTGTATAGTAGGAACAGGACTATTTGAGATATTTGAATTGACTTCAAGTTACTGGCTGTATTAAAAATTCTTATCAAAATTATAATTTTATTTTTCTTAAATTAATTGTGTTGGTCATTAGTCTCTAGAGGACCAGAGCAAACAGAATGAATCTCTATTGCAAGAGTATTTGTTTCATTGACTTTCAGGATATGGCCTCAGTCATCTACCCAGTCTGCACACTGGGTAGGTTGAGCACTTAGTGTCAGTACAGATGGCTGCGTGACTCAAGAGTTCCAATCTGTTGCTGCAGATGTACTAAAGGATTTTGGAAAAATGTTGGTCTTCTGTCCATGTTGGAAGGTTAAAGAAGCTGAGCTCCTTTGATTGTAAAGATAGCAGCAGCAGAACAAAAGCAAAGAGGACTCACTCATTAGCAAGGAGTGAAGACAGACAGACAAAAGAAGCGCTGTTGTTCCCACATCCTCTTGTAGTTGGACTATCACTCTCTTGATCCATTGTAGGCAAGGATGTCCCCTGCTCCTGAAAATATGCTCACAGTCCCATACAGAGGCAGGCCTCCTGGTTAATTAATTCTTTATTTAATCCAGTTGAGAACAGAGGTTACCCAACACACTAAGTTTCTGTAACGTAGGTATAGATAGAGATTTGTGTCCTTTTGGTTTCAAAATTCAACAAAATAATAAATAAATAAAATACATTTTTAACAGATTGTTTGTGATCGAATTATTGTAATCCTAAAATCAATTTTTGGGGATATTTGTTTAAAATTACTTTTAAGGTCTGCAATGAAATGACAGTTGTAGCCTTTCTGAATTTATTTGTAACTGGGATACCTGATGGTTGCTACAAAAATGAAATGGATTATTTAAAAATGAATAATGGTTTTTATTTTGACTAGAATTACTCTGACACTTCTGTTTCATTTTAAAAATTTGTTCTCCCAATTTCTTCATAAATAAGGAAAAATGCCAATCAATGTAGATAAAATGGCAATTTAAAAACAAAGATATTTTGTTTATCATAACAAAATACATTATAGCTGTGTTCATATAGTCTGTGCTTATTTAACTGACATACTTAGTGAAATTAAATAATTATATTAGGTAGAAAAAGTATCCTTTAATTTTGTATTTTATATCAATACAGATTGCATATTACAGTAGAATAAACAAAATTATAGGTGATAAAAACAATCACATAATCAAGCTACAATATTGTAGGTCTACAATAAAGTCCTTAACAAACTGAAACAACTCACTCTGACCATTGATCAGGACATATTCCTTTGATATTATTCTTTTCATAAAAGATAAATACACCTAGTAAATTATCCCAACCATGAAAATAAGAACTGTGAAGTGTTATGCCATGTAGCAAAATCTGTCCTAATTTCTCATACTTATAATTGTTTTATGACTTGCTTTCTGGGTTTCCTGTAAATGAGAGGAAATTGGGAAATCTCTAATTTATTATTGAATATTACTCATCCAGTGGATTTCATTCCTGAAACTTGTCAAACATTACACATATTGTCCCATCAATCACAGCCTAGTGAAGGCAGAAACTATGACATACCCATATTTTCTAAGAATTTCTAATGTGAAAATCATATGTTATTTGGGTATGTTTCTTGCTAAGTGATCTTACTAGTTTTAAAGATGATTAAAATATCAATCTCTGATGCAGACAAAAACTAACAGTAACACACTCAGTGACTTGATGTCACTGCTTTTCAAGGGGATATGAGTTTTGTTTATAAAATAAAATGAAATAAATCAATATATTTTCCATAGAGCTATACTTCCAAATAAAAATAAACTAAATACCCTATTTTTAGCCACATGGCCAATACAAATAAATCATGAGTCTGATTGGAACCCTTAAATGGCATGAATTAGTACATACCAATAAAAGTGTCTTAACATTAATATTTAAAATCTTGTGATTTTTATTTGTTACAATTCTAGGATCATTAATACAAAAAGAACAAGTGCCTCAGACTCAGGTGCACTCTTGGGCTGGCTTTAATCCATCTGTTGGTCACTTAGGAAGAGATTCCTTGTGAAAGATTATCTGCATTGGTTTGGCCAGTGTGCAGAATTCTAATTAAGTCAATTGAAGTAGGAAAACCAAGCTCCCTTTGGGCTACATTGTTCTCTAGAAAACAAATCCTGGGCTGTAGAAGAGTATAGAAGTTTAGTTGAGCACAAGCAAGCAAGGCAGCAAGCATCCATTCATTTCTCTCCGCTGTTCACTGTAGGTGTTATACACCCAGCTGTTGCAGGCTTTTACCACAGCGGCTTTCTCACACCTATGGATTGTAAGCTAAAAGTGAGAGCTAGAACATCCCTGTAACATTAAGCTGCATTTTGGTAGGGCATTTTCTCACCTCACAGAAATGAAAATTTGCCAATAGGTGATCGTTCTTTTACCTGAATTATAGCTTCTGCACTAGATGCTAACTTTAAAAATCTTTAAGATAGTCTCATAAGATGTAATCAAATTTTATTCTCAGAAAAATAGTTAAGGTAAAAAAGTATACTTAAAAGTCAAATAACTACTTTTTATTTTTCTATATAGTAATATTTGTCAGTAACTATGCTGTAGTATGGTGATTGTTAAGTGCAGGCATTAGTTAGGGATTCCAATCTTTTAATCTCAGAAAAAATAAAACATGATAATTAGAATACTTATCCTTAACTGTTAAACTACGTAAAGATCAATGCAAAATAGTGAATTAACCTTGGCATTCCTACTGTGCACATCAGATCAATTACTTTCCTCTAATTGTACTGTTCACATGTATGATCTTTAAAAAATGCTGCATTCACTATATTTTATATTTGTACTAGCCTAGCATAAATATTAATTTTGGAAATTTAGAATTAACTGTCTGACCTATTTAGTGAGCACTGTCTTGAAAGTGAAAGGTTTTCCCCAATAATATAAATTCCCAGGAATACATTTTAATTAATTATTGTTGAGAGAAGTTTGTTTTCATATTCATAAGTCAACAATCTACATGAGCTTCTGACTTCCTATCATAAACATTTATTTGGATCTGAATGAATTGCTGAAACCATCTTCTTGGAGTGGACAATTCTCCTGTGCCTCTATTGGCACAACCCTAAAACTTCATAAATTTTTTCACATTAGAATAAAAATTAAACTTTCTCTTAATGATTTTATGCTGAACAAAAATACATATTAGATAACAGCAAGGTTGGTTCATCTGTTGTAATCTTCGGCTGCTCACACTTCATAATGTAAATATAATTATCACACACGTCAGCCAGTAAGAGAAAGAGATTAACTTTTAATACAGCAATCTTTATAGCTTTGCAGGATCCTTGGAAGACTATGATTGACTATTTCTTCTTGTGAGCACATTTAATGCATTTTGTTTCAAGTTTTCAATAGTATGTTTCTCTTAATTTTTTGGAGATATATTTATCAACCCATATTACCATAATTTTGGTTGTATATGTCAATGGGCTGAACTCTACAACCTCATTTCAGGACAGCATCCCATTGAAACAACATCAGGAACATGTACACAATGATTATGTTCATGGAGAGATGCTTCTGAAGTGTGAAATATGTATCACATTTCAATGTGGTAAGTAAAGGGACAAAATGTTATTTCCTATTATACTGTTTGTGCATTTTCAGAACTCTGCTGTCCACATTGATGAATTAGTAAATAGGCACAAAGCTATATTAAGAGTAGGAGATATTGGTGTTATTTTATATTTAGAAGTTTGAAAGTAAAGCATCTTGGTGTAAATTATACATTAACATAATTTGTTTTTATTAATTTTAAAGTAGTAGCATATGATTAAGAAAAGTTTATAATATAGACTATATTAAAATAAAATCTAAAAAAAACCTTACAATTGCTTCATAGTAAAAATTATACCTTGAATAATGGACATAAATTAAAACATCAAGCCAGAGATTAATAAAACTTGGCTTGTCAAATGATAATCAATATTTGGCTAATATTTTGTTATTAGATATAAGAAAAGACGTATGATACATATATGATCATAGTAGGAGTAATGCAGACCTTCCATAAGAGTAGCAAGGATCCTATGAGTCATTCTTCTAGCTTCATATTTAAGGTTTCAGTAATGATGACCATGATTTTGAATATTGATACCACTTGGGTTTTATTCACACAGGAACACTTTATCAATGATGTGGTGTGTGTGTGTGTGTGTGTGTGTGTGTGTGTGTGCATGCGCACGTGTGCATACTGATGAGTATACCTAATAGTAACACTTCTTTCCATTACTCAATTGTGAAGAATAACTTTTGAAAAAATTCTTAAAGTATCCTCCTATCATATTTTTCAATCACCAATTAAACCACCTATTGAATCTGTCACTACTTACTTAAAAACTAACAGGCACAATGTATGAAAAGGGCATACCGTTTACTTACTGCTAAAATATTCAGGATTTTTAAACTGCTCCATCTATAATTTTCCTTGTAGAATGAACATTAATTTTATAAAATAATGCTGGGTGATCAGAATCTGTGTGTGTCCACAAGTGATCTTCTACTTCAAATTAGGATACATACTGAAAAAAAAATGGGAAGAAAGCTCATATCCGCCAAGAGAGAAAACTGTGAGGTTACAGTCAGAGACTGAAAGAGAGAAGCTCTAGAAATTACTGGAATTAGCAGAGATTGTCTTGTATTCTAGATCTTAGACTTTAGAATTGAAAACAGAGATGAGCAGCTGACCCAAAAATCCTGTATAGAATGTTTGTAACACTCTCATGAATAAGAAAATAAGATGAGTTACAACAAGCTCCTCTAAGGGGGCATGGTGAACTTTACCTATTTTAAATATAGACTATTATTTCATGATTTGGTTCTAAGAGTTATGCTGACTATGGTAAAAATTGATCACTGGGTCATGGATATTCAACAGTTGTGTGGACTGGTTGTTACAAACCAAGCATTGTCTTATTCAAAACTATTTATTGAAAGGAACAGCTGAGGTTGCACACAGGAAGTGTTCTAGAAAATGAAAACAATAATTTCAGGCCTTTATCAGTGTTTTCCTGCTCTACACAGCACTATGCTTAACAAAGTAATATGTGACAGGATGTTTATACATGGGGCATGTATATATTAAGAGATTCGTAAAATGGATTTTTCTTTGAGTTCTAACATATGCAAAATTTCTGACCTAAATACATATATTCCAAAAGACAACAAGCAATATGTTTTCAACCACTGTGCTCATAATGCATGCTCACAGTTCAACATCTATGAACCAGAATGAATTTAAGATTCAACTATTATTAGAAAACAAGACTTGTCATGCTTAATTATAGTGTAATATTTATTTCTCATTCTTTTCATGGTAAAATTAATTACAATTGCACCCATGACATAGCATGATTTAAATATTTCTGTGTCTTTATTTTGGATGTTTAAACATAGAAAAAAGTCAATTTGCACATCTTTTAAAAATGGAATTCTATAGCTGTATGGGAACAATATAAAACAAATATAAAGATAGTTCTGCGCTTGTAAAATGCCGGTTCTTTATTAGATTCTACACTTCAAATTGGAGGTAGTTGAGTATAACCTAATCATATGCTGTGTTTTAGTACATGTTATATTTTAATATTCTGGTGCAGTGAAATTCCATGAAAAATATAATTTTCCATAGGACATAATGAATTGTTGAGGGTATACCAACTTTCTTACATTCAGTTTTTCTTGATGCCAGAACCGGCCCTGTGCTCTATTTTGACCAAGGAGAACTCAAACGCTGTCATTTTGAATGACAAGGTAAACATTGAAAAGATTGGAAATTTGATAAGGGTGAAATAAAATATGGTTCTTGGCAGCTTTTCATTGTTATGAAATTGACTTCAAAGTGATTGATGTCTTAGTACTCTTTTAAGTTATGTCAATTTTATTTGTGATTGCAGTTTTATCAGAATGTACTTATTACTATTACTTATTTTAATTAAACCTTTCTTTACTCCTTGTAATTTTTAAACTAATTTCAACTCATAATTATTTGGACATTAAAAACAGTGACAGTTTTCAACAGAACTCAATGTTCTTGTGTAAAGCCGGAAGGCAAATACAGTAAGGAGGTGGCATTGAACACTTCGGATAAGTAATATACCATTAAATCCCAGTGGAAGTAACCTGAATATTGCTGCCTCCCAAATGGAAAAGTTCAGAAATAAAATTATTTTTTACAAAACCTCATCAGAAGCACATGGCAGAAAGATCTCTAGAATTTCTGATAAAATTATTGTACCATTAAATGTGAAGATTATTCTACTTTGGAACGTCAACCAAATTATTTTATAAAGATAATTTGTCTTTGATACTATTTTTGCAGACATAGTAAAAACAAATTATTAAGTCACATATACTGATCATATTTTGATGCATTTCTCTAGTTTTTTCACCTGTATAATTAATTAAATATAGATATGTAGTTCTATTGTTGTTCAGTAGAGTTTGTTACATCCATTCATAAATATCATCTTTGCCATATTTTCATGTTTACATGTGCAAAACTTAAACATTTTTCTTATAACGTTTTTAATATGTTGACTAATTAAACAATACAATAATTACAATGTGAAAGACACATTATAAACACCAAGTTTCTTTAAGAAATATGCTTCTCACATGTTTCAGAATGAATTTCTGGTAAGGACCACTGACAAAAGTTACAACAGTGGATTGTGACGGTAAATTTCTAGATAATGTCTGGCAAATACTGAGACTATAAGCATTTTATAAAATGCTTATTTTTTGCATTTTATGCAGCCATTACAACCTCTGTGTTTAGTTTGCTTGAGAATGTATATGGGTAAAAATTGAATATATGTGATCATATTTTAAATTTATGTTTAAAATATAAAAGTCACTGAATATCTCAAATTATTTCTAAGAATATGGAGAAAAGTACTATGGACTTATAGCTTGAAAAACAAATGTTCTTTGGTTTTAATGGTAGCAATACTGGGAAGCCAAAGAGGACAAGTAAATATCTCTGTGGTAAAGAGTAGAACTGAAAATTTTTAAAATTCATTCTATGGAAAAGAATTTGTAGACATTTTGAGTTCTAAGAATTATATTTAAAATGAGCCATGGCACCATTATTCTATTATTTTGAAAGTAGACGTAAAATTCTATTAAATATTTACTAATTCATATTTAATTATTTTCAATAATTCCCAGACTGGATTTTATTTTATTATTTTTATTTATTTAATTTTTGGGGGGGTTATTTTCGAGACAGGGTTTCTCTGTGGCTTTGGATCCTGTCTTGGAACTAGCTCTGTAGACCAGGCTGATCTCAAACTGAAAGAAATCCGCCTGTCTCTGCCTCCCGAGTGCTGGGTTTTAATAAAATGTTAATATTCAGATGTGAGGAAAAGTTGTAGTGTTTTCAGTGACATTATTTTTATTTAAAAATATTTCTAAATGAAATACCTTGAAATAGAAGTCATCGGCATGCTCTTGCAAGACAGAGGCATGGTAAAATAATAAATTCCAAGCTGTCCTCACTTACAAACTGAGACTCTTTCTCACAAAGCCAAAACACTTGTATACATTAAAAAAAAAAAAGCCAAGTAAATCTTAACTGCAGCCTGGATAATCCATATTGCTTTTGGTTACAAAAATTAGTAGTGTTTTCCTATTTTTACTCATATGTGAAATGCTAGAGAAGTCGTGTGGGCACCTATTTAAGACTGTGTTGTATCACTGTATTGGTAGGAGATAAGATCTTGATTTGTAGTCTCATTCTCCTCTGTGCATGACCTTAAAAACTCTGTCTTACTGGACTCTGTTCAGCTTCTTATGTAATCTTCTCTGCTTTTCCCATTTGGCATGACCTGAACCCTTGTTCTGTTTCTTGTCTGTTGTGGCATGATCTCCCCTCTGTGTCTGTCTCTAGATCTCTTGGCCAATCTTTCACTCTGTCTCTCTGTCTTTCTCTGTCTTCTGTGTGTATTATGATGACAGCTGTCCTCTGATTTCTATCTTCTGTGACTCTTTTCAGTGGGTATTGTTCTTTGTATATTCATACAGATCCGCACAACACCTTCCTCACAATGATGCACAGAAGCCTCTAAAACTGTGAAGAAATACATCATACCTTAATGCCTCCCTTATACGTCAGTTATTTTGGTCATAAGTGCACACTGTGTATATTACATATGTCACATTTATGGATAATTGTGAATACAGTTCAATCTTGCTTATTCTTCCATAGACTCAAGTTCCATTCTTTACCCTCTAATTTTTATTCAAAATCAACATGTTAGTTGGTGTTTGGATACCAGGCATTTATTTTTCTTTTGCAAACATTTTTTTTTTCTTTTTCTTGGTTCGTACAGCAATGTCTCCTAACAGTTTTTGAACTTTCAGATTTCTAAATTTATACTATGGATTCAGCTTTTCTCAGTGCAACATTAGTAGCATTGATTAAGGTCTAGTGAATGCTCCTTATGGAAAGAAAGGCACAGAAACTTTTAAATAAGTAGCTGGGAACGTGGTATGTCCTCATATAAATTTCAAATGTCATGAACTCTATCACCTCTGTCACTCTCTTTCTGTCTTCCCTTTACCATTAACATTTATGATTTTAACAAGTGATTTTATTCAGTTCCAGGCCTGTTATCACGAATAGATTGATTAAATAATTTATGACTTTTTTCCAATTCAAAAAAAATCATGCCATAATTGATCTTTTTTACTTTATAGTATAAATATTCATATCCCATATCTTTTTTCAAAAATATTTTGCCATGATTCTATACAAATGCTCCCAGTACTGGGGGAAGGGTTTTCAAAGAATTACCTAATGCATAGTGACAAATATTTTAGAAATGTAATAATTTCAGAAAGAACTTTTAACATTTATTTTAAAATTACTTTTGTTGTTTAACTGTTTCATATGAATTTATTTTGTGGTTTTATATATTTGTTTCTTTTTCCTTTCATTGGGTATCATACTTACAGGTTCCTCTTCCTCTACAGTTCACAGTTCTTCCTTGCCTCCTCTCTCATCTGGATCCACTCCATTTCTTTTTTTTAAATTAATTAATTATTTATTTATTAGAGATTTTTGTCTCTTCCCCATCCCCGCTTCCCCTTTCCTTCCCCCTCCCCNCTGCTTTCTTCCTCCCAGAATTCAGTTCTGTCTCCCCGCCTACCTAAGTTCTGCCCTATCACCAGGCCCAAAGCAGTTTCTTTATTAACCAATGAAAGCAACACCCCTTCCTTCCTTCCTTCCTTCCTTCCTTCCTTCCTTCCTTCCTTCCTTCCTTCCTTCCTTCCTTTTTTCCTTCCTTCCTTCCTTCCTTCCTTTCTTCTTTTCTTTCTTTCTTTCTTTCTTTCTTTCTTTCTTTCTTTCTTTCTTTCTTTCTTTCTTTCGCTTTTTTCTTTCTTTCTTTCTGGGGAGCTTTTCAAGGCAGAGTTTCCCTGTGTAGCCCTGGAGGCCCTAGAACTTGCTCTGCAGACCAGGCTGGCCTCTAACTCAGTGATCCCCCTGCCTCTGTCTCCCGAGTGCTGGGATTAAAGGTGTGTGCACCACTGAAGAGTGTGAAAAGATCTTTCAACGAACTGATCCTCAAGCTTGAAAAAGTATAGTAGGACATCAGTAATAAAAGGAAAGCTGGCCGGGCAGGACGGAAAATCTTCAGAGAATTTCAAAATTGCAGTCTGGTCATATGAAGTTTAACAGTGATATATTTGGGGGGCTGGAGAGATGACTGAGCAGTTAAGAGCACTAGCTGGTCTTCCAGAGTTCAATTCCCAGCAACCAAATTGTGGCTCACAACCACCTGTAATGAGATCTGGTGCCCTCTTCCGGCCTACAAGGACACATACATGCAGAACTCTGTACACATAATAAATAAATTATAAAAACACAACGACGCTCCATTGTGGGTCTCTGTCTCTGTCTCCTTTCATCGCCTGATGAAGGTTAATATTCAGGAGGATGCCTATATGATTTTCTTTGGGCTCTCCTTCTTATTTAGCTTCTCTAAGAACCCGAATTATAGGCTCAATGTCCTCCATTTCTATCTCTCATTTAAGAACAGGCTTCTAAGAAGTAATAATAAAATAAAATAAAGTATAAGAGAAACATAAACTAACACACCAAAATTGTCAGTCTGTGGAGACCAAACTATAATCATGGCAACAGGCTAATTTGTCTGAGGTTTCCAATGGGAATCCTTTAGCCAACAATTTAATTAGATATAACACAATCCTGGTGCTGGCAGCTTCTTTGTTTGCAAGAGATGGCCAGTGAGGACTCTGTTTCCCTGTTATTTGATGATTTTATTTCGCAGTACACCTCATATGTCTCTTAATTTTAGTTGTGTCTGTCTGTCTTCCTTTGTTCAACCTCGTCTCCCCTCCTTGTCCTATCATTATCCTCACATTCCAGGCCCCACCCATTCACAACTATCAACTCTATTTATCTTTTCTTAGGAGACCTATCTTAACCTTCTGGTATACATAACCTCTGTTGTGCTATGCATTTTAGCTTGGTTATCATTGACTTAACAGCTAATATCAGTTTATAAGCTAACACACATACCATATTTGTCTTTCTCAGTCTTGGATACATTACTTTGGATTTTTTTGCTAGTTCTTTCTATTTACCTATAAAATTCATGATGTCATTATTTTTAAAAGCTGAGTAATAATGCATTGTGTAAATATACCACATTTCTATATTCATGATGTTTCCACTGCATTAGATTTCCATGTCATCCCTCAAATGCCCCTCTAGTCCAGCTGACAGTCTCTGCATTCTCTTCCTCAATCCTATCTCTGTCCCTGCCACTACCTGCTTCTCCCATTACTATCTACACCCGGTCTCAGGTAATCCATAAATCTATTTTAGCCTCTCAGGGAGATCTATGTGTGCCCCCCGTATCACTTCATTTATACATAGCCTCTCTGGATCTACAGACTGCAATTTGGTTGTCATTTAAAAAATTGTTACTATCCAGGTATAAGTGGATACACACCATATTTGTTTTTCTGGATCTGAGTCATCACACTCAGGATGCTGATTTTTCTAGTCCCACCACCCATTTGCTTGCAAATTTCATGTCATTTTTCATAGCTAAGTAATGCTCTATTGTGAAAATGTACCTCATATCTTTTTACATTCTTCTGTAGAGGAACATTTATGTTGTACCAGTTCCCTAAGACCTGTCATATTGATCTTCATAGTGGCGGTACAAGTTTTCACTCCCTCCACTTGCTCCATATCCTCACCAAAAGGAGGTATCACTTGTATTAATAAATTTTGTCACTATGACAGGTGCAAGATGCGATCTCAAAGTAATATGAATTTGCATTTAGCTGATGGCTAAGGATGTTGAACATGTCTTTAATTGTTTCTTAGGCATTTATGTTTCATCTATTGAGATTTTTCTTTCCTACTTAGATCTGTTCCACATTTCTAGTTGGATTATTTGCTGCTTTGCTATCTAGTTTCTAGACTTCTGGATACATTTTGGATATTAGTCCACTAATGGATGTGGAATTGCTAGAAATTTCTTCACATTCTGTAGACTGCCACTTTTTTATAAGTGACTCCTTTCGTGTGCAGAAGCTTTTCAGTCTCATGAGATATCATTTATTATTTGTTGATCTTAGTGCCTGCACTGTCATTGTTATATTCAGGAAGTCTTCCCTTCTGCCAATGTTTTCAAGGTTATTCTTTGTTAATAGTTCTATCAAATTTAGTGTATCTGGTTTTATGTTGAGTTCTTTGTTCCATTTGGAGTTGAGTTTTGTGCAGGGTGATGAATATTGTCTAATTACCTTCCTCTGTATGCAGATATCCAGTTTCACCACCATTATTTTTTGAAGACTGAGGTGATCATTCATATATCCATTAATAAATAAAACTTGCCTGAAGATCAGAAAGTAAAGCATCCACTAGTTATACTTACACACAAGGCAATGGTGACACAAACTTTTATTCCAAGTTTTTCATAGAAACTGGGTGGTAGTGGTGTACACCTTTAATTTTAGTCCTAGAGAAAAATATAAGACAGGAGGAGGCCCCTGTCAGATACAGACTCCTTCTGAGATTCCTGGAGGCAAAATTGCCATTTTAGAGTGTAGTAGAGGTAAGCAGTGGCTGACGATTTTGCTTTTCTGTTCTTCGGGTTGAACCCTAATATCATACTACAGAAGAAGATTTTTATTTTTTGGGCATACTACTGGTAACACTGCCAGAAGTCAGCAGTTTATAAGTGTATGAATTCATGTCTGGATCTTGAATTCGATTCCATTGATCAATGTTTTTTGTTGTATGCATATACCATGCAGTTCCCATTACTATAACTTTTAAATACAACTTGAAATTAGGGATGGTTAAACTTCCATCACTTCTTTTGGTCCTGATTGATTTAGGTATTCTGTTTTTTTTTTCATTGTTGCTGTTGTTATTTATTCATATGAAGTGGAGAAACGTCTTTTCAAGATGTATAAAGAATCATGTTGGGGTTTTCATGGGAATCTCATTAAATCTGTAGATTACTTTTGGTAGAATAGCCATTTTTATTATTTTAATTCTATTAATCCATGAACATGGCAGATTCTTCCATCTTCTGATAACTTTTTAATTTTTCTTCACAGACTTGAGAATTTTATTATGTTTTTCATTTGTTCAGTTAGAGCTATCCCAAGATATTTGATGCTATCTGAGACACTGTGCAAAGTGTTGCTTTCCTGATTTCTTCCTCAGTTGTTTCCTCATCAATAAAAGTTTCTCATTTTTATATAAGGGAGTTACTGATAATAATGACTTAAATTTTTATTTATGTTCATTTCTGAAAATGTCTTCTATCTGTAGATTTTCCAAGTAAAAATTGTAAGATTACTAGTGTATACATACTATCACAACATCTAAAAATAAAGATACCTTTCTGTTTTCAATTTGTAGATCCTTTATATCCTACCATTGTCTCGTTTTCTAGTTAAGTCTTCAAGTACCAAATTGAATAGATATGGTAAGAGTGAACAGCCTTATTTTATTCCTGATTTTCATGGAATTACTGTGAATTTCTCTCCATTTAATTTGATGTTGGCTATAGACTTGCTGTAAACTGCCTGTATTATGTTAGGCATATCACTTTTATCCTTAGGCTTTTTAGGACTTTTATTGTGAAGGGTCTTGTCTTTTGTCAAAGGCATTTCCAACATCTAATGAGATGATTTTTTTTTACCTTTGTCATATGGTGAATCCTAATTACTGATTTTTATATTTTGAACAACTCCCAAATTTCTGGGATAAAAGCTAATTGATCACGGTGAATTATTCTTTTCATATGTGCTTAGTTGGTGTTTATGAATATTTCCTTTGGTAACTTTGCAACTATTTTCCAAAGGAAAAAAAAATTAAGTTTAATGTGGTTTCTCTATTAGGTATGTGTAATCTTTTTTCACATAAAATTATTTGGGCAATGGTTCTTCTGTTTCTATTTTTCAGAGTTTGGATTTAATTCTTCTTTAAAACTTCGTAGAATTCTATACTAAAACCATATGAGCTTGGGATTTTTTTGTTTCAAGACTTTTAATGATTGTTTCTAGTTCTCTAGGTGTTATGGGTCTGATAAAATTGTTTATCTAATCTTCATTTAACTTTGGTAATGCTAATTGACAAAATTATACAGTTATTTTTGATTTTTCAATTTGGTATAATACTGATTGTTAAGATATGTTCTTATGGGTGAACCCAAAGGAAAACATATATAAATCCACCTGGAAACTGGAAACAGACAAGATTGCCTGACAATCTTGGGAGAATGGAGGTGGGGAAGAAGGGAGGGTGGGGGAAGAGGAGGGGAGAAGGGTAGGGGTGAGGAGAACATAAGGAAATGAGATAGTTCACATGGAGGAAGGAGGGAGATGAGAGCAAGGAAAGAGATATCTTGATTAAGGAAGTCATTATAGAGTGAGCAGAAATCTGGCTCTAAAGATATTCCTAGGAAGCCACAATGATGACCCCTGCTAAGATCCTCTGCAATAGAGGATAGGGGGCAGAACTTGACTTGCCCTGTTATCAGACTGATGAATATCTTAAATATTGCCATAGAACCTTCATCTAGCAACTAATGGAACAGGAATAGAGATACACATTGGAGCACTGAACTGAGCTTTTAAAGTCTAGCTGAAGAGTGGAAGTAATGAGAATTTGTTCAAGTAGGGAGCCCCTTGTTTGTTCCTGAATGCTCAGCACTGAAAATAGTCACACAGAAACTGTATTAATTAAATCACTGCTTAGCCTATGAGCTCCAACTTCTTATCAGCTAGCTTTTACATTTCAATTTAACCCATCTCCATTAATCTGTGTATCTCCATGTAGCTGTGACTTACCAGCTAATATCCCCAGAATCTGCTCCAGCAGCTCCATGGCTTCTCTCTGACTCCACCCTTCTTTTTCCCAGCATTCAACATAGTTTTCCCTGCCTAGCTAAGTTCTGCCCTGCTATAGGTCCAAAGCAGATTCTTTATTCATTAATGGTAATCACATCACACAGAGGGGAGCAAAGTCAAGACCATAATGGGTTCACCCACTGAAACAATTTACCTGAGCTAATAGGAGCTCATCAACTCCAGCTGGACTGGGAAGTAACAAGCATAGGACCAAACTAATCCCTCTGTATGTAGTTGCCAGTTGTATGGCTCGGGCACACTGAGGAGCTGTTGGTAGTGCAGCAGGATTTATCCCTACTGCTTGTACTGGCTTTTTTGGGAACCTATTCTCTTAGATGTATACCTTGTTCAGCCTAGATATAACAGGGACGGCCTTGGATTTTCCACAAAGTTATGTGTTTTACCCTCTCTGAAAATGGGATGGTGGTTTGATGGGAGGGTGTGTGGAGGGAAAGGGAGAAGGGGAGGATTGGAACTTGGATTGGTATTTTTAAAAAATCCAATAAATTAAAAAAAGTCCTTATGGTTCTCTGGTTTTCTTTAGCATATGTTGTTATGTTTTCTTTATTTCTAATTTTTCATTAAATTTTGATATTCTCTTTCCACTCCTGAAGATAAAAAGTTTGCCTATCTTTGTTAAACTTCTCAAAGAACCTCTTTGTTTAATTGGTTATTTTTGTTGTTCTCTTTGTTTCAATCTCAGCCCTGAGTTGATTATTTCATGCTGTTTAGTCCCTGGGTATGTGCTTACTTTTTGTTGTTGTTGTAGAAATTTTAGGTATGCTGTTAAATTGCTAGTATGAAATCAACCAGTTTTTAGCATTACCAGTTAGTGCTATGAACATGCCTCTTAAAAGAATTTTCATTGTGTTCCATAAATTGTTGTATGCTATGTATTACTTTTCGTTAAATCCTACAAAGTCTTTAATTTCTTTCTTGAACAACTTTTTTTTTTTATTCAGTAGAGAGTTGTCCAGTTTCCATGAGCTTGTAATGTTTCTGTTGTTGATATTTAGCTTTTTAGTGGTCAAAGAGTATGCAGGGAATTATTTCAATTTTCTTAGAGCTGCTGAGACTTGCTAGTTGTGTCTTAGTATATGTTCAGTTTTGGAGAAAATACCATAAGTTGCAGGGAAGAATGTATAGTCTTTTATGTTTGGGTGAAATGTTCTGTGAATTTAGGTTAGATCCAGATGGTTTCTAACATCTCTCTGGTCCAGAATTTATCTCTATAGGTTTTGTCTGAATGGTCTGTCCATTGGTGAGAGTAGGGTATTGAAATCTCCCACTACCAGTTATTGAGACTAATATGTGATTTAAGTTGTAATAATGTTTCTTTCACAAATTTGGTTGCCCTTGTGTTTGGGACATTGATATTAAGAATTAAAATGTCATCGTGGCAGATTTTTCCTTTGATGAGTATATGGAGTATTCTTTCCTATTTCTTTTGATTGTTTTCTTTTTTTAAAGTCTATTTTGTTAGGTACTAAAATGACTATAACAGGTTTCTTCTTAGGTCCCTTTGCACTGTATATCTTTCTCCACCACGTTATCCTAAGGTAATGTGTTTCCTTGATATTAAGGTATGTTGCTCAGATTCGGCAGAAGGATAGATCCCATTTTTATAACCATTATGTAAATCTGTGTATTTTTAGTGGGGACTGAGATAATTAATACTGAGAGATTTCAATAACCGATACCCATTGTTTTCTATTATTTTGCTTTTGATGGCAGTAGTATGTGTGAGAGTGTAAGTGTGCAGGCGTGTGTGTGTGTGTGTGTGCGCGCACGCACGCACATGCGCGCACATGTCCATGTCCTTGCTTCCCCTCCTTTAATTTTGCTACTTTGAGATAATTTAATTCTCTGGATGTGGTTAATCTCTGTAGTTTGGGGTTTTCTTTCTAGCAACTTCTCTACAGTTCCTTTTGTAGATAGATATTGTTTAAATTGAGTTTTATTAAGGAATAACATATTTTCCTCATCTATGGTGATAATTTTGCTGTGTATAGGTGAGGTGTGTTTCCTATATGCAGCCGAAGGATGGATCCTGTTTTCACATCCATTTTGTTGATCTGCATTTTATATAGGCAAGTTCAGTTCATTAATATTAAGGGATATTAATGACAAGTGGTTGTTAATTTCTTACTCTTTTCTAATTATTCATAGGTTTGTTCTTTTCACAGTGTCCCTGATTTTTTGGAAGTATCAGGAGGGGTTTTGTTGTTTTGTTTTAGATTTAACATTATGTATGTTCAAAGTAGCAATTTAGTCACTTCTTTTGTATCTTTAATGCTTGAAATTCTTTCTGTCATCTCTTGTATTATGTTGGTAAAGTTTGCCTCCATAGTTCCTGCTCAAATTTTTAATTGTTTTCCATTTTCAGTATTCCCTCAAGTTATTTTAAGTTCTTAAATAGTTTATACATTCTTTACATGGTTTGTTCAATTCTTTTTTTTTGTTCAATGGGATTTATTAATTTCCACTTAAAGACATCTATCATCTTCAAACAAGCAGTTTCTCTCTGTCTTTCTGTGTTTATATGCATGTGTGTGTGCATGCATACGTGTGTGTGTGCATGTGTGAATTTTATTTATGTTGGAATGTTCATGTTTTGGTGTAGTAGAATAACTTGGCTCAAGTAAATACATTTATCGAGTTTGTTATTGGCCGTGTTTTTATGTTGGTGTCTAGGCATCTGATGTTTCAATAATTATAAATTTTAAGTTCTGATTTCTTGATTTATCTTGGTTGAGTGAATTTTTTCTCTTGGTTTTTTATTCTCTTCTGTATTTTTGAAGAGTGTGATGCTTGTATGATATTTTGGAAAATTTACTTTGGATATTATAGATGTGGCCACGGAGGTTCCAGGCAAAAATGTGTTTCTGTTTATTGGCAGCTGACATTTAGGAATAGAAATAAGTTAGGTGACTGAAAATGTTCATAGGAGGGAGGAGAGAAGATTGTTAACCAGGGCCTGCTTACTTATTCTCTTTGGAATTATGGGAGACAATGAAGGGTGGTCACCCCAGAAGGTCTTCTAGGATGTTGGAGATGATGGGCTAGCAGGGAGTACCTGCTAGGCTTGGGGGTGGAAAAATATCAACAATTTAGGAGCAGGTAGTTAGGAGAGAAATGTCTGTGGGATCCACAGAAGTGGACAGAGTATGAAGGAAGACTGAAGAAGGTTTCCTACGGCAGAGATAGGCATGGTATGGGCAATCGGCTCTGGAGAGGCAGGCAGAGAGGTGCAACTCTGCCTTTTAGCCTACTTGTTGCTCTCATATTCCAGTATTTTTTTCTATATTAACTTTAGGCTTTTCTTTCTAACATGGTTTATTTTAAATAAAAAAAAACTTCTGAAAAACACATGAAATTTTACACAAATTTACCTATAACTAAACTGTTTTAAAAAGCAAAATATTTAACCTGGCCTTCTGGGTTATGTTTAATCCTTACTGGGTAGAAGCAGGAATCTCTCTATGAGTGTGAGGACAGTCTGATATATACAATGAGTTCTAAGCCCACCAGAACTACATTATGAGACCCTGTATCAAAAACAAACAGAAATATTAATAAATAAATAAAGTTGGTTCAACCCTTCAAGTATAGATAAACCTCATTTTTACAATCAAGTTGTCTGACATGCTAAAGGAAGAACTTATTCATTTCTTTTACATTAACATTCTGTAACTTTCATTACTTTAATTTATTTTTTAAATTTCATTTTATATTCCACCCACAGGCTGTCCCCATTCCTTCTCCTTCCTCTTTATCCCCTCCCCAGTCTACCTCCATCTATTCTTCCCAATGTATAAGGGTTCCCATGGAAAGACAACAAAACTAGCACATTAAGTTGAAGCAGGATCAAGCCCCCCTCTACTGCATTAAAGCTGTACAATATAAAAAGTCCTCAAACAGTATCATTACTTTCTTAGACATGTGGTAGCAAAACTTACGTAGGGTTCTTTAGGTCCTCATAAAGGAATTAGTAGGTTTGGATAGAATCATGTCACACTATTTTGAAAAAATATAGCAATATTTACAGAACACTAAGTCTTTGAAAAGAGATATATCATACTTTTGTTTAAAGCAAATGAATATATTGATAAATTATTTCTTTATATTGCATATTTTCCTCTTTTTAGTTTTTCATTTAAAATAAGGAAGATTGAAGAAGAATCAAATCGGATTTAGATCACTCTCATTTTTATTTCACCTTTGTTAGCCTTCTGCTGTGTTTCATCTTATAAATACCGAAAGCCTTTTCTCTAAACATGTCTTATTTGTAAAGTTATTCTCTCATTGAAAAAAAAAATCAATATTGCCCTAAACAAAATAAGGTAATGTAGAACTTAAAATGAAAACATGCCTTGAATATATATTAATTTGCCCAAAAATATTCAATGAGGACCAAAAGTCCTATGAATATCATTTAGAGTACATTGGCATATATTAAAACAAATATGCTTCAAATACACATAAACAATTTTAGCATAAATAAATTCATCACATCCTCAGCTATATAAGTTTTATCATAGAAAGATATTAATTGTTACATTTTACAAGCTCATGAACAAAATATTATAACACAGTATTATTGAATTTTTATATTTATCTCAGGAAGAAAGAAAATATGCTTTATTGACAGCTAAAACATATTGTGACATGTTTATGGCTCAACAATGGGAACCAATTTAAGGCTGATAGAAATGCAAACTAGTCTGCCAGGACACATCATTCATATAACATGTTGATATTTTCAGACTCAGTATAGTTTATTTCTCATCCACGGAAAAACCAAGAGTTCATCTATCACCTGCTTAATTGTGTGTAGAAAACATTCAGGCCTAAGGACTGTTGAAAGAATGCCATCAGTACAGGGGCAGCACGCAGGCTGTTCCTATGCAGTGTTTGCACACACCCTCCCTTCTTTCTTCCCATAAAGATGAAATCACACTGGAGGAGTGCAGATGGGAGAATAATATGACAGGGCGATGATGCTGACGATGTGATGCTTTTGCTTCTGGAACAAAATGAGTGTTGTCTGTCTCTCATTTCTGTACACAAATTAAGATCTCATCTTGACTAATTTATTTTTACCACTTTTATATCTCTGTGTCTCAATATTTACTACTAGAATCCATTTACTAATCACATATACCTCAGGACTCAATACAATGGATACATTCATAGTCTCCTCTTATTGAGTCAGAATTTTAATCTTTCTTATATAAAACACAAAGAGCAACAATGAGTACTTTCATAAATATATGGTGATGGTATTTTCATTTTTGAAATTCTCTTTATCTTTAATATATCCAGTCTGGAAAGTGATAAAGTAGTTTGTTGTAGATAATAGAACAATGGTGTAAACTGTTTACCATAAGTGGATACAAGGAAACTTTAGCCTCATAAAAAACAACCAAACACCACCATTAATAAATTTATAGTAATAACATTTGTAATAATCAGTCTATAGACTATAAGGTAAGCCTCATTGAAATTGATAAAAATACAAAATAATAAAAAGGAACCGAGAAGAAACATTTCTTCTTATTCTGATTTTCAAAATCTTAATTTATAATCACATATCCCAAGGAATCTCTTTTTAAATGTGTGAATAGCAATGAGAATATTTAAAACCATGCTCTGTTGTCCTGAATACTTTAACTACTTTATTAGTAAGTATAATTGTTTTTTTACTTTAACTTGTTTTTCCTTTTAGTGTTTTAAAATGTATCAGGAAAGCTTACCATATTCATTTTATGTGGAACACTCTGCCTAGAGCATCTGATTTTCTCTTAATCATTCACCATTTTATATACTGCCAAGTTGTTCTCTTTGAGGTAAAATTTAAAAGCTGTGTCTAGCCTCTTCTAAGTAGCTTCACTTGATCAGAGAATAGAATTTGTTTTGAATGATATAAAAGTAATGCTTGGAGCCCAGATTTAGCTTTATTTTAAGTTATCCCAGCAATTATTCAGTACCTCAGTCCACACTAAATTTGCATTAAACACCCACAGGCTTTGTGTTTTTCTCTCGTTCAGCATAGCAGTTTAAATCATAGTGATCAATGAAATCTTTCTCATATCCTTATTTTTTGGTGGGAAAGAAGGATCAGGTTTATAATTTGTCAGATGACAGATATCAAAGGGAAAAGAAAATCACATCACTGATTGTAGGACAGTTTTGGAAACAAGATTCCACATGCTTCTTGGTGAAAAACTGAAGAAAACACCTGGCAAATAAGAGAATTCCACTGAAACGTGACTGAAGAATCATTAGAAGACGGTATTCTGAGTCAACATACAGAACTTCCACCCTTAAGTAATTGTGTTGAGTATGTATTGGAAAAAATTGTCTAAAAATCAACATTTGTTTTTCCTATATAATACATTTTCTTTTCTCTTTTCCTCTTGTGGTGTGTGGCAAAGGATCATATTTTGTGTCTTGACTCTATCTTAATTTCTTCCTCTCATTTCTGGGGTTTAGTTAAGTGTGGTTACTGTTTCAACTGAATCAAGTGATATGTTAATGGATCCCTATCCAATTTCATCTTGATCACAATCTTTCACACTGATGGAAACAGATTAGAGAGAATAATGAACCCTCCTTTCCCAGAGGTCCTACATGGAAAGCAACAACTGATTCCTAACTAGGGAAGAATGTTTAAAAATTTTTACAAATGCAAATGCCATTTTAATCTTGGATGAAGAATGTGTCAAGGGTCGTGAGATAGCAACTTGGGAGAAATAAAGGATAAGAGATTTAAAGTTTTAAAAAGATATCACCAACTATGGGAGACCATCTGGACTTCGATTGAAAATCAAAACTGATGGGTAGGCTCATTTTACTTTTATTTAAAATAGAAGATGAAAGAAAAATTTTCTCTGCATGGCCTATATAAGCTCATGCTTTAAGAAAGCTGGTTTTAAGATATTTGCTTATTAGAATATGAGGGTGAGTGAATTCATAAAATTCAGAGACTGTAATATTTAGGAAGACAGGATCTAGAACTAAGGATATACAGGGAAACTCAGTTGTAATATCTCCAACCATCCTTGTTCATAAATGAGACAGATCGTGGCTAGGGAGATATTGGAGATGTCGATGGTGAACTGTGGGTTACTAGAGGCAAGATTCAAAACATGAAATAATGTAATTTACTTTTATATACCACCACTTGTGTAATAAGGAGGAAATCACTTCCAGAGTTTTGTGAAAAGACAAAGTGTTGAAAATGAATTTTCAAATGTGATGCATAATTAAGTTAAAAAACCAGAACCTAACAGTTGCAAAATTTGCATGGGAACGTGTTCTAGTTTTTTTTTCCCCCCATTGGAACTCTGTCCAGATTTTGTGTTTTATTGACACAGCAACATAAATAGGAATCTCTTTCGCCCATTATAAAAAGAGAACAAAAAATACACAAATCTTTTGGGGTTTTTCTATGTTATTAGTTGCACTTAAAACAGAAATTTAATTAGAGACGTTAGGTACAATAAAACAACAAAATTTCCTACATATTCAGATGCAGGTCAGTGTTTCAACAGGAAGCTGTTTCTGACAATATTCTTTCACTGTATTTTAAAATATGCTTACTTTTATACCGTTAATATCATGAAGTATTTGTCAGATGTCAAATATCTTATTCTTTGGCACTGATAGAAACAGTTTTATTTCTCATATTCCCTGCTATGCCAAATTTAAGAGATGGGAAAGAATGTGGAATGGACTGTTCCCAAACCACACAAAATTCAACCCCAGCTCTGTATAAGTTTTTAAAACAAAGCATTACTGTAAAGCTAAACTTTTATATTTGTAATTTGGTTTAGTTAGGTCATTTCATTTAAATAAATAATAAGACAGCTTTCAAAAATATTACTATGATAGAAAAATGCTTTAC
Source organism: Alexandromys fortis (assembly GCF_014885135.2). Taxonomy (NCBI): domain Eukaryota; kingdom Metazoa; phylum Chordata; class Mammalia; order Rodentia; family Cricetidae; genus Alexandromys; species Alexandromys fortis. The sequence continues at coordinate 2,425,697 of NW_026067944.1, forward strand.
ATAAGCCAGATGAAGATCAATGAGAAACAATGTCTCTCTTCCCACTTCTCTTAAATTCCTGGTAGTATTGTCTTTTAAAGCCAGGGCTGGACTCAATCATCTCTGAAATGTTAGCACGGAAGCCAACAAGCAGATGCTATTCCATTAGCTTCTTCACCAATTCAACTTCCATCAGTCTCTCACCCTCAGAAATCCCAATCTTCTTCCCCAGTCATGTCATTTCCCTATGTATGTCCTGTACTTTATTGATAATGCTCTATAAAGCATATTTCTAGCTGCTGCTATAAGTAGCTTTTTATTATATTTTCTGAATGAGGCATATTTCCTGTGACAATGAACTTGCTTATTCTGTTATTGTTGATCTGTATATTGTTGTAGAGGTTTCTTTCAACTTAGATGTTTCATCATTTTAAACTCTTTCATTCCTTTCTTGCATGACAGAATGTGTCATGTAGCCAAGGAGGGTTTGAAATCTGTATGTAGACAAGACTGGATAGAAGTCCTGGGCTTGAATCCTTTAACCAAGTGTTGGACTTACATCATTATGTCAAGATGATTTATGAATACATATACTACTTTTTATTTTAAATAGCCTGGACCATATAAGAAGGGTTGATGAGCAAACCACAGCAAGGAAACCAGTGAGGAGTATTCCGTTTCTACTTCAGTTCCTGCCTCCAGACTGAGTCTTGGCTTCTCTTCATGATAGACTTTAACTTGTAAGCCCAATAATTCATTTCCTCTCCAAGTTGCTTTTGATCCTAACATTTTGTCAAAGCAGCAGAGAGACAAATAAAAACAAATAAAAATAAGATCTAGAATGAAGCAATGTCTTCAGTATAAAAGGATTTTCAATTAAACTAAATATGAATTATTTTATCTTGAATCTTTCCCACCAAGATTTGTTTTTAAATGTCATCCTCATAGCATATGATAGATATATACAAAACTATATAATTAACTTTATATTTAATTAGCTAAGGAGATATTAATATGTCATTGTTCTTTTAAAAACAATTTATAAATGTGCATATAAGCATCCTATATATAAAAATTCAACAAATTAATGCCATAATACTTATTTTAAATGAAATTTAATGTGGCAAATATTACTTTTTAAATTCTTTTATGTTATAATATAAAATATTTTGTAACTGGAATTCATTAGTTTCCATTATAAATTTCCCATATTTATGGTTCATTTAAATGTCATACATGAGTTCTAAATAGTTCCTTGTGACATAATTTTAGTATATTTCATTGTAGTGTGAAAAGACTTTTTCAAGCCTATTCAATCCATGATAAACTGAGCATTAACTACAACTACAGAGGTAACCCAGGCCCAGAAAGACAATTATCATATATAATCACTCATAACTGGCTTTTAGACATAAAGCAAAAAAAGAAAACAGCCTACAATTCACAGTCCCAGAGACCCTAGACAACAATGAGGACCCTAAGAGAGAAATTCATGGATCTAATCTATTTGGCAAGTAGAAAAAGATAAGATCTCCTGAGTAAATTGGGAGCATGAGGACCATGGGAGAGGGTTGAAGGGCAGGGGAGAGTTAGAGAGGAGAGCAGAAAAAAAATGTATAGCTCAATAAAAAAAATAAAAATTAGAAAAGAAAAAGAAAGAAAGAAAAGAAATCTCTCTTTAACTTTTCCATGTCAGTTCTTCAATTCTTATACCTTCATGAAGGCTTAACGGTCTTTTGAGATATGATTTTTACAAAGAAAATTAACTCAACTGAATGATCTTTTATTTAAAACCAGAATAATGGGATAATTAATGGGAGCATCTGAAATGTTCAGAAAACAGATAACAGCACAGTGAAGCTCATAAAATCGTCATCCTAAATAGATGTATTTATGTGTGCATTGTGAGGTTTCTTTATCATAGTCAAACTGTTTTAAAACATTAGGAAAATTTACATAATATCTTTCACCATACTCTCTATGAAATGAGGAAAAAGAAATTAAACACTGAGTATATTAAAACAATAGGAAGGCAGAAATTAAGGAGATAATAACAAAAACAAATGAATTAGATAACAAGTGATTCTTTCAGGAAACCTGTAAATTTGATATGAATCCAAACAGGTCATTTTAAACATTTAAACATTTAAAAAGACATTGGTTGATATTAGGAACAGAAGAGCTTATATAACTGCAGATCCTTCCAAAATTAAAAATACAATAATGAAATGTTAAGAGTAATTCTGTCCAAATCAATGTTATAATTTGGTGAAATATATATGACTTTTTTCAATGGTACAATATTCTAAAGTTCATTTTAGACAGTTTCAGAGAATACATAGTCCTCCTTCTGCTTTGATGGTGGTTTCTTCACAACTGTTATGGTTACACTAACACATTTTTTCTAAAATTTGTCCAAATATTAATTCGAAAAAGTATCGTGAGACTTAATGTCAAGATCAGGCAAATATGATGGGAAAAGGTAAAAGAGAACCACACCAATGGTCATGTTCATACATTAAAGCTAATGTGAAGCTGTATTTCTATAAGATATTATTCAACCAACCTGTGAATTTATGCAATAAATAGTGATTTTGTTTATAGGCAAAAAAATAAAAATGAAGTTTAAAAATTAACATACTAAAACTGAAAAATAATCATTTTACCACTAAAGTATGATCATTTATTCTGAATACCTAACACTTATCATTTCTGCTGAAGATAAAAATTCTAGTATATACTGATGCTATAAGTTCCTTTCAAGCCCTGTGTCATCCAGAGGCTGTCCCCTCCTTTCCTCATGGGCAGTAGTAAGCTAATATTTAGACAAATGGACAGTTGGGGTTTGAAGCTTCAGTTTTGCTATATTCGTTCTGCTCAGATACATCCCTAGATCCGATGTGTTTTCAACAACAATAAATAGCACTATACATAAATTTTCCTTTTTAGTAGCAATAAATTTTCCTTTTTAGTAGCAATCTGTTCCTAAAATTCTTATGAACATATAGAAGTTTTTATAAAAATAGCTACCTTAAATTAGGAAAAAACCACAGGGAATATGTTACCTGATTCTTACATGGAACAGCAGAAAATCAACAGTAAAAGAAACATGGGACCGACAGGTTATCCAATAAAACTATAGGACAGAGAAGTTTGGAAACATGTCCACACACATTAATATAATTAATTCAGAATGTGAAGAAAATTCATTAGTAATAAAATAAAATTTTATTGTACACTCAGAGCTCCACTAGAAATATAACCAATAAATAACTGATAAGGAAGATGGAGAAATAAAAATGATTGGATTTACGTAATGAGACTGGAGGGAGGCAAATAAGAAAGGAAGAGTGGATAGGAGGGAAAGAGAAGGGAGAAGAGAGGCAGGTAAAAGATAGGGAAGAAATTATCATAACATAGGGAAAATTACTTAAAAAGAAGAAAAGGAAGGTGTAGACAGGAATACATGATTATGAGATAAACTATTATTTATTACTGAATTCTCTATTTACTAGAGAACAGTAGACTTTCGGAAGACCTTACAGTTATTTAATCACATCTAAGGTGATCTAAGATTCCGCAGATTTTTTTTCTTTTTTCTTTCTTTTCAAAATTATTTTTTTTCATTTATTTTATATACTTATTAGTTTCCTCTCCCTTATATCTATATTCCACCCCCTTCCCTGTACTCCTCCTCCATTCAGAAAGGGGCAGGCCTCCCATGGACTTCATAAAAACATGGCATATCAAGTTGAGGCAGGAACAAGCTCTTCCTCCTGCATTGAGGCTGGGCAAGGCAACCTAGAATGGGGAACAGATTCTCAAAACCCAGCTAATGCGCCAGGGACAAGTCCTGATCCCACTGCTGGGTCTTATACGGACCAAGTTACACAACTGTTGCATACATACAGAGAGCCTAGGTCAGTTCCATGCAGATTCCCTAGTTGTGGTCTTAAATCTTTGAGTTCCCATGACTCTGTGTGTTCCCCTGTCATGATCGTGACACCACTGGTTCACACAATCCCTACACCCTCACTTCATCAGGACTCCTGGAATTGGCCCAGTATTTGGCTGTGAATCTCTGCATCTGCCTCCATCAGTTACTGAGTAAAGGCTCTTTGATTGCAATTCGGGTAAGCACCTGTGGCACTCTCTCCACTATTACAAGAACTCTGATCCATCCTTGTGGATTCCAGGGAGTTTCCCTGGAGCCAGGTTTCTCCCTAACCCCAGATGGTCCCCATTTCGACAAAATTCCGCCCATTAAGATATCTTTTTCAATACTTGCCTCATCTGTCCTGACTCCAACCCACCCAACCTGATAGCTAAAGTTACCACCTTTCTTCCTCCCCCCACCTCCAGCTTACCCAGGAGATCTCTTCTATTTCCCCCAGGGAAATCCATACACCTATCTTTGGGCCTTCCTTGTTACATAGCTTCTCTGCGGCTGTGGGTTATAGACTGGTTACCCTTTAATTTATTCCTTTATAACTAATATCCACTTATGAGTTAGTTCATAGCATTTTTTTTTTTGTTTTATTTTTCGAGACAGGGTTTCTCTGTGGTTTTGGAGCCTGTCCTGGAACTACCTCTTGTACACCAGGCTAGTCTCGAACTCACAGAGATCTGCCTGCCTCTGCCTCCCAAGTGCTGGGATTAAAGGCGTGAGCCACCACCGCCCAGCTTATGCTTTTTTTTTAAAAAAAATGTAAATTACCTTACTCGGGATTCTTTTCTAGTTCCATCCATTTGCCTGCAAATTTTATGTTGCTGGGTTTTTTTTTTTTCCCCACAGAAATACTCCATCATATAAATGTAGAACATTTTCTTTAACGATTTTTTTGTTGTTGTTGTCCTTGAGGTATGATTGAGTATCCTTTGGTATATGTCCAATATTGATCTAGCTGTGTTTTGAGGTAGATTGATTCCCAATTTTCTGAGTAACTGCCATATTTATTTCCAAAAATTTCCAAGTTTGTACTCTCACCAGCAGCGGAGGAGTGTTCGCCTTACTCCACAACCTCTAGAACAAAAGCTGTCACTGGTGGTTTTTGTTTTTTTGGTTGTTTTTTTTTTTTCATTATGACAGATGTAAGATGGTTTCTCTGAGGCATTTTGATTTGCATTTGCCTAATGGCTCAGGACGTTGAACCACACTTTAAATGTCTCTTGGCCATTTTAGATTCTTCTGATGAGAAGTTTCTGTTTAGATATAAAAAAAACTAGATATCAAAATATCAAATAAAAAATGAGCTGAAAGATTTCCTAAGCTAGTTAAATATCTCAATCATCTCTAGAAAATCTCTTTACAACAACGTTGAAATCAATATGAGAATGAATAAGCATAACTTGGGAATAAAATAAGCATAACTTTGGAATAAGCATAACTTGGGAATAAAATAAGCATAACTTGGGAATAAAATAATCAGCATATTTAATTATGTTACGCTTGAGAGCATAACTTTAGCGATATCAAGAGGAAATTGTGGTCAACAAAGCTCCACAAAATTATAATTTTTATAATTATATAAAAATTAAGCAAAACTTACAAACACAAACTGAAATAAAATTTAAGGTGTCTGGCATAATAACAATTCTTTGTAGTCCCAAAACTCTGGAATCTGAAATAATTAATCATATCAAGAGATCCCACGCCAATATAGATAATGCACCAGTACCTCAGCTAAAAAATATAATTATTCATTTTAAAATCCATATGCTACAACATGATTCAAATCTGGTGAAACTGTGTTAAGTGAAAAGTAAAATCACAAAATGTTAAACCTTATGATTGTGCACAGAGGGAGCAGGTAGAAGAGCAAACATTAATTGCTGGTGACTAGGCATGGGAATTCATTGCTGGACACAGAGTTTCAGTTTAAGGAAATGAGATGTAACAGAAATTGGAGATTCTGACATCTGAAGAAGATTATGGACATATTTAGGAACTGAGCATATAGCCCAGTGGGGGAAGGATAATAGATAAATAAGTAAAATACCACTGTGTATTAAAATTGGTTGACAGTGATGTTATAAATATTGTAGTATGCACATTTTACAACAACAAACCTTTTTAAAGAAATAAGAAAAATAATTAATAATAACAATATAATAATAAAGTATCCTAATACCATATCCAACATAATTTTTTAAGTTTAATTTCAAATGGACATCATAACAGCCTACTCTCTTGCCCTTGCGTTAAAGTCACAAATGACATAGTGTTGATCTACAGCTATCTGATTCCCAACCAACTGAATACTCAAATCTACTATTCACGATTAAGATGGAAAGAAAATCAAGGAATTAAGCGCTTGCCTTATAATCATTAGGACCTGAGTTTAGATACCCATACTCTTACCTAGCAGCCTAATATAAGGGTTCACTCCTGTAACTCCACCATAGATGAAGGGCTGGGTGAGCTGGATCACGTGAGTTCTTAACGAGCCAGTCAGAAAAATTCAATGAATACTAAATCATTGAAATATCTTGTTTCAAAACTAAAGTAAAAAGTAAAAAGGGTGATATCCATTCTTGGTGTCTCCACGGGCACACACACACACACACACACTGACACATACACACACCTATAAACACACATATGCACATACAGACACCTGTACACAAACATGCAGTAACACAAATTCACATACACACTCAGATGCAAACAGAAAAAACACACATATACAAACACATACATACATATATGTACACAGACAGAAAAATACTGACACACATGCATACACATATACATATACACAGGCACACATACATGCATATATATATTCACACAAACATAAATACATACATTTTAAAAATAAGTAAAATAAGTTTTACCTAAAGTACAATCCCCTGCAGCATTCATAAGAGTGAAAATATGTTTAAATCAAGACTGGGAAAAAGAAAAACTGTTTATTTGCAATTGTTAGAAACTAAGGAATGGAAATGTCTATTAAATAAATAAGCAAACTGGCTAGCCCATGCTATTGAATACAATCTAAGACTACAAAGAAGTTGTTAGCATTTGCAATGATCTGGATGGGTTTCAAAAATACTTTGTCTGAGTGAATAAATTACAGAAAACATACCTGCAATGCCAATTCACTTATAGAAAACATGAATGAAAATTACAGTGACCTAAAGTAAATTATAGGCTGCCTGTGGTGGGGTTTGGTGGACTGGAAGACTGCTAAAAGGACAAAAGAATAAGGAATTATGAACATCCATGAATAAAGAGGTTTATGTGATCAATATGCATCATTTTAACAAACTTTGCTAAAGCAGCAGTTATCCATAGAAAGCAATTCAGTGATAGATGTTTTTAAACAGTTCATTTCATGTTTGTTATATTTCAATGAAGTTCAATAAAGTAATAATGGGAAGAAAGAAAATATAAATAGGAAATCTAATATTTTTTAGTATTTCTGAAGTATTTTTCCCTTTTCTGGAATCACACAAGCTATGCAGTGCACATAACCTGTCACTGGCAAGACACAGAACACCGTCAGATTTCAGTGACAAACCTCCTTCATATGGTAATCATAAAATTGATTTAACCTCCTTGAACCTGTTTTCTAACTTCAATATATGAAAAAAGTACTTACCACAAAGGACTCCAAGAAGCTGGAATACTTCACAAAAATAATCTGGCTCACAGGTGCCTAGTGTATTTTACTCCACTTCTGGCTTTCCAGTGTGATAAGCAAATTTAATTATTTGTTGATGATACTTTTATGATTTGGTTTTCTACCAAATACTGTTCTATAATCCATGAAGAATGTCTGTCCAATTTCAATGTGTCTATTTCTGTTATATGCTGTCCTCTGACTGAAAAAGAAGATTAATGAAATCTACCTCTGCTCTCTGAGGAAATGTAAGCTCAGGATTGGGAAAAATTATATTAGTCAATACAATACATTTTAAATCAGAAATGCTCTTGAGTTTATTTAGTTGAAATTTATTTTAATTATGTTGAAAGAAATTGTTCCCAGCCTGTATCCAATACCGAGTTCAATCTTCTCTACAGATAGCTTTATAGTTCAGTGGGAAATTGGATTAATTGTTACATGAATAACACATAACAATTTTAATACTAAACATATTAAAGTTAAGCTGTGGGCTTTGAAGAGTCATTTCTACAAATAGAATAGTGATACCTAAGCATGTAACAGATAAACATTAATATGATTAATAAAAATATAATTACAATAGTGTATATGTCAAACAAACAATGGTGATTTGAAAGAATTGTATATAATTCAGAATTATTTTAGTACTGAAACTGGTAAAATTCATTCTTGTGGTCAATTTATATGAAATCTTAACTATATAATTCTCAGAGGGTATTCACTCCCGTTAGTGAATAATTTGCTTTCTTTTTTATTTACCTCAATAAACTGCAACATTCAAAACCCTATGGATTACTTTAAACAGTAAACTGTCATCTAAGGCAGGAATATAAAGTAGTTCTGAATAATTCTTGAACTGAAAATGCATAAAACCACAAGCATGTGTGTAAATGAAAGGCTGTAAGGTGAATGATATCTCCTAACAACTTCTGAAATATTTAACTGTCGCTGGTAATAATTTATAAAGTAAGTATGTAGACATTCGCCTGATAGATCTGAGGGGCATGTTAATGGGGTCCAATGAAGACAGATAGCTCCATTCTGGTACCACTGAGCAGACAGCCGCCTCCTGAAACACTTCTCTGCCAAGGCCCATCAATCTCCCACCTATGGCTCCTCGGATTAGACAGGGAGGCATACTTCCGTGAATCTTAAAAGGCCATTTCTGTCTCCTGTGAAGTTGTTTAACTTTGTTTTCATTTTACGCAGCCTGCCTGAGCTCCAACACACAATGGATTTGACAGATCAATCTTTATAAGATACCTAGGAGTGAATGATTTTTATGGAAGCATAAATTGCAAATCTCATTGAGTAAACTTTACCTGGCACTAACTGGAGATATGATAAAATTATCTTCATTATTTATAACTTTGTTCATATATTTTTATAAGTAGATTGACATTTTTTGTGACATTATTTGCTTTGTTGCAATTTAAATTTTGATCCTTGTCAGTAAGAAGAAATTTTCAGAACACATGTCTAATTATTGTGGACCTATTTTTTATGGTTTATGAATCACTGAAATTATTATATTCCCCAAGGAAAACACAGAACACAGTCAATAAAATCAGGTATTGCCTTGCTGAAAGCAGCATCCAGATCCATTCTGACATCCTTCATTCATTGTCATCAATGACATGGCACAGTGTACGGTATCTCTGATTTTCAGAATTAATTTGTCACAAGGATTTATAAGCCACGACATCATAATTCAAGGTGTACAATGTCATGCTGATACTATGTCTATGCATCATATCTGTAAGAAAGTGAAATATATTACTAAAAATCAGAGTTTCATGATTCAGCTCATATAGATAAACCACACTATATTATGTGTTTTACTATTTGGTTTGACTTAAAAACCCAATCACTCAAACCGAGTGAATATCCATTTATACATATATTCATTGCACACACACACACAAGCTTTAAGGCCTTTGCCTTAAATTTTAAGAAGGGTGCATTGTTGTTATTCTTGTTTTCCTGAATAATAGCAACCAAATTTCTTAGAATTGTCTCTATTTCATGATTTTTGGTCCATAATATTTAATCAATAGCACCAGATAAACTCCCCAAGCCTCTAAGCCTCTACACCAACCCATTCCACTTCACACCTCATATGCTAACACTGTGTGCCAGCTCAGGCCACTCCTAATTTGTTGTCCATTTGTGTTGGAGGGGAGACATTTGTTAGTTCTTGGCTGCTCAGGCCCAAAATAACCACTCAGAAACTGTATTAATTAAATCACAGCTTGGTCCATTAGCTCTAGCTTCTTATTGCCTAACTCTTACATATTAATTTAACCCATCTCCATTGATATGTGTATTGCCTCGTGGCAATGGCTTACCAGCAAAGTTATAGTGTCCGTCTCTGGCAGGGCTACATGGCTTCTCTCTTACTCTTCCTTCTTTCTCCCAGCATTCAGTTTAGCTTTCCTGCCTACCTCTATTCCATGCATTTGAGGTGTGCCAATTGAAATGCTTGAAGCCCTCCCATTTCTCTGCTTCAGAAAGGCCAGCTTTTAGATCATATCTACTTAGGAATTAGAACACTAAGGATTATTAGTAACTGTTGTAGGGAATCTTTCAGCCAGTAGCCTTTAAGTTACACACTATAATATAATTTACTATAATATAATATAGAATATTAGAATTATAGAAAGAGCAAGTAGGACACCTCTTTATAATCTCCTTAGCTTGTTGCCATGTGATAGAAAACTCTTTCTTTAAACCTTGGTTACTGACATGATGTTTTTTTTTTATGAAATTCAGAAGCCTGAAAAACACTTCCAATAAATAATTGTTCAATTTCTGCATTACATTGAGTTAGAGGACCTGGCAGACCCGTATGGGATCAGATGGGTGTTATGCATATAGGAAAAGCCTATTCCAGACTATGTCTTGAACCTAGATGAATAATGAAGTCAACTCAGTATCATCTGGTATAAATTCAGCAGTTTCAATATGCAAGACAACTTTTCCTGCATACTGTGAATCAGTAACTATACTGAGAGTTTCTTTAAAATCTTTTAGCACCATAAGAATAGCATATAATTCTGCTTTCTGGTTTAGAACTCTCTTATTTAGACAAAAGGGGCAGGTGCTGTTGGAAATCTTTCAGCCAGTAGCCTTTAAATTACCCACCCACTTGGGCATTCTCTCTTATACTCTAAATGCCAATGTCCAGTAACCTAAGATTAAGTGAAATACTAGGAAAGCAATAGTATTTTGTTTCATCAGCTTCATCCTAATCCATAATTCCTTGTTTGAATTGACTAACTTTTTATAGAACTTAAAGTCTAACTCCTTAATTTGTGTCAGCAGTCTCTGAAGGGTATATTGAACAATGGCTCCAGGAACTAAGTAAGTACTGCAGATGTAAGGGAAGTGAACATGGGAGCACAGCATTTCAATTTCTACCTCTTTCTCTCAACACAGTACTTAGGAATTGTTGCCTAGAGAGAAATTTCAAATGGCTTCCTGATATAATTTCTGTGTATGCAACTTTCTAAAATTTCCCCATCTGTGATGATTCTGCCTGAATCTCTGTGCTTTTCTTTAGTATCCGGAACAGAATATTTGTTTTCTATCATAAGCATTACCATGAAGAATAACTTTACATTATTGCTGTGGGGATTTGTTATTTTCTGTATAAGCCCAGCACTCATGTATGTTATCTTTTCCTCTATGTTATTCCCAGGATGTAGAGCACTAATTGAAATTTAATAGGTGTTCTGTGAAAATGTAGGAAGTTACAATTTTATTGCGTTTAGGAGAAATGGAGCTTCTCAATCTACTTGCTACAGTCTCTCAGGATTACACAGTGAGACCCAACTTCAAAAGTAAAGAAAGTAAACATTAATTAACAAAGCTTCTATTTATTTCAACATATCCTATTTAATAAAATTTATGTGCTATACAATTTTTTCATAATATTAACGATATGATCTATATTACATTACAGATAGATACTGAAAATTAAGTAAAATTTTATGTTGTTAATTTTGATATGTGTTTAAACAGCAGGGTTAATAAGAAGTAGGGATTTGACAATGCTTGTGTATTTTAAGTGTAAGAATAAATTTTTATCCATTTATATCCCCTGAAGAGATATCAAGGTAGGTAACACTGTAAGACACTTTAGGCAACTTGCAGTGTTTGACTGTTACCAAAAGAAGAAAAATTCAACCCTATGGAGAACTGACTGTGCCTAGGAGAATACTCTCCATTGCAATGACAATGAATACATTTTTCTATTGAGGTTTATGTCATTCTGATTAAATTATCATGTTTTGTGTTAAGCATGGTAATGGGTGATTAAAGAACAGTGTGATAGAATATTTGAAATTGGAAGGAAAGTTTATATTTTCCTGAAGGATGACAACACAAACTGAAACTTATAGTAAGTGCACAAATACATAAAAGATACATTTAAGTCAGTTGTTACAAATCTAGGAATTACTCCAGCTCTGTGTGTTACATACAGAATTAACTCTCTTTGAGGTCTCTTTCTCCTCTTGATTTTAAGAATGTTTTTCAAAGTAAAGTTCTGCTTATGTTCATGAACAGCAAATATTTTTACTATTTTCAAACAAAGATTTGGGTATAAAAGAGATATACAATATTCTCATCGAATGCCATTTTAATGTAAATTTTAAGATTTCCCCAATTATATTTTCAAATTTGTTTTGTAACAGTGTATTTCTGCCAAAGAATTTACATTTCCAAGAATACTATTCTCCAGATGTCCTATGGTGCTGCCAAAATCATTTCTAATACAGAAATACAAGCCCTGGCTAAGAAATTTTGACAGTAACTTATCCTTAATTAATTATGCCTTTGGGTGTCTCCACACATTTAGTAACCACACAAGCCAGATAACATATATTTCACATAAAATCAGAAATACTATTCTCAGTTTTAGCTGTATCTGAAGAAAAGGGTAGTGGATGAACTGAAATATTGTTTTTATCTGCTTTAAACAACTTCATTCAGAGATGATTTTACTTAACATCCTCCTCATTGTGTTTGACTTTTACAACCTCTTGGCATAGTCTAATCTATAGAGTGAGGCTAGAAAAAAATCATCAATGTCTTGGCCAATAACTTAATTTTTTTTTCTCTGGAAATATAGAATCAATTGTTATTCTTCACAGTGAACTTACTTTTGCTCCTGCTTCACAGCCAGAAAACCGCCTGAGAAACTGTAGCGAGTAGACTGAGAAGCTCTGTTTCTCCTAAACTCAACATGGTTGTTACTTCCTACACTTTCACAGAACACCTAGAGATTCCAATTAGTGCCCTACATTTTGGGAATAACACGGAAGAAACATAACACACACGAGTGCTGGGTTTATACAGAAGAGAGCAAATGCTCACAGTAGTAATGTAAAATTATTCTTCCTGGTATTGCTTATGATAGAAAACAATTATTCTGTTCATCATACCAAGGAAATGCACAGAGATTCAACCTGAAACCTCATGGATGGGAAACTTTTAGTAAGTTGGGTACACAGTAATGTCCTCAGAAAGCCATTTGAAATTTCTTTATAGGCTGCTATTCCCATGTACTGAGCTAAGAGAAAGAGGAAACTTGCAACTGAACAATGGTGCATTGTGTCTGAACTCCATCATGCTCGCATGCTCTCCTACATCTATCTACAGGACTAGCTTAGTTCCTGGAGCCATCTGAGGCTGCTGAAACAAATCTAACAGACTACAGCTTCTGTGGAGAGTTAAGCAACTCAAACTAAGACACAAGGTGCTATGGACAGAAATAAAAATAATGAAATAGAATATTGTTTTGATGAAGTTGAGTAGTTATAGTTTAGGGTTTTAATTTCCATTATTCTCCTTCATTAGTAAAACTATAGTATTATTTGGTTACCGAAAATCCTATAATGCTGAATTTTATATCTTGATGTTGGGCAGCTTACATTTTTGTACAGGAGGTTTTTTTTTCTAATTGTTTAAATCTGACTTTCTGAAAGCAAAAATCAATCAAACTCATGGTTTCCTTATCTACCTGAATGTTATCTTGGATAATATATTTAAAATGATCTTCTTTCTATACTTTTCATTTTTTCTTTGTTTTACCTGTATAACCAGACAATTATCATAAATTAATAAAAAAGGTCTGCTTTAATAATCAACATTACTAGTCTCTCCTAACTACACTTTTAAATATTTCTTTCACCATTACTATGAACATATGATTGTAAAAATGCTACAATAATTGTATAATTATTTGTTTCATAAGCATTCGTAATACTGTTATTGCTAAATTTCAAAATCAAATATGTAGAAGAGCTTAATGACATTGCATGATTTGTGCACTAAGTCACCAAAGTTTAAAAGCAGTATCAGTTCCCATAATAATTGTATTTGTCTTTAACAACAGAGATTCCTTTCTCAAGAAATTGAATTTGCAATTGCTTTCAATTTCTGTGATTCACGACAAGGTTCTCAGTAAATATCTCTTGATTCCATGAGCTAACTAAGCCATTCTTATTTCATAATACTCAACTATATTATATGGCTATAGTACCCACATTTATATTTTACAGTTTTATAATTAATAATGTAATAAAATCTGAGATTGTACTAAATTCAATACTGTAGCACATATAATATATTTCATAATTACTAGATAAAATCTTTTTGTGTTAAGCAAAATTATATAGCCAAGTTTTACTAAGAAAAATGTTCAGAATAAGAACTTCTTCTTGCAGATGAAAATTTTTTAATTATCAATTTAAATTTTAATAATTAATCTTAGCATGTTAAGTAAATGATGGCATAAATATAAAATCTTGTGCTCAAGCTCTACAATAAATAATTAGCATAAAACCCCCAAAAGTAAAACTTGTAAACAATGTAATGCTTAAATGTAACTAAAATAACCTAGCTTTTTGTTTGAATTTTCAGAAAAAAAAGTACTATTACATTGAATCAAATAAATGCTTCGTGGTACTATTTTAACTTAAAAATATATAATAAAACTAACCTTATATATCCTACATCTTTGAATTCTGCTATTTTTTGTCTGTGAAGTATTACGAATTATATGGCCAGCTGTAGAAAAGTATCACAAAAGCTAAAAAAAAAAATGAATCTTTCTGATTACGTACATCAACATTGCTTTATCTGACTAAAATATTCCACATGATTTCATACATGCTAATTTCTGAAGACTTTGCCTGACAATTGAAACTTAATAGATGACAGGGATTTAACTGAGTCATTCATTTATTGGTGGACTGTTGAGTACTTTAGGCAAAAAACTTTGTAAACATTGTCACTCTTTCTACACCAGTCCTATTACTAATTAATGGGATAATCATCATTGTCCATGTCTGTGATCTATGAATGGCTGTCACAAAATAATGAGTTATGATCAATCAAATAGTTTTTGTCACATGTAAGAAAAAAAAAAAAAACATGAGAAGTATGATTGCATTAACCCAAGAGGCAGGCAATACTCATTTCGAAGTGCAATTTTTTTTTTGCCAGGTTAGGAAATCATGCTAGAAGCTATAGAACTGAGGATCACCAATTTCATTGTTGATTGGAGATAACTAGGAAGACTAAACAAATCAAAATGAGAGCTGGAATAGTCAATGCAGTCTGCTGTGTAATGACTTGAATTTCATTATGAATCTGATTATTATAACTATTTACTAGATCATACTCAAGATCTTTATTTTTCAGGGCAAGTACTTTGGATCACAGCAATTACCAAAGAATATGAGCTAAAGCTCACTTAAGCATCATATCATTAAGAATAAGAATGATGATGCAAAGTCTATGAAATTGAAAGACCGGAAGGTCTTTTGGTAAGATTAGTACAAAACTAATTTGGGCAGACTGAGGTTACAGGTGGCTCAAAGCCATCAGGTGTTTCTTTAGAATTAAAAGGCTTCTCAGAACCACAGAGTGGGTGTGCCTTCCTAAAGAGTGCCCAGCTTTCTTCAGTGTAAGAACAGTTTACTGCTGAAATGTATTGCTAAATCATTGGAAGAGTGTATTAGAATGAACATTTGTACTTTAAATGTGCAGAAAAAACTTTAGTCTGAGGCCAATTGTTGATTTCTCAAGTGAGAAATAGTATCTGGTAAAATTTGTCTTATCAAAAGATCAAAATACTAAAGCACTTAGTATTTTTTTTGTAAGAGGCAAATTTTGAAAATAAACGGCCACCACGATTTATGTCTAGCTAACCCTAGAGTGTAATTTTTGACTCTAACAAATCCTATTTTTTGAGAGTGTGTGCCCTGTGATTTAAAACACACACACATCAAGAGCGGGTCAACTGCTACAATGGATTTTATAAAAATGCCTATATACTTTCCAGTATTTTTCATCTCTATTTAAAAAACTCGAAAGGGAATAAAGTGTCACTGGTGTGAAAAGGCTTGAGATCCTCTAGGGATAGTGATCTCATTAAAGTTTCCTAAGTTTTCCCTTCCAAATGGAGCATTTCTATTTTCATTTTTTTCATATCCTCCAGCCATTTATATGCAAGTGTATACTGAATGTCCATTCAAGTTCTTAAATGAGATTATAAAAGGTATCCTTAATCATATTTATTTGGTTAATTAAACATTGTCGTGTTATTTTACGACCGATTAAAACTTAAAATGTCCTTACAGCTCCTCTTATTAAACTGCAGAGTCTCTTTATTTACTCCTAAATCTGCCCTGGCTTTACTTTTAATAGTTTAGATTATAATATAATTACAGCATTCCTCCTGCTTGCCATTCCCTACCCCCAAATTCTCTTATATATTTCTCCCTGTTCTCCATCAAATTCATGGCCTCTTTTTCACTAATTATTACTTCATGTGTAGATGTATGGAATATGTGTTTGTATGTGTACATATTCCTAAATATAACCTGTATATTTTGTATAATGTTACTTCTATGTAAACTTTAAGGTTGACCATTTGTGATTTTCTTTATTTTTATTTTAATATTTTTGTACTTATTTATTTTAATTACATATCAACAAAAGTTTTCCCTTCTTACTCTCCTCCACCCCTCTCCTCCATCCCTTCCACCCCCCCCCACCAATTCGTGCACCTCTGATTTTGTTCAGAAATGGATGTGCTTCTCGTGAATATCAACCAGCCATGGAATAGCAAGTTGCAGAGAACTAGGCACCTTCTCTTCTACTAAGACTGGATGAGACAATCTGGTCAGAGGAATCGGTCCCAAAAAAATTCAACAAAGTCAGAGACAGCCTCTGCTCCCACTTTTAGGAGGCCCACAAGCAGACAAAGCTTCACAACTGTCCCATATGTGCAGAAGCTGTAGATTAGTCCTATGCAAACTCTATCGTTGTCAGTTCAATCTCTTTGAGCCCCTCTGAGCCCAGTTTACTTGATTCTCTAGGTTTTCTTGTGGTGCTCTTGACCCTACTGGCTCCTGTAATTCTTCCTCCTCCTCTGGAGGATTGGCCAAGCTCTGTCAATCTAATCTTTAAACAATATCTAATGTTTGGTTGTGGATCTCTGCATATTTCCATCCGTTACAGGGTGAAACCTCTCTCATGACAGGCGATTGAGGCACCAATCACTTATAGCAGAAGAGTTTTAGAAAATCATTTTCTTGACTTTTTTTTTTTTTTAGTCTTCTGCCATTCATATTTGGTTCTATCCTAGGTCTCTGGGGTATTATGCCCCTGGGTTCTAACCCTCAGAGATGAACTTCCTCTCATGACGGGTTTCCAGCTGGGCTTCTCATTAGTTGGTTACTCTAAATTTCTCTATTATCTTTACCCCAGAACATTTGCGGAAAGGACAAATTGTAAATGGAAGCATTTGTGGTTGTATTGATGTCCCCATCTCTCTCCACTGTAAGAGCTGTCCGGTTACAGAAGATGGTTGGTTCAGACTCTGTATGCCCCATTGTGACGAATTTTAGCAAGGATCACCATCGTAAATTCCTGGGAGTTTCCATTGCACTAGGTTTTTAGCTCATCCCAGAAGCCCCCAGATTCTACTTGTCTTTTCCAATACTCTCTCCCTCCCTTCTCTTTCCTCAACTGATCCTTCCTGTTCCCATCCCCACGCCAGTTCATTCTCTTTCCCTTTACAGTTAGATTTGTGCTTACCCATTGAGCTCTCCTTGTTACTCAGATTCTCTAGGCCTGTGGATTGTAAAAACAGATGAGAAAGCCATTTACACTGCAGAACTTTTAAATTCCAATCTTGAGACATTTTGTGCCTTATAACCTTAGCCTTCTGCAATACTAGAACAATAAATGGCCTAGGTCAGAAGCCAGTGTCCAGACTTCTGTCCTCCAACACTAATTCTAGAGTACAACATTGTAAAAGAAATGAAGTAAAAGACCAACAGAAGAACCCAGTCCATTGCTAGACATACAACAAATAAACTGAGTTTTAGTGTATTTACAGTACACACACATATGTGTGCATGTATATTTATATGATATATAAATTATACTTTTTTTCAAAATAGAGAGTTTAAAACAAAACAATCATAGTAATCTAGGAAAAGGCAGAACAGGAAAGTTATAGTAAAGGGTGATTAATGTGGTCTAATCTATGAGATGTGGAGGTATACAAGGAAGCCTAACTTACTAAAAAGTCATCAATAGAAGTGATAACAACAGAAAATACTGGAATGTCAAAAGCTTTGAGACAACATCATTAATTCTACCTGTAATGATTTTGTATTCATGATACAAAACTGGGGATTAAAACACATTTCAAGGCCACAGCAATCATCTAGTGTTAGATAAGTAAGTTTTGCCTTTTCTGTGTTCCAGATTTGTCAGTTGACTTAATTGAAATCCGTGACCCAAAATCAATCTTATCCCAATCGTTCTCTTATACATTTGTCACAGTAATTAAAAACTAACACAGTATACAAATTGCTTTTCGAGTACCGAGTGATTAACACTGGAAATTCATACTAATAATATTGTACATATTGAACAGGGAGTATTCAAGAGCAGATAGTATTATGTAGTTAGCCCATTCATCTCTCTGTATATGTATGAATGTATGACTGTAGCAATTAAAGAAAACGAGAGGCCTTGAATTTGAAGAAGAACAAGGATGACCATGCAGGAGGGTTAAATGGAAAGAAGGAAAGAAAAAAAAATCATGTAATTATAATCTCAAAAAAATGAAAGAAATTTTACATATTTGGAAATATGGTTTATATATGCTCATTTGATTTACATTGTAAAATCTTGACCAATATATTTTGCGGCGAACTCCCTGACCAGCAGGAAAGAACAGCCACCAGACGAGGATTCTTCTCAAATCACGTTTTATTGGAGCCTCTTGGTTGAAGGGAGAGCAGAAAGCAAGGGGGCCCCAAGCTCTGAGCTGTAGCTGCTTATATAGGGGGTCTGCCTAGCAACCTTTGATACTTTGATACTTTGACTGCTTTTCTGGAGACCCACCGGCAGGAAAGAAAGCAGGGGAACATCCCTGTCAATTACAGACCACAAGGAAGTTCCCCTGCCGGTCAGGGGAAGTGTGGGCAGCTAGATCACAACAACTCATCCTGTTTTCTAGTGGAAGAACTGCAACCTTTATTATGGTATCAAACGAGGCCAGGGCCAAATGCCATCTTGTAATGGCAGCCATTCAAATCGGCTCCCAGCAATATTTATTTGTCAAAAGATGTATTTACACCAGTTTCTGTAAAATTTTCTGTATTTATAATTATGGATAATTATGGTTTTGTTTTGTTTTGTTTTGTTTTTGAAGACAGGATTTCTCTGTAGTTTAAGAGCCTTTCCTGGAAATTGCTTTGTATACCAGACCTCAAACTCACAGAGCTCAGCTAGTCTTTAGCTCCTAATAGCTAGGATTAACACATGTGCCATGACCACCTAAGTATTCTTTTATAGCTGATTTTATTTCTTCTTTTCCAATGTAATCTATTTAATACTGTGCTGTAACTTCTCTGACTATTAATCTCTATATAATGTTGAGTTTAAATAATGAAATAGGAATTTTCTATTTATCACCTTATTTTAAAAGGAAAACATTCGTTTTCCCTGTTTAATATTGTAATTGTGAAACGGGGTGATGGTGATGCACACCTTTAATCCCAGAACTTGGGAGACAGAGACAGGCAGATTTTGTGAGTGATGTCAGCCTGGTCTACAACAACTAGTTTCAGGACAGTTAGAACTATTACACAGAGAAACCCCATCTCAAAACACCAAAACCAACAGCAACAACAACAATACAGTAATTGTCATTGAGTTAATCAATTTTCTCTGTTCCTTGATTTGTTGAATGTTGGAATTCTTAAGAAATATTTAGACAAAGTAAAGATCTTTTACTTTATCTATTGAACTATTTTATAATTTATTCTACTAGTAAATTGAATTGTATTATTTGATTTTGTGATAGGAAGATAGCATTGGATTTCTTGGATAAATATCTCTTTTGTGATAGTTTTGCCTTTGTATCTTGTATGTATTTATATAAGAGTTTGCATATGCACTCTCATATACATGCATATAGCTTCATTTGATTTAGTATATTTTGTTAAGGAAAGATTTACATATGTTATAAAACCTAGGTTTATACCTCATTCCTGTTATGTTGTTATATGTTGGTAATTATTAAAACAACAAAGTGTAGTTTGAAGTATCACCTGTTTTATACTTTAAGTTTTTTTTTTATGAGAAATTAATTCTAAGTGTCCTAATTATTGTTCTTTTGCTGTAAAGAGACACCATGACATTGTCATATCTTCTAAAGGAAAACATCCTATTGGGGCTTGTTTATAGTTTAGCCCATCATCCTCATGGCAGAGAGCATGGTGGCACTCAATCAGACATCTAACTAGGAGTACCACATCAACATGTAATGGGAAGACAGACTCAGGGCTTGGAATGGACTATTTAAAACCTCAAAGCCCATGACACACTTCTTCTAACAAGACCGAACCATCTCATCCTTCCCTAGAGCTAACTGATGACCAAGCATTCAAATATTTGAGCCTATGGGGGCTGTTCTTATTCAAACCACCACGTCGCTTCCATTAAATACGAGCAAGAGATTCTCAGGTCTAAAGTCACCAGTGCTTGACATTTTTTCTAATACTTTTACTTGAATTGCATGCTTCTTTGTGATTTCCAAACAGACAGAAATAATTACTAACACTGCAATTATATTTAATGCTGTGGTAGCACTACATATGCTTTTATAATTTCATATTTCTCTTTAAGGTAAACAACTTTTTATGGTAAAAAATGAGATAATGTTCTCTAATTTCTCTATAGTAGTTAATTAATGTGTATTAATTTTCTTTAAGTCAGACTATCTGAATATTTATCAATATTTACTTGTGCAATGAACAAAATTAAAGATGAATTTATTATTCTCTATGTTTTCTAACTTATATGTGATTGATTTACTCATTAGTATTTATCAACTTCTTTTAACTTATTTTTATTTTAATTTACTTTTTACTGTGTAGAACAATAAAAATTAAATTACTCATTTAGGAATGTAATAACCGAGGGTAGCATACTGATGTACATAAAAGAAATTAATTTCACAATTCAAAAATATTGTAGCCCAAGATAAAATGTTAATAGAATTTATATCAGATTTGCTTCTTGTCTTATACTTGCTCTCTTTATTGCTATATGTTGTAGCAACAAAACATGTGTTGTTGTTATTTGTAATTCATGACACTATAATTTTTAATATAAGAAATACAAGTTTTTATTTAAGGAGCTTATGTATTAACCATCATGTTTCAGATTTTAGATTTTATCTTTTTGAATCCTTGTCATCATTGGAAGATAATGGTTTGGGTGGGTTTTCTTTGACTCTTTCCATCAATCTTTTAAACTGTTAATAGTATATCCAGAATACCTAGGTAGAGCTCTTGAGGTGAATGTAGTTTCTTTTTTTTTCTAATATGTCTACATAGATTCTACATATTTGGATATTTGGAGTTAAGATGGAGTGTCTATAAATGACAGAAAGCAAGAATAGAGCAATGAGAAGAGGAGGTGTGGAAGGTAAGAGATGAGGTGTGAAGAAGTGGTTAGTAAAACATTGTGCTATAAAAGTAATGGAGAGGTGATACATAGGAAAGGGAGTAGGAGATGGAGGGAATGATTTGTAAGGGGAGAAATAAGCAAAATTAATGATGCATTTAAAAGGTAGCCAATTGTTTTCTGATTGAGTGCAATACATGTCTGGTGCTATAAATTTTGTCAAAAATGCATGAGGGACCAGTGAAATGGTTTAGAGATTAAAGGAGCCTGATACAATTCCTTAATACCTGTTTGAATTCCCAGGACCCACATGGTGTATGAATAAGATGAACCCATATAAGTATTCTTCTGATCTGTACATGTCACATACAAACAAACAGCAAACATTAAAAGGTAATGAAAAATTAATTCAGTTTGAAAACTATATGAATATATGATAATAATTTAATATTTTCCAAAATGTCCATGTAACCAAAATTCATATGCGTGTGTGTGTCTATATTCTATTCCCAATAAAACAGCTCTCAGTCTTATTCAGAGCAGATATTTTTGTCAATGGGTTATAGTTAAGGCTGTGACTCTTAGCTGTTGAAAGTGTTAAGAAGTAATGATGGTTCAGTGCTCAACACTATGGAATGCCTATACCAAACATGGAAAGTCAAAGAAATTTCACTGAAGAGGGGATATAAAGGTTGTAAGAGTCTTAAGTTGGAACCAATATGAATGTATCATGAACACTGTAATCATGAACATGTGACCACTACCTAAACAACATATACACACACAGAAAAACAGATAGACTGAATCATACACAAATATAAAAAGATACACACAAACATACATAGGCATAGACACAATCACACATAAGTACAACCGCACAAACATACCTACATGGACACTAACATATACAGTCACATGGAGACACAAAAACACAGACAGATGAAAACATACACACAGAGACATATAAAAAGAGGTTCAGAGACACACATAGAAATACGAAGAGTCACACTCAGAGACATAAACATTCACTCACAAACATAGAAATACAGACCGAGAGACACACATGCTCACACACAGGATGTATAAATATGGAGATTAATCATTTAGAAGAAGGTAGTAACCAGACATAGGAGGAGGATAATAAAAGCAAACAATGAAAAAAATGTTTTATATAAAATACACAGAAAATCTAACACCATTTATTCTTATGTATTTAATAGGTAAATCTTGGTTTGAAATAGAAATTAAAACAAAACCTTAGATTTATTAGAAAAGAGATTACATCATACAAAACCTCCAATATTCTAAAATCACAAGTTTTATTCCAAAATTACAACTAGCAAGAAAATCTTTAAAAGTTCTGTTCACTGTGTGTTGCTTTTTCATCCAAATCTCTCCCGAGTCAGCATCACTTGCGATGCTATTCCTATTCACATTATCTTATACTTCACATGAGAAGTGATGATTAAGATGAGAAGAGAAAATAGTAAGAAATATCTATTCATCAGAATGCTGACTGTTTATTGTGATGGCACAGAACTAGCACAATTAAAACCCTTTAGCTATGTTTGTAACAGTGATATAAAAGCAGCATGGAAAGTCAATGCAAGTATATGCACTAAGGCAACTTTCTTCCTCTGCTTTGGTTCTGAATTCAAAGAAAATGTGAATGGAAAATTTTAAGTATATTTTAAAAATAGTGATGACATCCATTTAGTCAGTTCTGTATTTTAAATAACAGCCTTAGGCAGCAAAATTTGTATCTCAAAACCTATGATTTAGCTGTATCCCATTTAGTAATGGACTTCACAATAATATGACTTACATAAATGTTACAGTAATAACTTCACCTTGAAGGAGTTGGATTTAACAACTTAAGTTAATGGAGAAATGAAAAAAATGTCATCATTTTTGTATTGTGTCATGCCCACAGGGTTCAGAGTGAATGAGGTTAAAGCATTTCAAGTTCATGATATTTTGATCAACCATTACTAAGGTATTCAGCAAATATTGTCATATCCCAAATAAGATCTTACTGTTAATAGCAGAGCATTCAGTGTGTGTGTGTGTGTGTGTTTATGTGTGTGTGTGTGTGTGTGCAGAATTAGGACTTAAGTGAGACACCAAGAGAATCTTTTAATTTTGAGTACTTAAGAGTAAATATACTACTCCTGACATAATTAAAATTTAAAAACAGAGTTAAATTGAAATATATACTCTAGGAAATACCTTAACCAATAACACATTTTCTGGTATATTTAATTTTTTGAGATTATAATTTAATTACAATATTTATCTATTACCTTCCCTCCTTCCAAACCTTCCATATAGTTCTCCCTTCTCTTTGGCAAATGCGTATGCTCTTTCTTTTGCTGGTGTTATATGTGTGTGTTTCTGTGTAAATAAACATACATATATATGTACACACAAATACATATATATATATATATTCCTAAGTATAACACATTTTACTTCTTGTCATGCTACTTGTATGTATTTTAACAGCATATAGCTCACTGATTCTATACACTATTATTCAAGTCAAAGATAAAATACCATTGATGTGAAATATTTATATATATTCTCATGATGGATAATATCATATTATTTTTTCAAAATCTTAATATACATAAATACCTTAGGTATTCTATTGCTGTCAAGAGACACCATGACCACAGTAACTGTTAAAAAAGAAAACATTTAACTGAGTGATTTACAGTATCAGAGATTTAGTCCATTAACATCATGGTAGGAAAAAACAGCATGCTGGTAGACACGGCAATGGAGAAGGAGCTGAAAGTTGTATACGTTGCAGGAAAGAGAAAGTAAACTGAGACACTTGATATGACTTGAGCACACTGAGACATCAGTAATATCCAATAAGGCCATCCTCATTCTAAAACAGTCACACCTCATAATAATACCACTCCCTTTGAGTATCATCTTCTTTCAATCCACCAAAATAAATATAAGAACAATTTAAGAAAAAGGTTAATCAAAGTAGGAAATCTGTTTGGAATCACTAAGAATCTCTCTACCCACATACACAGTTAGTAGTATCTGTCAAATATTTTTTTAATTAGATTTTTGGAATTTCACAGATATAGCTGGACAATCACAAGAGAATTAACATAAATTTCAAAATTTAGCTCTGTAACTCTCATCTATATGCATATCCAATACTGATGAAGGATTTTCCTCTGCTGTGGGAAGTCCTCTGTCAATGTGTTGCATTTATTGGTTGATTAATAAATCTGTTTTTGGCAGTGGCTTAGCAGAATAGGGCAAGGCAGGAGTTCCAAGCAGTTAGGAAAGAAGAGAGTAGGCAGAGTCAGGGAAAAGGCATATAGTTGCTGCCAGAGACAGATGCCTCTCTTTTGGAGACTGCCAAAACTTTGCTGGTAATCTACAGCCATGTGGTGATACACAGATTAATAGAAGTGGGTTAATTTAAGATGTAAGAGTAAGACAGAAATACATTTAAGCTATTGCCCAAACAATATTGTAAATAATATAGTTTCTACGTGATTATTTCATGGTCTGGGCAGCCAGGAACAAACAAGCCTCCAACAACAGCCCTGTCTATGCTGTGAATCTGTTTTATTACCATTAGTTAATAAAGAAGATGCTTTGACTTATGTCAGGGCAAAATATAGCCCAACAGTAAATCTTAACGATATAT
>NW_026067944.1:2451047-2484863 GCF_014885135.2 Alexandromys fortis
ATAGAGAGAGAGAGAGAGAGAGAGAGAGAGAGAGAGAAGGCAAAATCAAGAAGATACAAGTTAGCTGCCAAAGGAGGCAGATGCCAAAGCATTGCTGGAAGCATACTGGTTGGCCACACCCTCATGGCAATACATAGAATAATAGAAATGGGTTAATATAAGATTTAATGGCTAACTAGAAAGATGCCTAAGCTATTGGTCAAACATGGTTGTAATTAATAGTCCTGTGTGATTATTTCTAGTATGGGCAGCTGAGAAACAAATGAGAAGCTTCTGTTTACAAAAATGGTGTACCACCTGGGTCAACTACATCCACATAAAAACTGAGAGAACTTGGGAAGGAATTCTAGATACAAAAGAACAGAGTTAAGCACTGCTTCCTGGCTGGAGGAGCATCTTTTAGATATATACCCAAAAGTGGTATTACTGGGTCTCGAGAAAGGTTATTTCCTAATTTTCTGAGAAATTGCCACACTGACATTGAAAGGGGTTGTACCAAGACCATTATCCCACAGCACAACACACACACACACACACACACACACACACACAAACCACAAGCCTTTAGAGATAGCCAGGCATTAAGAATGCATATTGCTTTCATAGAAAATCTGTTAAGAAACTGAGAAATTATTTTAATGTTTTTTTTTGTAAAAGAAAGAAAAATGAAGTTTAGGTAAGGGAAAGGTGGGTGGGTGAAAAGAATATTACCAAAATGCCGGAAATTTTTTAACTTTAAATAAAATAATAAATAAAAAGGGGATGTGATAATAATAAATAGTATGATTTATAAGAAACAAAAAAATTTGTCATATTTCATTTAAACAGTCCTTTATTTTAATAGCTGATGGGTACAAAGATAGGTGTCAATTTCTGTACTACATGACCTGAGGAGAATTAGCTCATTTCAGTCTGCATTCCAGACTGTGGCTTGGTTCAGATTAGCCTTTTACTTCCTTCGACTTCTTAGGTATGAGCTGGGGGAAAAAGACTAAACAAGTCAATAGCTTTGAAACAAATGTCCCAAAGGTGACAACGTTTTTCAATATGTTATGACATAAATTTTCACTTTTCTCTCGTGATTTTTTCTTAAGATGGCTAAATAAAGTGACTACTGTTCAAGAGTCTATTCACTATTGCTAAAAGACTCTTTAGGGAGGATGTTCATTGTGTTCTGTGATAGGAATTCAGCTAAAAATTCCTCAGAGCACTCAAGGGGCTCAGATTCTGTTGATATGTGGGACTCTGAATAGATAATTGGACTGGTAGAAAATCTTAACAATGACATTTTTGAAAGTGCTTTAATATAATCAGATTCATGAAATTTGTCTTCAGCTTCAAAAAATTTCCTCTAGGAATTTGCCTCTGAAGTGGCATTATTAAGTGACTGAGAATATGTAAGAACAAGGATTGGAGTAAATTACAAGTAAATATGAAAATCAACACTTTTACTTCTATAAAATACATACCATAAGCATATGTAATGTTACTGAAATAACAAGGGTGAGAGGGAAATTGTAGAAAGGTGTGAAATCAAGTCATTTGGGGACAGCTCAAGGAGATTATCTAGTAAAACTAAGGTTCGTGACAGTCTCCTGACAGAAGCAGAAATGAAGTTAGTCTAAAAAAAGACAATTGGGTCCTATCCCTCCCTTTAGCTATCACAGTGTTCATTCCATGGATGCCCTAAAACTGTAATTATCTGAGGAGTCTCCTAATGATAGAATAAAAAGTCTGAAGTCTAATACCAGCCAGAGAGTGAACATGACTCCAGGAAAGAGCCTTTGCCTAGTTCTGACAACTTGTAATGTCTATCACTTTGTAGGAAAGACTAGACAATAATAGTGAGCAGGGCCTCACCTTGTCAAGACTGCTTACATATGAAAATCCCTTACTTTCTATTTACAACATA
The DNA here is from genome assembly GCF_014885135.2 of Alexandromys fortis. Taxonomy (NCBI): domain Eukaryota; kingdom Metazoa; phylum Chordata; class Mammalia; order Rodentia; family Cricetidae; genus Alexandromys; species Alexandromys fortis. The sequence goes on from NW_026067944.1 coordinate 2,452,960, forward strand.
TGGTATTATTTTTAATATTTAAAGCTAATGTTCAAAGTAATGTTCCATTGTGGTAATTTTGTACACAAATTGTTCTTATTCATCTCCTTGTTGTCTCCCGAGCTACTTATACCATCTTTTCTCCTTTCTTACAGTCTCTAAATATTTCTTGCTGTGATAACTTTTTTCTTTCTTCTGCTTCTTTGACCATGTTTAAAAGTGAAAATCTCAGTGAAACCCAGTTTAAGTTTATGAACACATGCTATCTCCTCTCTCTCTCTCTCTCTCTCTCTCTCTCTCTCTCTCTCTCTCTCTCTCTCTGTGTGTGTGTGTGTGTGTGTGTGTGTGTGTGTGTGTGTCTGTCTCAGTCTCTCACTTTCTCTGTCTGTCACACACACACACACACATACACACACACAGGCAAGATAGGGTAATTTTTTAATGTAGTAAATATTTTTCCTAAATTCATGCACATTCTCTTTCTCTGTTTTTTACATTTGCTTCTTCCTTTCATTGAAAATAGTTTTTTTTCCCATATAATATATCCTGATTATATTTTTCCTCTGGAGTGAGGAGAAACTCCTCCCAGTTACTCCCCGTTTCCTCTCCTCTTTGGACCCACATCCTTACTATTTTTTCTTATAACAGAATAGGCTTCCAAGAGATAACCACCAAACATGGCAAAATAAAATAAAGCAAAAATCATCATATAGAATTTGGACACAACAAACAACCCAACAGAAAGTAAAGGGTCTTATGAGGAGGCACAGACATCAAAGACACACTCCTCACACTCAAAAGACATAAAATGCTAAGCCAATAGCTATTGTATATTTGCAGAGGAAGTGATGCAAACTAATGAAGAACAAAGGCTTTCAGCTTCAGCCTCTATGAGTTCCCACACACCTTTTATTCGTCGATTCAGAGAGCCTTGTTGTCCTAATGCCCTCCATCACCTCTGGCTCTTACACTCTTTCTGACTCCATTTCGACTGGGTTATGGGAGCTCTGAGGGGAGGGATTTGACAGAGACACTAGTATATTCTTTCTCTCCACATAATGTCTGGCTGAAGGTCTCTGCATTTGTTCCCATCTCCTGTCAGAAGAAAGCTTTCTCTTAATTACTGAATAAGGATATGATCTGTGAGTATAGCAAAATATCATTAGTATAATTTTATTGATAATTTTTTATACAATGATAGTGTTTGGTTTTACCCTAGGTCTTTAGGTTATCTAGTCTCTGTTATTTGGTTATCCATGCAGGGTCGGGTACGGGTTCCATCTCACTGAGAGGCCAACCTTGTTTGGTTACTCTCATGAGGTCTATGCTGCCATTGCTCTAGAATGTTTTGAAGATAGAACAAATTGTAAGTCAATAACTTTGTGACTGAGTTAGCCATTGTATTTTTATGTTAGCCTGCAAATATCTTCCTGCATCAAAGACAAGAAAACATAAGGGCAATGGCTCTCTATAGGCACGAGTATAAAAACAACGCATAGTCTTAGCCATAGTCTGTGTTGAGTTTTGTGCAAGATAATAAATGTTAAACTCTTTCCCTCCTTCTACAAGCAAACATCCAGTTTGTTCTGAACAATTTGTTGAAGATGCTGGTTTTTTTTAGTGTGTTTTATTTTGGTTTCTATATCAAAAAGTAGGTGAGTATATATGTGTGAATTTATGTGTAGGTCTTCAGTTCAATTCCATTGATCACTGTGTCTGTCAGGCCACTACAATGTAATTTTTAATAATATAGTATTGTACTATAACTTGAAATTGGAAATGGCGAGAATTCTATGCTAACACCATTTAACATTGGGATTTTACTTTATTGGGGAAGACTTTTAATGATTGCTTCTATTTCACTATGGGTCTGTTTCACTAGGTCTAATCAAATTATTTATCTGTGAAGCTCATGTCACATCTCTAAATATAAACCTAAGGGATCACTAAACCTACTTATTCTTCCTGAAGATGTAGCCAAATTAGATTATAAATTTTCTGTTTTCATTATTTGTTTATTTACCTCTTAGCCTATAGGTAGTCTGTGGTTAAATCTAGAGTGTCAGGACAGTCAGGGCCCAGAGCTGTCCCTAATAACTCCAAAAATAATTTGGCACTTATTATAAACGTTTTTGAAGCATCTTTATCCTTTTTTGTGAGTATCATTAAGGATAAAGTGTATCATCTTGGAACACACATTGTACTTACCTGCTTGCGTACGTGCACATGTTTATATTCAAGTGCACAGAAGAAACCACTTCATTTATAGGCATGTCTTCTAAAAGTATTTGTGTGAAAAAAAATGTCAGTATTATAATCAACTGTTTCTATCTATAATGGAGTGAAATAAGGTGTAAAATATTATAACACGTATTGCAGTGCAGAGAAGAGAGAAAATATTCTTAATGGAAAACATATTTTATTGATAAACTACTGCTATCATGCAAAGTGACCTTTGATTTATCAGGAAAACCTTCTGAAGTTGGGGGTAGAAACAAATATATTTTTTATTATCTATTGGATTCCAAAATGAAAAGAAAGTTCAGATTTTGAATTCATTCTGAGGATTTAAGATGGGTTTTCATCCCATTTATGTAAAATCCAATTTGGTTGAAAAGTTTCCTGGTGTAACACAGTTCTGTGTTCACAATAAAACACATTTCAGAATCATTTCTTTCATGAAGATGGTTCTTTCCATATACAACCTGTGTTATCTTAAGGGCCGAGGGGATGATCTGATGTGGTCTCAGACACAGATTTAGACAGAGCTCAGTCAAACTATTAACTACTTACAATCTTGTCTGTGGGAACTGGATGTGTTTGCCCAAGAAATAGCACAAATGTCACCTACGCTATGAACCACCAACTCTGTTCCCAGCCTTTTTGTGGAAAACAAGTTCTACGTATATTTCATTAAAGAGACTACCCTGTGTGTTTAACAATCGTGGTCCCTATTGCAAATCAGTATTGGTGAAGATCTCTGTACTACCAACAGATGACTAGTAGAAAAAAGCCCTTATTAAGGTGCTGCAGTGACTGCATCTATACAGATAAGAGCAAAGACAAAACTTGAATGTAAATTTCCTCGAAATTGGGAAATTATTTATTTCCAGTGGCAATTGGAGACTGAGGACGGAGGATAACACATTATATTCCTGTGTACCTACATAGAGAGTATGAGATGAAAAAGCAATGTTAAAAGGCAAAGTTGCAGTATAGTAAAACTGACAATTTTGAAATTTACAAATAAGCAAGTTAATACATACAAATTGTTACTTTAAGGTAATTATATGTGTATTAGTAAATGGGTATGTTAGAAGGCTTAATTTTCATTACTTCACCTTTTCTTAAGCTTCCAAAAGATAAATCATTGCTATATATTCTATTGTTTCATTTTAATAATTGATGCTCACATCAAGACCTAGGAAATGTTGTGATATAAACCTCCTTACTTCCATGCCTTCTAGAGATTTTGTTCAGTCTTATTTCCAAGTCCGTTTTACTTCCCCTGCAAGGATACTCTTTTATTTTTTTACATTTTTGCATACTTTCCTGCTTTATTGGAGACTACTATACTCTAAACTGTGATATTTTTAAAATACGGTTTTCATTGAAATAGAATAACCTCACTCCCTGCTCTATTTCCCTGTTTAGTCCCTCTTAGATATCCTTCCTCGAACCTCCCCTATGCACCCTTCTCAGGTCACTAGCCCTTTCTTTGTTTTTTATTAATGCATCCACATAAAAAGTGACATTGATAACATTTATACATAGTTAAACTCCGTTCAACAAAGTTCTCTCTGAAGAATAATTTGGACATGTATCTTTATGGAGAAAATAATGTTTCAATAATACACATTCATGAGTCCTATTTATATTTAAAAAATGACCATTATAAGTAGAAAGCAGGAAGAATAAAACTTGTTTAAAGATCAAACTCCTGTTACCATGGTAACTAGATTTACCAGATTTAATCTAATGTTTGTATATACTTATGATACTGATTTTTAAGGCAATTTTCCTTGAAATGAAATATGTACATAATAAACTAATAGAAAAGCAGAATTTATATTTCTTTTTCATTACTGTGTTCTAGAAAACTAAAAATATTTATATTAACTATCATACAAACAAAACAAGTAATATCAGATGTTAATATGAGGCATTTTTTAGTGGTACAGACGTTTTGGTGAATACATTCTGAAAGTATTCACTATAGGGAATAACAGCAATAATATTAGAAATTATTAATAATAATATATTATTTTTTTAGTTTTCTAATATGATTATATATTATAAAGAGCCATTAAACCCTGGGGAAAAATAAACACTTAAAACAGCAATTGTCTTTATTAATTTTAATAATGAGGTCATACTACTTTGTAGTTCTGTAATCTTCAAGAAACAACATAAATATTAATTCAAATATAATACTAGAAAATTTCTGAGACTAAGCATAGGAGACAATGAGAAACAAGAGGTGAGTCTGTCAAAAATATTTTGAGCTGTGTTTACAGATTTTAGTATTTAGGTACAATTGCAAGGCGACTCATTAATTCTAAAAAAAAAACCCTTGTCATTAGTGAGAATAAAATTTAAAAAACTAGGAAATACATCATTTTTCCACATATTTTTCTATTGTTTTAAAATTTTAGTTTTACTTACTGGAATCACAATTATGCATTCCATATATATTTTAATAACAGCTGTGAAAATTCATCTGCTCATTTTTTAGGAGCAGAAACTTTTGTAAGAGCATGCAAGTTCATGCAGTTAATCTGTGATAAATACTTTGGCATATGTTAGAAATTCTAAAAGAATAATTTATATCAGATACAACAGCTGCTTAAGAAAGCAGACGTGCTAATCAAATTTCATTTACTCTTTATGTGCTCATTTGTCAGGATGGCAATAGAACGAACACCAACCTACTGTGTGGGTATGCCACCATCTGCACATAAAAAATTTAAATAAATAAAAATATCAATTCTTGGCCCAAATTCAAATATACTACTTTGAGTTTTATCCATGAACACATTCTGGCATAAAAACACACAGTCAAGTAGATTTTTTTTTCATGGAGGCATGTGAAAGAAATGGATTTCTTAAGCATTAATAATGTGTTAGGTCCATATATGAATTTTTCCTTTCTTAATAATGAGTTTCAGAGTTTAACACTGTTATATATTTGCAGCAAAATTTTTTATTTTTTTAATAAAATATAGTGATAGTGAACTAATATGTGTTTTGAGATGCTCAAAGACAGCAACGCTTTACATATTGAAAATTAGTCAGGGAAATATTAGCTCATGCTAATAGGTACCCAACAATTACTTTTAAATAACATGTATATCCTAAACTTTGAAAATACAATCTTCATTGAAAGATTCCCTTTAACATAATGGCATTTTTAAAACACAATTTGTTTCTACTGCACAATTAATGAATTATAGTTTGCTGATGATTGATGCACCAGCATGGGACATGAATTTCCATGTAAAGCCAAAGAAAATATTTTAAAAAGAAAGACTTCTAGACCCACAAAAATGGGAACCAAGCATAGCTTCTTGGTTAACAGCATTTTTTCAGACAGGCTCTCTTTCCAAGGGAGGTACACTAAAAATGGCATGGTTCTTTTTTTTGAAAAAAAAAAAAAAATAGTGGTTTTCTGGTTCGCCAGCACAAACAACTCTGACTCTTTGGGGAGGTCCTGCTACAATGGAGCATTTAAATGAGGTTTGTGTGCAGAATGCTATGACTAGATTCAGTGGCAGCATAGACCTGCTGTTATGCCCGAAAATGGGGCTGTGAGCATGACTCATGCAAAATAGATTTTTTAATTTTTTTATTTATTTATTAAAGATTTCTGACTCTTCCCCACCACCGTCTCCCATTTCCCTTCCCCTCCCCCAATCAAGTCCCCCTTCCTCGTTAGCCCAAAGAGCAATCAAGTTTCCCTGCCCTGTAGGAAGTCCAAGGACCACCCACCTCCAACCAGGTCTAGTAAGGCGAGCATCCAAACTGCATAGGCTCCCTCAAAGCCAGTTCGTGCAGTAGGATCAAAAACCCATTGCCATTGTTCTTGAGTTCTCAGTAGTCCTCATTGTCCGCTATATTCAGCGAGTCCGGATTTATCCCAGGCTTTTTCAGATCCAGGCCAGCTGGCCTTGGTGAGTTCCTGATAGAACATCCCCATTTTCAACTGGGCAAAGCCAAAAGGCAAAACAGCCTTTGTCTTAGTAAAGATGCTTAGCCACTTAATATTTTAAGAAGTGCTCCTGGACAGAAAGGGAATTTCAGATACATGATAGAACAGATTCAGACATAAAAGACTTCTAAATAAGACACAGTTCTTTTAAAAAATATGCTTAGGGTTGGGAGAGAGAAGAAAAAGAATAAAGAAACAGTAAATGCAATATAAAGGGATACATATAGTCATAGATTAAAGGAGTAAAGATAAAAAATATTGAGTTTGTAGAAAAAGTAACAGAGTAAGAAAAAAACCATATAAGATGAAATATAGAGAGAGAGTTTGGATTATGAATATTATTGTATTCTTTTTGAATTTTTTGACTGTGGAAAAGCTAAGTAGAGAGAGACATTTCATTGTATGGACTGCTAAGCTAAACCAACATATATGTTTTAAAGGCATTTTGATTTCAGAATTTGGGTCTGAGGATATGCTACTTTGGAAAGGAGGTTCTTATTTTGTTTTCATAGAAGATGGGAACCTATGACTTTCTACTAGACTAACATGGTTTAATGAGCCAAGTCCATTAAAGGTCACCCCAAAATTATTTTACCCAATAAATAGCAGGAAGCAATTTGGAAAAATATTATACCCAAGTACCCAAATATTGTTTATAAATGTTGGTTTACATTTAAGGGGGGTATGTTGTAGAGATTCGCATTGATTGATATGTATATTTCTGCTCTTGATTAAGGTATTATGTTTGTGCCACTCATTTAAAGTGTAATGTGGTTTTAATAGATAATCATCTATAATTGCCAATCCTGTAGTCATGTATATATATATATATGTATGTATGTATATATATATATATGTATATATATATATATCAGTTAGATAGGTATTCTTAAAATCTTTCAGAGACCTTCAGAATATGGTATTTAAAATGTCTTAAGAGCTAAAACCTTTTTATGGCATTATGGCAATGAGACACACAAACACGTGGTGATACACAAATGAATAGAAATGGGTTGACAAAGATATAAGAGCTAGAAATATGCTTAAGTGATTGGCCAAGCAGTGATTTGAATAATCTAGTTTTCTGTGTGATTATTTCAGGTCTGGGCAGCCTTTCCCCAACACTAATGAACAGATTATTTTCCTTTGGCATGTTAAAAGGGAAAAAATCTACAATACTTAGTTATTATTAAATATTCTCTCTTCCAGTCATTTGTAGTCCTTTGTAAACAAAATATTTGGAAATGTGAACCATCTCTTCTGGGAAATTAATTTGGTGGAAGGTTGTATTTTATCTCATGAACTCTTCACAACATGAATATTTTGATTAAAAAAATTAAAAATACTATCATTGTTGGATAGAAATGAGCCAGTCAGATACAATACTTTTCTTTTAATGAAAATAAAAATTTGTTGATGCAATAACGAAATTTTCTAGTCTCAGACTAACTTGATTTATGTTGCCTAGGGCAATGTAAAGGGAATTAAAATATATTTCAATGGAAAAATAATTGTTACAGACATTTATTTTATCCCTAGAACTTCTTGACATGAAAAAACATGGTTTTTATATAAATAACACTAATTTACACAGTCTACAAGTCAAAACTTAAAAATGTTTTTAGCATTTGAAGTATCTATGAAAGGCAAATTTAAGCTTTTCATCAAAGCTGTCAGAGTCATTAAACAAGAAGAGAGGTTACCAATGCCAAAGATAAAAACAACCTCAGAAATCAAGATAAAAAAGAAAGAACAAATATAATCTTATCTTGTATAAGTTTCTTGGAAAGGAAAAAAATATATATCAAATGCAAACAGAGAAAATATAAATAAATCAGAACCTTTAATAAGAGATGTTTAATCAGTGTCTTATTAATTATAACGAATAGTTTCTTTGATATAAAATAGTAATAATTGAACAGGATTGACCAAAAGGTAAAATTTCAAATACTATGAAGTGTATTTTGAGAAAGGCAGTAAATATTTATGATGGATGGAAACTACTCTTGGAGGAAAGACAAATGGATTAACAATAGCAACAGATAAAATATTGTTGGAGGAAACATAAAAAAACAGGGCCACACAAAAAGGTGATGATTATAAAGAAGTTGTTAGTATGATTCTCTAGTTCTCTTATTAGGATAATATTCATATTTTTGATTATCAACATGATGTACACAGAAAGATGAACAGGTTTTTGGAAACAGTCCTTAAATAACACACATGATGAGGTTTCTCTGTAGGCAATTGGTTATTCATTAAAAAACCCGGAGGAGAGCATATGTTGGAGAGGATGTGATGTAAAGGGAACTCTGCTCTACTGCTGGTAGGAGTGCAGTCTTATACAGCCACTTGAAATCAATATGGCAATTTCTCAGAAAACTGACAATCTACCTCAAAACCCATCATGACCACTCTTCAGCATATACCCAAATGATGCGTAATCATACCACGAAGAAACCTGTTCAGCAAAGTTTGGAGCAGCATTGTTTCTAATAGCCAGAACTGGAAACAACCTAATGATGAAGGAAGAAGGAGAGTGAGAGAGAGGATTAATTGTGGTGGGTATGTTATTATGTAAAATATCTAACAATTTAAAAAAATCAATTCTGGCTCCTAGTATATTATTTTAGTTAGTGACTTTCATTGGGAAATTGAACACATTAAGATTTATTCTTGAATGATCTGTATTTATTCCTGTCATTTTCCTGATTTTTTTTTTGATGTTTTCTCAGATCTCTTTTAATTACTGGACCTGACATTGTAGTTATAACCTGTGACCTCTAGGGCATCTGTACCCTCTTCAGACCAAAATATGACTATCAATATCTTCATTAATGTTGGCTTGACAGTCATAAAGTCCTTTAAATGACTATATCTTGGAAAGATTTTATTTATCTTTTAATTTTAATATATCATTTGGTATATTACTCTGGGTTAACAGGTTTGGTCTTTCTAGCAGATCATAACTTAAAAGGACTGAAAAGTATTCCAAGCAAATAGAACTACCAAATAAGAATATATACAGATTCTAATACCTGGCAAAATTGACTTAAAACTATAAGTAATCAGAAGATATATGGGATATTATTTTATATTAATTAAAAAAGCTATACATAAAATAATTGTACTGCTCTTTACTATTGCAAAGAAATAGAGACTAAATAAATATAAATAGGTGAATGATAAAAAAGTCAAACATATGCACAATGAAATACTATCCAAATGTAAAAAAAACGCAAGTATGTAATTTAAGGACAAATGGATGAAATTTGAAATAATCAGACTACTAAATTATTATTATTCCAAACCTAAAAGAAATCTCACCATCTTTTCTGTTATATGTGGATGATTGCTTTGAATTTTAGAAATGTATTTATAAATTAAAACAGCATACTATATGGCTATATTATAGGTTAATTATTATATATATACAGATTATAAGCAAAGAGAACCTGAACACAGCTGGTATGACTGGCAAATTGACGACAATAGAACAGAAAGTTTTCTAATGGAAATTAGGGAAGGTGCAGGAAAGGGAATGTGGGGATGACTAACACTAAAGACACTTTGAAAATTCAGCATTGGGAGCTATTACCATAGAAACTCCTCAAAATAAATACATGAGGAGGCGGAAACTTTTTTTTTTTCTTATTCTCAATAAAAAAAAAGAAAAAATAAATAAATACATGATCATATATAAAAGGTATTCAAATGGAGTTACCTTATAACAATGGTAAATTTTCTGTCCCAGATACTACAAGCTACCAAATAAAACAGTCCAGTATCAAGTACAGAATACTGCTCGTTCAGCTGATGGTCTGTGCATAGATTAGATTTCTATAGCTCTGATAAAATATTGTGATCAGAAGTAAGTTGGTAATGAAAGGAAGACATGGCAGGTTATCAGTGAAACAATGTGGAAGCTGGAACAGACAGCAGAAGTCATGGAAGCTTATTGACTCTCTCCGTGTGACTCCCTCAGTCTGCTTTCTAATACAACCAGGACCACCTGACCAGGAGCAGCACTACCCAGAGTGGCCTACGTCCCACCACATCAGTCATCAGTGAAGAAAATGCTCCACAGTCTCAACCTATGCACTAATCTTATGAGTTCTTTTTCTCAGTTGAAGTTCCTTCTTCTCAGATGACTTCACTTTATGTTGAATTGACACGTATACTAGCCAGAGCAGTAGGTTCCATAGCCCCTCAAAATATTACATAATATTGTCATTGGTTTTGATTACCTTTTAGACTCTACTGCTAAGGATATTATATACTTATGCCATAGGACATGGAGGCATGAGCCGGTTTTCACATGGAAGCTCCATACATATTAGGTAACTTTCATGTTGTTGGAAAATTCTATGCATTTAATTTGGAAATAAAATAATCAACAGTTTTGTCCCAATATAGTCACTTCTATCTAGTATAAGAAATTGCCTAGCAAGATATGACCCCTGGTACAATAACAGCATGAATGTTATGGAATTAACCAAAAGAATTCTGATTGTACTTAAGGCATATTTCACAAATGGAGCTCATACCTTTTACTATTAACAAGGTCAAAGTTTCTTTGCTTCCTGAGTTATAGGGGGAATGATAACATTACTTCTTTTCTGAAGAAAAGTAATAATTTAACTTGTAATTTCTTACCTTCACACCTATAAATACATTTCTCAACTGTCATCAGTAAAACATCTTTGTGCAGTAGATGGCAATTAATAAAGAGGTTTCTGTTTGGCCAACATGTACAAACTAAAATATTGCAGAATGATCAGTTATAAATGAGATATTTATATTATGTCCCAACCCCTTCTCAAGTCTTAGATGTACTTTTAGAAGATGTGGGTAAAGAAATTGAGAGATCTAGATGCATTACACCTTTCCAGAGAAATGCTATTTTCTAGGTAGAACAAGTCCATTATATGTATAAATTCAGAGAGACTATGATTATTTGCTCAAGATTTGTGCAAGATAAAACCAGTCAAAGTCCAAGAATGAACCAGAGATGTGTTTATAAGTCTAACTCCTATCTAAAAATCATCTAGTGATTGATGGTATATGGCAGAGTGATTCAGTCTTCTTTAGAGATGTGGTTTTGGAAAGGTTACACATGATTCAGAAAATGTTCCAACATCCTTGCCAATAAAAATTCCAGGTGAACTCAATGGGTTTAAAAGCAAAACACATGCCTTTTGGAAGGAAGAACAATGGGGCGGGGGATTTGGAAGGGTGTGGTTGGGATCTGAATGTAATAAGAATACATTATATACCTATATTAAAATTTCAAACAACAAAATGAATTTACAAAATTAAGCTGTTGACAAGGCTGTGGATGGAAGAATTTATTTTGTGACTCTCAATATTTTAAAGTAGTTTCTTTAATAGTAAAGAAGACTATCAGAAAAAACTATGTTTTCTAAAGCCAAAGTGTAGAATACCTATAAAATATAAAAATTAAGTAACATTATAAGAAAAACATTATATAATAAATTGAAATAAACAATATTCATAAAGAACATATAGTAGTTAGCAGCAAAAAATGCAACTAGCACAAAATCCATGTAGAAAAGGGAGCCAACACTAAAATTCTTTACCCGTGGTTCTGAGATTTAAAATACTGAAAATTGTGTGAAACAAATATCAATTTTAGAATCATGAATATAACAGGCTCTAAATTATCTAGGTTCTGAAACAAACATTTAGACCAGTAGTTTCTAACCTTCCTAATGCTGTGAGCCTTTAATAGAGTTCCTTTTGTTGTGGGGCCTCAATCATAAAACTATTTCCTGGCTACTTCATACCTGTCATTTTGCTACTGTTATGAATCATAATACAAATACCCTTGTGAAAAGGTCGCTTGAGGGGCTGTGGCCCACAGGTTGAGATTTACTGATTCAGAGGCATGAAAATTAGGCTATATGTAAACCGATGTGACTGATGAATAGGTAAAATGAAGCCTAGATCCAGAAGATCCCAAAATATCCCAGATCAATGGTTAAAAACAAGAAAAAAATGTTTTGTTGCATAATGAAGGCAGAATATATATATTCCCCTGGCAAAGAGTACTGAAACACAGTATTCCAGATGGAAGTAATATGCTTGACTAAAAAAGAATTTTCAATAAAGTCGGAAGTGTTCAGTTTAGTTCTTTGGCTTTGAATATTTTATGCACTGTCAAACCCATAGTATTCATTCATCACCAGGAGTGATTTTAATATGTGAAATAAGAATTTACAAACAGAACAAAAATGTACTTGAGTGTATAATTCAGATGATGATAAATTATCTTGTCCACTAGTTGTCTGATATAATTTCACTCCAAGGAATGGAAAATAAGAAGCAATCTAAATGATTTTAAGTAGCAACCTTTTGAATAAAAATTACATTAATTAAGTGAATTATTGTTTCTCACAGTACTGGTGTTGACAACAATGGGAATTCTCAAATTCAGTACTGCAAAAATGATAGATATTAGAAGGTTGATTTCTTAATAGAGAAATGAATGAAACCAAATAGGCAAAAGGAGGCTAGAATATCATGTAGCACTGAATTGGAGTTGGAGATATTAGTAAGACTCAGGTTTAACAGATAAAAAAAGGATATATTTAGAAGGGATAAATGTTGTAATATGAGCGGTGGGGCTGTCCCGCCACCCAGCTAGCTTTACCCAAAATAATTTCATGGAAACTGTATTCTTTTAAACATTGCCTGGCCCATTAGTTCCAGCCTCTTATTGGCTAGCTCTTACATATTGATCTAACTCATTTCTAATAATCTGTGTAGCCCATGAGGTGGCTTACCAGGGAAGATCTTAACCTGCATCTGTCTGGAGTGGGAGCATCATGGCGACTCTGACTCAGCTTCTTTCTCCCAGCATTCTGTTCTGTCTACTTCGCCTACCTAATTCTCTGTCCTATTAAAGGGCTGAGGCAGTCTCTTTATTTAACCAATGAAATTAACACAAAACAGAAGACTCTCTCCCATCAGATATATTTAGAAGGAAGATAGAAAAATAAATAGTACTGAAGAGAGAAGTCTGTGTAAAGACGAGACAAATCTTGACATCATTCTCAATACCAAGGAGTTACTAAACTCTTAGGAGTTAAATTTCAGTTTTTCACTGTGAAAAATATTAATATCTCATGTTCAAACCATGATAAAGGAAAAAAATAAAAAAAACTGCAGTGGAGAAATATGGCAGAAAATATGTTAGTAAAAATATCAAGCTCACCTATGTTATATAAGATAGATACATTGATTCCTGTACCACTAGCTGATTTCACCCAGTGCTGCAACATTTCATACAAGTAACAGTATTATTTCTCCATGGAAATTTGAATCATAGCATCCTTTCCTCAAGGAGGCACAGTTCCTTTCAGTAGACAATGTTTCAAAATATATATGCACTAGTAGTGTTATAACTTCTAGGTAAAAACAGAAGTGTGGAAATTAGCTTGATTTGGGAAATAACCAGGGTAGCTAGAGGATAAAACAATTATATTTTTATTTATTATAAGGGGAAAACTCACAAAAGAAGAATGAGAAGTCCAAGCTCAAGTGTACCCTGTGGGAATCACATAGAGTGCACCTGGGCTGTGAACCTGTTTTTCTCCTGGTCCCAGAAAGCCACACCTTAACTTGAATTCACCTCTTAAAGATAATAAAGATAAGACTAACAAAGATTCCCCATCAAAGAAGCATTTAGTAGTATATTCACATCAGTAATCTACAGATATACCTATGTATGTATGCATCCATCTATATATGTATCCATCTATATCATCTATCTAATACTTGCCTGTATATATTTATCATCTACATTTACATATGCTTATCAATTGAAATTCTATTAGATCATTCTCCTCTAGTGTTTGTGAAAAAAAAGGCTCATAATGTAGATAAGTAATATTCATAAAACAAATGGAATGAATATTCACAAAGCTGATCATAAAGATAAAAAATATTGATTTATTATCATGTTCCATGAACACAAAGAGGAATAATAATTTAAGGCAAAATGATATTCTGTACCTATTTGGAAAAGTAAAATTTTCATATTGAAGAGTTCTGATTATTCAAAATCTGGAGTTAAATAGAAAGTAGGACATTATCACTGCTAATTTTGGGCTTATACATGCACTATAATAATGTCTTCAGAAAATAAAGGCATCTGCTCTTGAAATTTGATTTTCTGTTTTGATAGCCCTTCTATAAATATAAATGAATTTGAGAACAAAATCTTTATTTAGTGTAGAGAGAATCATCTTTACATATCTTATAACAGTTTTCTTCCCATGCACTCCATATTCTACATATTATAAAATGTGAAAGGTGCTTTTGAGTGGAGCAAAAAGATAAGCTAAAAGAATTTATCTTAAAAAACACATTAGTTTTTATGTCTTTGTCAAAAATCGGGTGTTTGTAGGTATGTAGGTTGATATCCAGGTCTTTGATTCAATTCCATTGGTCCTCCTGTCTGTTTTTATGCCAATACCCAGCTGTTTTCAGTACTGTAGCTCTGTAGTAGAGTTAGATGTCAGGGATTGTGGTGTCTCCAAAAGTTCCTTTATTGTACAGGATTTTTTGGCTACCCTTGGGTTTTTACTTATCCATATGAAGTAGAGTATTGTTCTTTTGATGTCTGTAAAAAATTTTTTCTGGGACCTTGATGGACATTGTATTGCATCTGTAGATTGCTTTTGGTAAGAATGCCAAATAAAAAAAGAAAGCATATTCAACAATGGTACTGGCATAACTGGATATCAACATGTAGAAAAATTAAAATAGATCCATATCTTTCACCATGCACAAAACTCAAATCCAAATAGATTAAAGACCTCAACATAAAACCAACCACACTGAACCCCGTAGAAAATAAAGTAGAAATTACACTAGAATGCATTAGCACCAAGACCACTTCCAAAATATAACCCCAGTAGCACAGACACTGAGAGAAACAATTAATAAAGGGACCTCCTGAAACTAAGATGCTTCTGTAAAGCAAAAAACCTACTCAAAGAAAAAAAAAAAAAAACAGCAGCCTGCACAATGTGAAAAGAACTTCATCAACCCCTCACTGGACAGAGTACTGATCTCCAAAATAGGCAAAGAACTCAAAAAACTAGTCATCAAAATTCTTAATGATCCAGTGAAAAATGTGGTACAGACCGAGACAGAACTCTGAACAGATGAATCTTACATTACTGAAAGACACATAGGAAAATGTTCAACATCGTTAGCCATCAGAGAAACGCAAATCAAAACAATTCTGTAATTCTGTCTTTCACCTGCCAGAGTGGCTATAATCAAAAACACTGATGACAACTTATGCTGGAGAGAATGTGGCATAAAGAGAATTCTCATCCGTTGCTGGTGGGAGTGAAAACTGGTACAGAAATTTTAGAAATCAGTAGGATGATTATTCAGAAAATTAAGAAACAACCTACCTCAAGACCCAGCAGTATAACTTTTTAGTATATAGCCAAAGGACGCTCAATCATACCTCAAGGACATGTGCTCAAATATGTTCTTAGCAGCACCTAGAAAAAGCCTAAATGCCCCTCAAGCAAAGAATGGATAATGGTACATTTACACAATGGAATACTACAAGTAAAAAAATAGTGGCATCCTGAAATTTGCAGACAAATGGATGGATCTAGTAAACATCATATTGAGTGAGGGAACCCAGACCTAGAAAGACAAATATAGTATGTACTCACTCATAAGTAGCTTTTAAACATAAAGTAAAGAAAAACTAACCTACAATTCACAATCCCAGAGAACCTAGACAATAAGGACTCTAGGAGAGAGATACATGGATCTAATCTACATGGGAAGTTGAAAAAGACAAGATCTCCAGAGTAAATTGGGAGCATAGTTATCATGGGATGGAGTAGAACAGGATGCTGGAGGAAGGGAGAAGAGAATAGAAATATAGATAGCTCAATAAGAACAATCAAAAATTAGTTTTATTTTATTTAAAAAACGTAAGGTTTGAAATAACAATTAATGTTGTTTTCATTTGCAATGCATGTTGTAGGTAAGTTCTTTGACTAGGCAAATAGAAGGCCTCTCCTAAATTTATAGATGCAGCACTCACAGAAATTGAAATTATCAGCAAACGCAGGAGACTACTTTGGAGAGAGAGAGAACAGACAGTGAAAACCCTGCCAGATATATTTTTCTTACCTGTTTAATCAAAGCTCAAGTTCCCAAATCAGCTCGCAAAAGTCTAGTATGGAACTGGCAGGAGAGTGATCTCAGAGCCACTTACTGAGTTTACAGACTTTGTTTTGCAACTTGCTTTGGCTCACTTTCAAATGCATCATCAAACAAATCAGCACGTTCGTGTTCTCTTAAATTCATGAAAGTGTAGATGGAATTTAGATGATTGGAAACTTCACTTTATTCAGTTTGCCCACCATGGTTACTCTAATATACTAAAAGAAACTACTTTACTACTTTTTTTTTTTTTTTTGGTCTTGGTAAAGTATTTCTAGTTGGATGCCTTAACATATTTACATTATAAAGATATACTTTAAAAACTGCTCCCACCAATAAAGTTGACTCACTTTAGCTAACTGGCTATGCACTAGTAGATAGCTAAAGTGATGCTAAAGTTTCTAAAGAAATCTGTTAATGCAAAGTTTTTTCCTTAAATACCACTATCCCTATGCATGTATTTAGGCATGCTGTAAAATTATAAAAGATGTGTGAATGAAGGTATATACTTTAGATTTTGCATTTTCCTCTGATAACTAGAGAAGATTAGAGGACAGATTTTTATCATTAAGAATTTTATTTTATGATGGAACAGTCAGCACAAATTCAACTTGATAGATTATAGCTTACATTGATTATAGTTCTAAGTTCCATCAAAACATTAATAAAATAGTATTTTGAAGAGCTAATTTTGGTACAGAAATTATTGCTTATTTCTGTGGATTTTTAGGTAACCAGATGAGGTATCCTTGTTATTTGGGTCAAGATGAACCGTTGAAATATGGAGTCTGAATAATTATGGTAGAATTCTTGTACTACATAAACTGAGCTTTTGTGAGTTTAGCTAGTAGCTCAGTCTTTGGGATGCTTCTTTTAGACA
The DNA here is from genome assembly GCF_014885135.2 of Alexandromys fortis. Lineage (NCBI taxonomy): Eukaryota > Metazoa > Chordata > Mammalia > Rodentia > Cricetidae > Alexandromys > Alexandromys fortis. The sequence continues at coordinate 2,470,254 of NW_026067944.1, forward strand.
CTGGCATGTTTTTTATTGATTTTTAGAGAAAGAATTTGGACATAATTTAATGACATAACAAATCACTTGGGAATAATTACCTTGTAAGCAATTGGAAGTTCTCACTTGAAGACATGTTCATTCAAAAATAAATTAACCCATGATAACATGAATCTAGAAAAGTTACAAATAAATGGACAAAACTTCCATCATGGAATTCCAAACTAGAAAACTATGCTTTTATTCATTAAATATAAAAAATGAAGTAATATATTATTAAAGCAAACACCTAAGTAACAAAGTTATTATGCAGAAAATCGGGTGACTAATAAAAAATGTTTTTATTAGGAGATGATGCAGAAGAGGCAGATTTTTCTCCAGTGGAAGAAACAGTCACCTCACTGATGATAATCACTGTCTGTAACAGTTTTTATGCTCTCTATAGTTTAATTTTATCTTAACCTTTAGTGATTTGATTTTTGAAAAAAAAAAATCCTATCGCAAAAGAATGTATTTTCTAAATCAATACTCACTGAATTCTCCATTACAGATATTGTCCAATTAAAGGTCCCATGGTCTCATAATCATTGATAAATGGGTCTCATTAGTTCAGGCTGTAAGATGACTTCTAGCCTCTCTCTATTTAGAATGAAATAGTGAGGTTGCAGCTCTCTTAGGAGAAGAGCTTCTTCCTGCTGATATGGCTCTTGTGTATATATGTGCTAATATCACTACATACTTATGCTCTAGAATAAACCTAACTCTTTCCAAAATTTCAAGAAAAAAAGAAGCACCAGTGTGAAATTTTATGTCTTAGATATGTCAAACCCTGAGAAGTCCGAGGTTTTGGCTGCCTCTTAGGATCTTATACCTCTCAACTACAGTCATTAGTTTTTGGAAATCACCATTTATTGGCTTTTATAATTTACTTCAGGTTTTTCTCATTTTTAACAATTTTTATTAAATATGATTGTGTGGTCCTCTTTTTAATCGTACATAAGCTAAAAACTGGATAACATGAAGTAAAATGTTCTTTCTAAGTTATTGCCAAGTTAACTTCAATGAAGCAGAATTACAGCATAGAATCAGGTAAGACAAGAATGAAATAATACATTTTAATCAGTAAATACTAATAAATTGTCACCGACATGTGGATATTGAAATAGTATATATTTTGGATTATGCATAGTCTGCTTTTTCAATGTTCATAAATGAGTAATTCCAGTCCCAAAATATTGAAAAAATATATACATCCATACTTAATTCTTTTTCTTTTACTATTTCTCTTTATTCTTGATATATATGTACATATATATATATATATATATACAATTAAATATAAATAGCATCCAATTCCTTCATATTACCTCCAAATGTTTTTAGTTTTTTGTTTGCTGCTTCTTTTTTTTTTTTTTTTTTTTTTTGACAAACCACTAAGTCATGCATGCAGTGGAGCATGAAAACCTGTCATTTTAAACACCTCCGGGGAAGAATGATTCTCCTTCTGTATGAGCTACAACAGCTTATAGCTCCTCAGTAAGGTGTAGGACATAGGAAGTAGTTAGTTTCCATATCTATAGTGGAATTTGAACAGCCTTAAAATTGTTCAAGTCTTGTAGACATCCTTATTCATGTGACACCCTAAAATGTCAAAGGCAGCATTTCAAAGCACTCTTTCTAGCCTCTGTTTTTTTTAGAAAAGTTTCGGCCTTCTCATCTACGATGTTCCCTGGACTTTTTAAAATTACAGGTGTTGGGCTTTGATTAAAATTATTTGTTTATATCTGTGCTTTTTTTTTAAAATAAGAATGACCCCAAAAGATCATGTATAACAATGCTTAGTCATAAGGAAATGTAACTGTTTGAAAGAACTAGAAGGAATAGGAGGTATGGCCTTGTTGGAGTTGGGTATGGCCTGTGCTAAATGAAGTGTGTCTCTATGGGTTTCAAGAGCCCAGACAAGCGCAGTCTCTCTCTCAGCTGATGGATCAGGATGTAGGTTGTCCTTTGTTGTCATTAGTGTCATTCATGCAGCCATGCTTCCACAATGATGGTAATGGGATTTGTAAGCGAGCCTCAAATTAAATGCTTCCTTTTATAAGATTTACCTTTATCATGGTATATCTTTACAGACATAGAAGAGTGAATAAGGCAAGGGCTAATCACTCACTCTCTTATTTTAGCATGCTAATTTGGGTATTCTGTATTAACCTTACCTACTGAAAAAGAACTTTTACTACCAAAGCTGAGAGTTACCAAGGCCTCTGAGTAGGAACACAGGTATTTATCAAACAATTTGACACTATGCTATTTATTTATTTAAGCAAAATAAAAATTTCAAACCTTTCCCTAATGCCTATGATCTTCCAAATCAAGACCTTTGATCAAGATTACAATAAAAAGCATAAAATTCACTCTTGTGAGCGTGCTTAAATCCAATCAGTAGAGGTATGTCACATTTCACTGTGGTGCACGTTGCCTGGGAATTCAATAATGGTAACATGCAGGGTCAATGACAGAATAAAATCAGTGCTGTCTTTTCTCCCCCTGTGACCTGTATATCACCTCTAGCCAACAAGGAGGATGTTTACCAATTGGTTTAAAATTGATTACTGTATGCCTGCAACCCAATATACTCATTTCTTTAAAGATATATGCTATTAGGTTGAATTAATTTTGTATCTTACTGATATCCAGTGTGAACAAGGGAGCTTAAAATGTCAATCTTTTTTCTTTTATTTGTAGTGTTTTTATAGTTTTCATTTTCATTTGGGTTTGAAATGGATAAAAGATTCTTTCAATAACTTGCCAGTTTATAATTACTAACATAAAATATTCTCCCTCCAGTTAAATTTAAATGAATGAAAATGAAAGGCTAGATGTTTCAAATATGTGAAATGCATCTATACAATAATTTTCAATAAAAATTCATGTTTCCTCTAATGTGCTCAAGTTAAGGATGTTGAACATTTTCTCATAGGATTCCTAGATATTTGCATTTCTTTTGGGGGTCATCCTATGTTTAGCTTAGTAGCCAAATATTAGGTGCACACACACACACATACACACACACATGCAAATATAGTGTTCAGTTTTCAGAAAAAGAGAAATCATTTCATCTGCAACAACGTGTATAACCTGGAGTAAAGCCAATGTAAATGAAATGAAATATGTGAGGAATGGACAAAGCACATGTACTTCATTGCATCACTTACATGTATTAACTAAAGATATAAGATATAAAGAGTAGACAATAAATCATCATGGACTGGGTAAACCAGGAGTAGAAAATTCGAGAGATGATGGGTAAAGTACAAAAAAATGTTCATTGTGTATCCAAGAGGAAATGCATTTTTAGATACTATGTAGAATCTGATAAATGGCAAATAAACAGTTGATAAAACACATTATTTTGAACTTTAACAATTGCAAAGCATGTAGATGTTAAGAATTCTTATTATAGATGTGGTGTTATAATACATGTCAACAAGTTTGCTTAAGGACCTTCTCAATTATATCAAAACATCATGTTATATAGGAGAAATAGAGAAAGATTTATCGATTAAAAAATAAAGTACAAAGATCAAAAATTTAAAGGAAGGGCAATAAAAGTTGTTATCATGAGTTGGGTGGTGTTTGTGCACACCTTTAGTCCCAGAACTCGAGAGGCAGAGATTCTCTGTGAGTACAAGTCCAGCCTGATATACAAGTGCTAGCTCTATGACAGATTCCAACGCTACGGAAAAAGCCTGTCTTTAAAAAAAAATGCTATCATGAACGATAGTTTAATTCATGAAACTATATTGATTCATCTGTAAATATAAAATGAGAGCTTGAAAACAGAGATTTCAGTTTATATCATGCGTCTGTGATGATCACAAGGCACGGTCCATGTCAACAGACACATTTGCAAAGTACGTATAGCACAACTAATAAAAACCCAGAGATGGATATCAGGGTTCAAGTTGAGAGATCAGAGAAGCAAAGCAGCTAACCACTAGAAAGCTCTTACCTGTACAAAATCTTCAGACCGAAAAGAGCATGAGTTCCTGTCTCTTCCCGCCATATGTTCCTCTCTAGTGCTGGTATTAAGGCATGCATCACCGCTGCCCAGCTTCTATGTCTAACTAGTGTGACTGTTAGGATTAAAGGTATGTGCCAACACTCCCTGTATGGCTGACTAGTGTGGCTAGTTTTGCACTCTCATCTTTAGGCAACCTTTATTTGTTAGATTATAAACAAAATATCACTTTAAGTATAGAATATACAAAAATCTCCCAGTCAGTGGGTTGCCTTTTGATCTTAGTGACAGTGTCCTTTGCTTTACAGAAGCTTCTCAGTTTCAGAAGGTCCCATTTATTCAATGTTGTCCTTAAAGTCTGTGCTTCTGGGGATATATGTAGGAAGTGATCTCCTGTGCCCATATGTTGTAGAGTACTTCCCACTTTCTCTTCTATTAGGTTCAGTGTGTTCTGCCTGATATTGAGGTCTTTAATCCATTTGGACTTAAGTTTTGTGCATGGCGATAGATATGGATCTACTTTCATTCTTCTACAGGTTGGCAACCAGTTCTGCCAGCACCATTTGTTGAAGATGCTTTCTTTCTTCCATTGAATACTTTTAGCTCCTTTATCAAAAATCAGGTGTTCATAGGTTTGTGGGTTAAAATATGGGTCTTCTACTCTATTCCATTGATCGACTTCTCTGTTTTTATGCCAATACCAAGCTGTTTTCAATACTGAAGCTCTTTAATAGAGTTTCAAGTCAGGGATGGTAATGCCTCCCGAAGTTCCTTTATTGTATAAGATTGTTTTTGCTATCCTGTTTTTTTTTTGTTGTTGTTGTTGTTTTTCCATATAAAGTTGATTAATGTCCTCTCAAGATCTGTGAAGAATTTTGATGGGACTTTAATGGGGATTGCATTGAATCTATAAATTGCCCTTGGTAGAATTGCCATTTTTTATTATGTTGATCCTCTCAATCCAAGAGCAAGGGAGATCCTTCTATTTTCTGGTATCCTCCTCAATTTCTTTCTTCAAGGACTTAAAATTTTTGTCAAATAGATCCTTCACATCCTTGGATAGAATTACCCCAAGATATTTTATGCTGTTTGTGGCTATCGTGAAAGGTGATGTTTCTCTGATTTCCCTCTCTGCTTCCTTATCCTTTGTGTATAAAAGGCAACTGATTTTTGGAATTGGTCTTGTATCCTGCTACGCTACTAAAGGTGTTTATCAGCTGTAGGAGTTCTTTGCTGGAGTTTTGGGGGTCGCTCATGTACACTATCATATCATCTGAAAATAATGAAAGTCTAACTTCTTCCTTTCCAATAAGAATCTCTTTGATCCTCTTATGTTGTCTTATTGCTATTGCTAGAACTTCAAGCACTATATTGAAAAGGTATGGAGAGAGTGGACAGCCTTGTCGTGTTCCTGATTTTAGTGGGATGGCTTTGAGTTTCTCCATTTAGTTTGATGTTAGCTGTCGGCTTGCTGTAAATAGCTTTTATTATATTTAGGTATGGCCCTTGTATTCCCTAATCTCTCCAAGACCTTTGTCATAAAGGGATGTTGAATTTTGTCAAATGCTTTTTCAGCATCTAATGAAATGATCATATGTTTTTTTTTTCTTTTCAGTTTATTTATATGATGGATTACATTGATAGATTTTCGTCTGTTGAACCAGCCTTGCATCCCTGGGATGAAGCGTACTTGATCATAATGGATAATTTTTCTAATGTGTTCTTGGATTCGGTTTGCCAGTATTTTATTGAGGATTTTCATGTCGATGTTCATGAGTGAGATTGGTCTGTAATTTTCTTTCTTGGTTGCATCTTTGTGTGGTTTTGGTATCAGGATAACTGTAGCTTCATAAAAGAAATTTGGCAATGACTTCTCTGTTTCTGTATTGGGAAATACCTTAAGGAGAATAGGTATTAGGTCTTCTTGGAAATTCTGGTAGAATTCTGCATTGAATCCATCTGGACCTGGGCAAACATATCTTAAAGTTATATTTCACATTAAGGTTTTTAAGTGATCAGAGAAGAACAAAAGGNACATTACATTATTACACACTCCTATATCTATATTCCATGGATCCCAAGAAAGGACACTTCAGTGGACAATATTAAATTACTGTTTAAAATATTGGTGATTTTATCCATATGCCTGACAGTATTGCTAAGGATTCTTCTGCTCTATCTGAACAGAGATTTCTCCAGAGGAAAGAGGCAATGTTGGGAGCATGAGTTTCAGCTCCTGCTGAGCTAATCTTAGAGAAAGAGGGTTTCACAGTTTATGGCTTTCATAATCACCCGCCCATTGATCTAAACTTAAGTTCAAATATTTATTGTTCTAAGATCACAGGTCAACAGCTAATTGTCCAGCCTCTGAGCTATGGGTATCAGGACCCCTGTCATCTTAGTGCTGATAACTCTGCCATGTCACTCAGACCTCCTAAGTTGGCTCTTCTTTAATTAACTTTCACCACTGCCACAGAAATTCATACCAAAGCTGTCTCTTGGAGGTTCCTGCAAGTTCTTATCTCAGACTTGTTAGTTTACCTCTGATATTTCAGCTGTAAGTCTGGGGTATCATGACGCTCGGCTCATTGGCTAACTGCACCGCTTAGAACACGCTCAGCTGCACTCACTGGTACTGTCAGGCTGAAAGCAGCAGTCTTACCTTTGCTTCTTCAAAAAAAGCAGGCTCCTTGATCTTTGATAAATGAGGGAACTTATCGAGCCAATGTTGCAACACTATCAGGAAGCACACCTTCTGCTGAGTTACTGTGATAAAATGCTACTTGAAGCCAGAGTGGGAATAATTTCAGGGAAAATAAGACTATTTGGAATTCACCTAGACTTTTTTTCTTTTTTTAAAATAGTATTTGTTTTACTTTGTATACTTATAAAATAAAAACCAAAGGCATTACATGCCCCTTCTTTTTGTTTCCTCGCTCCTACGTCTCGGCCCTGAAACACTTTTCATGTTCTTGCTGACTGAGATTTTTGGTCCCTGAAGTCAACATCAGGAACAGAAGCCATTACATTTGTTGTGCATGAAGATGTAATAGTCTTTGGATCTAGAATACAGCATTCAAAGTAGTTGGAATGTTAAAATTAAAATGTGGCTGGTGTTCTAAAGAAGCAATGCTTACCTGGGAACTCCCTAGTTCAGGCATTAAGGAATGAAAAAAAAATAGTTCTAACTGTTCTTAGAGAGTTGTGTTATATTGTCTTGATGGTTACTAATTAAGTCCTGGCCTTCAGCTGCTCTTCCCTGCTAGAGCCTTCTAATGGAAGTTAGTAGAAGCTGTGCCTAACTTAGAGGATCAGATGGGATTTTTCACCTGTTGTCCATTGACTGTAGGGTATTTACGCCTCCATGGTGTTATTAAAGAAGGAATTTTGTACCAGCGATTGGAAGTCCGTGTGTTGGTCTGCCTCTGTGTGTGTTTCGTCAACCCCCAACCCCTTGCCCAAAGCTTGCGAAGTGGATTCTAGCACATAGAGCACAGACGGGGGCCGTGGTGCGCGGCAGATGGTTCGAACTATTCAAAGATCTTCCAAAAGCATGAATAAGTGTGATAATATATATCATTTTATGTGAAATTTAATTGTTAATAGTGCTTCACATACCTACCTTCTAAAAATGTTTAGCAAATAACACAATGCCAAACTCTAAATGCCTCAATTTGAAGACATTGCATTTCAGACAAAAAAAAAAAAAAAAAATCAGGAACAAAAGCAAATTTCAAAAGTAGTACTAAGAAATGATGTGAATTAGCAGAGATATGAGATATTAGTACCTAATGACGTACTTCTAGTATTCAATAATTCCATATCTCACAGAAGATCCTCAGTGAAACATTTATTTATTTGTTGGCATAGGAGAAAGTGTTGAAAGTTAAATGTATAAATAGCACTCAGTGCGATGGTACAAAAAGAAAGCTATTTAAGAATGTGATCTTGAAAAGAAAAATATAAATAAAAATAAGTGTGCATACTAGATCTGTGAATACTTTGATTATACACATTAAAAATGTAAATTCTGCACTCAATATGTAGTGTCTCTAATGAGTGCCTAAGTTGACATTTTCTTCTTAAATGCAACTTCTTTAGTAAACAAATTAATTTCCTTTTTATTAACCATTTATGAAATGTGAAATCTCCATAAAGTATGTATGACACCTAATGATTTGTCTAAATTGCCTGAGTCTAATGTACATTCAAACTACAACTTTCTTTGATAGAAACTTAGAGCATTGTACAGTGTAGAAACTTTGTAAATTAATAAGAATGTTTTATAGTTATTTGTAAACAATTAGATGCTATAGTCATATATGAACGTATGATTCGATAAAGTACAAAAGCAAATGACTGCCGAATAATAGATAGAGCAGTTTATTTTCAAACACCCTTTGATGGATACTTAGTTGAGCTGTAATGTATATTATGTATGTGTAATAAGTAACATTTTTAGTATGATTAATAGGAAAATGTCAGTTTATATGTGTATATGAGGGTATTGCCAAATGAGTTTGATTATGATGAATTTGACAATAAGCTATATTAAGACCTTTAACAAATTATTTTATATATCAGGTCGCAGTAATAAAACTTAAATATATGACTGATGGTATACATTAATAAAGCAATGATAAACTAATGCATCAGGAATAGAGAGGAATTTTAGAAATCATACAATAAATAACAATGTCATTTCTCACTTTCACTAACTAGCTCCATCCACAAAAATGCCACCTGCACTATGTACCACTCCACTAGCTTGAATAGATCACTCTTTCCCAGTGCCTGCCAACTCATTATCATATCATGTAGTTGCCTTTTCAAGTCATTAGACAGTGACTTCCCATTTAACATACATTAATTCTCCTGCTCATCTCAAGCCTTTAGCCAGAGGTAGAAATTGATAACTCCTAATGCATAGTAAAAAGGAAAGGTGTGGACTAGGAATACTTCTCATTATTATGAGAACTAATAATGAGATTATACATTTTGACATGGGATTATAACACGATTATTTTTTAGTCTGTCTTTTCCCTCTGCAATTAGTTTTCTTGTTAGAAGCGTTAGTTTATTTAAAATAATAATCCTTAAGAGGGAATCTGTTGATATTATCAATAGTAATGTCTTATTAGGTGTTTGTGCAGTGTTTTCTCCCAATGGGCTATTGNACAATCCAACTTTCTATTCCAAACATAGTCCAGCGTTCCCAAGATGCTTTCCAAGGCCCTATAATAAAACAAGCTAAATCAGTTTCAATATCAGTGAAGAGTATAGTGAGATTTCCAAACTCCCCCAAAGAACATTTGTGGCTGAGGGTTATCCTCACTCGAGAAGCACTGCTTTTGGAACTCACATAATACATTAAAATCATTGATTCCAGCTCCACACAAAAAGAAACACTTTATATGTTTTTGAGAAGAGTAATGAAACAGAAATCACCAATGCTTGAATATCCTATTCAGAAACATTATCTTATAAGATATGATATATATTTATATTTATATATACACATACATATATATAAATACATAATAGAAAAACACTATGATATATATGTAAGCACTATACATATACGCCGACTATATATAGAGAGACACATGTGTCTGTGTATGTGTACATGCATATATTCATATATAGAGTGTTTGGCATTATATTACATGGGATGATAATGCTACCCCCATGATCTGCACTCTATGTAACAAATACTTCAGTTCCAGGAAATTAAATAAAATTTTAATTCAAGTTATTGGTCAAGGGAGTTCTAAGAGATCCCCCAAACAATTTAGGCTATATACATTACCCTTGTTGGCCTAACAGAACTATTTTTGATGGCACCACAAACTTAAAACACAGGACTTGACATGTTCAAGCTGGTATTGACCTTTAATCTTTCTCCCAAAGTCTAAATATAATAGTTTGAGTAGATTCTTCATAATCTAGGAAGAGAAAAACTAAACAATATTCCTACCCAGGTATTAATTCTATAATCCACAGCAATCACTGGCATGGAAATGCATCTACTGCAATAGTGGTCACCATATTTTGAGAGCAACTAATGACTCTGTTTTAATTAAGGCCAATTCAATAGGAGGCATTTGATGCCTGGTACCACAAATATGAAACCATCTACTCATGGCATGCAATCTCTTATACTCTAGAAAGAAATCACAGCCATTTTTTCTAAATAGCTTTCTTACTATACCTTCTAATTATTCTAAAACACTTATCATTATAATGAAAGATAGATTTCACTCTTACCCCACCTCAAAAAACTTCTTTTTGCAGCAGATAATCTACAGAGATCCACCACTGGTCAAACTGTAGAATAAATGGACTAAGTGCACAAGCTCTGCACTTAACACTAGTGGATATCATGGGAGAAGGGGTAAAAAGATTGTAAAAGCAAGAATATCAAGATGGATGCTGTAAGACAGATTCTTCTTAACATGATAGGGAGGCTGCTCACTTTAATTCTAAACAATATCACTGCCTGAACAAGACATACATGAACAAATCACCAGTTGACAGGTGAAAATGGATTAAAGAAATTTCACAAGGTCACACTTCTAGATGAACACTTACTAGCTATTAAAGGCTGCCAAATCAGGAGCAGGAGAGAGAGCACAAGCAAGGAACTCAGGACCGCGAGGGGTGCACCCAAACACTGAGACAATGGGGATGTTCTATCGGGAACTCACCAAGGCCAGCTGGCCTGGGTCTGAAAAAGCCTGGGTCAAAACTGGTCTCGGTGAACATAGCGGACAAGGAGGACTACTGAGACCTCAAGAACAATGGCAATGGGTTTTTGATACTACTGAACCTATTGGTTTAGTGGGAGCCTAGGCAGTTTGGATGCTCACCTTACTAGACCTGGTTGGAGGTGGGTGGTCCTTGAACTTCCCACAGGGCAGAGAACCCTGATTGCTTTTTGGGCTGACGAGGGAGGGGGATTTAATTGGGGGAGGGGGAGGGAAAGGGGAGGCGGCGGTGGGGAAGAGACAGAAATCTTTAATAAATAAATAAATAAATAAAAAAAGGCTGCCAAGAGATGAAAGATTCCTCCTCTCCAGAAACTAGGTCACTTTAAATTACTGAATCCCAAGTGGTCAGCCCAAAACATATGTACATATGAGCTGACACAGTAAACAGATTTGGTAAGTTCTCTGTGTGTATATTATTAAGGAATAATATTTATTTGTAAATATAATTATGAAAGATGGTAATGAATCCCAGTGGAGATAGGAGACTTAAACAAGAGATAAGGATAACAGAAATTTTATATGTCTGTAAGTATATACATGTATTTATTAATATATATAATAAAGAGGGCTGCTTGTTTGTTTCTGGCTGTTCTGGCTGCTCAGCCCCAAAATAATCACACAGAAACTATATTATTTAAATCACTGCTTGACCCATTAGCTCTAGCTTCTAATTGACTAACTCTTACATCTTAATTTAACCCATTTCTATTAATCTGTGTATATCCACACAATACACAGATTACCCGCTCAAGTTCCGTCTGAGTCTGGTGGGGCTACATGGCTTCTCTCGGACTCTGCCCTTCTTTCTCCCAGCATTCAGCTTAGTTTTTTTTCCACCTAGCTCTTTTCCCCCATAGCTCTGCTATAGGCCAAAAGCAGTTCCTTTATTTATCAACGATATCCGAGCATACAGAGGGAAATCCCACATCAGCAATGCTTCTTGTATTTGAAAGCATACACTACTTATGTGGACTAGTAGTAATCTAAACTACCATGAGTGTGCTGTCAAGCACCGTCACATATTCATCTACTTTTGAGTTTAAAAAGATTAAATTTAATCAAAGTGAACAATCACCATTTATTTATTTATGAATTTATTTATTTATGAATTTGCTGGTGGAATTGCTCATCCTATAAACTATCTACCTTATTAGCACAAAAATCAGAACTTGGATTTTTAGAACCTGTTAAAGAAGTTTAGCTTAGTGGCACACACCAATGCAGCTGTTAGGGAGAAAGTAGAGAAAGGGAGGTCCATTTGTATAGCTCTTCACCAGTCAGTTTTCGGAATGGGTGAATTCCAGGCCCAAAATTGACCTCTGATCATAGACCCATAGTCATGCATGCACAACTACACATCTATGTGCACATGTATAAGCATGTTCAAATGCATATATACTCTCACATATCTCTGTCAAATAAAAAATTATGAGTCTTGCTACATGCTATAAAATTAAAAAATAAATCATCAAAAATATACTAGCCGTAACATCATCATCTTCAAGCTGAACAATCATCTCAATAATATTTTGGTTTTGAGTTTGCAGCAAAGAAGAGACATTTCTGGATCATGTGCAAAAAAGATTTTCCAAACCCTGATACAAGGGTTTCCAATTCTATTATGTAGAATTTTAAGAAAGTCATGTTCTGAAATATTAATCAATTGGGTAATAGAAACAATTATTGATAAAATGTCAAAAGTAAAAAAATATGGAAAACCAGTGTGAAAGAGTTGATATTTGAAAAAAATGGAATCAATGCATATCTTCAGCTAATTTTTATTTTTCAAATAAAATGGTTTAATTATTGTTTGTAAAATTTAATAGCAGAATAACAGCTATTATTGTCTGAGAAAACCAAACTCTGAGAACATGGAAATACAAAAAATACATAAGTGCTTTTTATATAAGAGAGATGTGTTTGCATGCACACATGTTTGTGCGTGTTTGTGTGTGTATGTGAGTGTGTGAGTAGTACAAAAGAAGTTATGACACTTTTACTGACAACACTACTCAAAAGAGATATAGACCAACAAAACTTACAGGGAAAAACATGAAAACCATCTTTTCAAGTTGTTGGTCAGTCGAGCCCAGAAGACTTCCAAATAGGTTGCTATATTACTAGTGGTTGCCGTTCTAGGTTGAATGTTAAATCTCTATTGCTGAAGAAGTTGTGTATTTTAGGAATAGGATTAGGAAGGTCAGAAAGGATCTGACCTGAGAGATACTTTTCAAGCCACTGAAAGGTAAACAAATAATAATCTTATCAGCTGTGATACATGCACAAACCATGTGTATGAACCACAACAATGACTAATATGGTTGGATATTCCTAAAGGTGAAATAGTGGACCTTGTATTTTGGCAGCTCTCTAATAGAATGTATATGTATACCTCTATTTGTATACAGAATGTATATGACACCTAGTACTTGAAAACCACTAAAATACTTGGATTTATTGAGGATATTGACCTAAGCAGAGAAGTGCATCTCTTACCCAACAAGCACAATTTCTAACTGCTGTCTAATACTTATGTTTATACTTAGAGAAAAGTTTAACATTTAGTCCTCATTAAGGAAGGCTCTTTTTTTTCAGATTAAGAGCACTTCAAGCATCACAACTTATCAAAATACAAATAAAGCTTGATCATAGGGTGGTCAGACACAATGGCTATATCTACAGCCCAATTCTTGCACACAAACTCGAGGATCAAGGAAGAAGTAACAGAAAAATTGGAAGACCCAGAGGATCATGAAGTCTGTGGGAGATCCTGTAACCTAAAATACAAGGAAGCTACACCCATGATACCTCAAGATCATTGCTACCTAAATGGTCCTGAGCAATGACAACTCCAAACTATGTGCTTTGATGAAAAATGAATCTCACAGGCTCCCACACCTACACAAAGAAAGATAGGCAACTCAGGACTCTTGAAAGACAGATAATTTGTCTTTCCCAGGGACCAGCCTCCTAAGTGATTATCTGATTCCAAGTGTTCAGCGCCAAAATTATATGTATACATGCAGTGCTAAATGAACTTATCAGATGATCTTTATGTACCTAATATTTATATATCTATGTAATGAAAACATTTACAGAAGAATACCCATGGATTTTAGAGGGAATGTAGCATGTACATGGAGTGGAAAGTAGGGGAGAAGTATATGGTAATATTTTTTACTATAAAAAATATGTAGTAAATAAACAAAAAATAAATATATTTTTCCTATATATGCAGTTTCTACTGCTTCTATGAGCATGGGGTTGATGCCATCCACTTGAGCACTGGGTATCTACCACTATTCAAAACCTTAAAAGGAATAATTTACCCTCTTGCAGAAGCTATCAACTACAAATAGCTCTTCACAAAATTTAAACACAAAGAGAATATTACTGAACACAATAAGATATAAAATATCATAACTAATAAACTTGAAGTCACATGAAAAACAGTAAAATCATGATCATATTTCAAGAACAATAATCTAAAATCTTGAAAGGAAGTAGGGAACAACGACTTATGTACAATAATTCTAAATAGAACTAGGTGCCGGTGGTGCACACCTTGAATCCCAACACTAAGGACAGATCGCTGTGAGTTGGAGGTCAGCCTGGTTTACAAAGCTAGCTTCATTATAGGCTTAAAATCTACGAATATACCCAAGAGAGGCCTTATCACACAACAAAAGTATATGCTCTACTTTGTTTATAGCAGCATTGTTTGTAATAGCCAGAACCTGGAAAAAACCTAGATGCCCTTCAATTGAAGAATGGATGAAGAAAGTATGGAATATATACATATTAGAGTACTAATCAGCAGTAAAAAACAAGGACTTCTTG
>NW_026067944.1:2485087-2488313 GCF_014885135.2 Alexandromys fortis
GAGAAGCTAAATAAGAAGGAGAACCCAAAGAAAATCATATAGGCTTCCTCCTGAATATTAACCTTCATCAGGCGATGAAAGGAGACAGAGACAGAGACCCACAATGGAGCACCGGACTGAAATCTCAAGGTCCAAATCAGAAGCAGAAGGAGAGAGAGCACAAGCAAGGAACTCAGGACCGCGAGGGGTGCACCCACCCACTGAGACAATGGGGATGTTCTATCGGGAACTCACCAAGGCCAGCTGGCCAGGGTCTGAAAAAGCCTGGGTTAAAACCAGTCTCGCTGAACATACTGGACAATGAGGACTACTGAGACCTCAAGAACAATGGCAATGGGTTTTTGATCCTACTGTACCTATTAGTTTCGTGGGAGCCTAGGCAGTTTCGTGGATGCTCACCTTACTAGACCTGGATGGAGGTGGGTGGTCCTTGGACTTCCCACAAGGCAGGGAAACATGATTGCTCTTTGGGCTGACGAGGGAGGGGGACTTGACTGGGGGAGGGGAAGGGAAAGGGGAGGCGGCGGTGGGGAAGAGACAGAAATCTTTAATAAATAAATAAATAAAAAATCTACAGAGAAACCCAGTCTTAAAAAAAACAAAAAGCAAAAAAGCACTACTCATACATTAACAAAAAATTAATGAAAATATGTAAAATATACACCATAGTATAATTTTCTCCTATCAATTATAACAAATGGATGTAACAATCAAATATATTATTTAGAAATCAGTTAAATGCATAGATACTGATATTACATATTCCTTCTTTTATGTAGATGCTGAAATAGTCATCAGATTGTAAAATAACGATTACTGGAGACTGAGAAAGATGAGGGTATACTGAGTGTTCAGATAGAAGGTATATACAAAAAAGAAGCAATGATTTCTCTTAGTCTACACCACAGCGATAGTCCCTGTTTATCAATTGCCTAGTATATGATGTGTGAATAATTAGAAGACAACTTCTGAAAGCCTCTGAACACAAAGTAAGGATAAGGACATGGAAATATTAATAATTTTGAGTTTCACAATATATATTTTAACACATGTATTAAAAGTGCACTTTTTATTATCAATTAAAATAATGATAATTCATATTTATGACAGTATATAACTTTTGAAAAGAACATTTAAGCAGTGAATTATAATTCCCAGAAAAACATCTTTGAGGAGAACTTTGCTTTCTTTTATTACTGAGACTTACTCCATACCTTCTCCCACCATATGCTATTACAGTTAACAGCTAGTTAAAAGCAGCAGAACTCACTAGGACGGGCATAGATCTTTGTGCTCAGGATCATTTAATTTTTAAGTGTTCTATTATCATATTTCAAACACACAATGATTTTAATTAAGTTTGCTTATAAGAGCATAAATGTGGTCTATTAATGAGATCTTGAGCACATTTCCAATTACTATTATTAATAATATTGCCAATACTATTAAAGAACACTAGATTTAATTTTTATTATCAATAGGCTCATTCCATTCTATTTATTAAAGTATGTGGCTTTTCTTTGTTTTTTTTTTTTTTGTGAATTTCTGCTCTAATCTATTACTACCCCTTTCTTCAAACCAATTCGCCAAAACAGAACAAATGAATGTAATAAGAGAAATAATTCACTCAATAAATCAGTGATCAGCGCAGAAGTGAAAGGTCCAGACAGGATAGAAATGTGGAGAAAGGTATGGTGTCTGCCTTACTAGCGGAGAATTGCATTTACTCCCATGAAATAATTTTTCTAACACTTATAAAAATATGTAATCAGAAAAGTTTTATCAACTTTTTCAAGAAAACTTTTTATGAAAGCAAAATAGCAATAAATAAATCTCTTGCTGCAACTGAAGTTTTACCAGCATATCTTAACAGCCATTTGCATAAAACAACTTTAACTCAGTAAACGTTGGGAAGAAAATAGTTTTCAAACTCTAATAGATCACATCTCTATGCCAATTTCCAAATCTTAATGCCATGGGTGTACTCAGAGGGTAGCTTTAGCTTTGATCATGTCAGACCATGGTTCCAGTGTTTGTTTAATTTGGTGTCATTATTTATTTATTTGTTTGTTTGTTTGTTTGTTTATTAAAGATTTCTGCCTCCTCCCCACCACCGCCTCTCATTTCCCTCCCCCTCCCCCAATTAACTCCCCCTCCCTCATCAGCCTGAAGAGCAATCAGGGTTGCCTGCCCTGTGGGAATTCCAAGGACCACCCACCTTTTTTCAGGTCTAGTTAGGTGAGCATCCAAACTGCCTAGGCTCCCACAAAGCCAGTGCCATTGTTCTTGACTTCTCAGCAGTCCTCATTGTCCGCTATGTTTAGCTAGTCTGGTTTTATCTCATGGTTTTTATGACCCAGACCCGCTGGCCTTGGTGAGTTCCCGATAGAACATCCCCATTGTCTCAGTGTGTGGATGCACCCCTCGCGGTCCTGAGTTCCTTGCTCATGCTCTCTCTCCTGCTTCTGATTTGGACCTTGGGATTTCAGTCTGGTGCTCCAATGTGGAACACTGTCTCTGTCTCCTTTCATAGCCTGTTGAAGGGTTATATCCAGGAGGATGATTATATGTTTTTCTTTAGGTTCACCTTCTTATTTAGCTTCTCTAAGATCACGAATTATAGACTCAATGTCCTTTATTTATGGCTAGAAACCAAATATGAGTGAGTACATCCCATGTTCCTCTTTTTGGGTCTGGCTTACCTCACTCAGGATAGTGCTTTCTATTTCCGTCCATTTGCCTGCAAAATTCAAGAAATCATTGTTTTTTTTAACTGCTGAGTAGTACTCTAATATGTATATATTCCATACTTTCTTCATTCATTCTTCCATTCAAGGGCATCTAGGTTGTATCCAGGTTCTGGCTATTACAAACAATGCCTCTATGAACATAGTTGAGTATATACTTTTGTCGTATGATAGGGAATCTCTTGGGTATATTCCCAAGAGTGGTATTGCTGGGTCCAGTGGTAGGTTGATCCCGAATTTCTTGAGAAACTGCCACACTGCTTTTCAAAGTGGTTGCACAAATTTGCATCCCCACCAGCAATGGATGAGTGTACCCCATACTCCACAACCTCTCCAGCAAAGGCTATCATTGGTGTTTCTAATTTTAGCCATTCTGACAGGTGTAAGATGGTATCTTAAAGTTGTCTTGATTTGCATTTCCCTGATCGCTAAGGAAATTGAGCATGACCTTAAGTGTCTTTTGGCCATCAAGGGGATTC
>NW_026067944.1:2493951-2505135 GCF_014885135.2 Alexandromys fortis
TAGGCTCAATGTCCTTTATTTATGGCTAGAAACCAAATATGAGTGAGAACATCCCATGTTCCTCTTTTTGGGTCTGGCTTACCTCACTCAGGATAGTGCTTTCTATTTCCGTCCATTTGCCTGCAAAATTCAAGAAATCATTGTTTTTTTTAACTGCTGAGTAGTACTCTAATATGTATATATTCCATACTTTCTTCATTCATTCTTCCATTCAAGGGCATCTAGGTTGTATCCAGGTTCTGGCTATTACAAACAATGCCTCTATGAACATAGTTGAGTATATACTTTTGTCGTATGATAGGGAATCTCTTGGGTATATTCCCAAGAGTGGTATTGCTGGGTCCAGTGGTAGGTTGATCCCGAATTTCTTGAGAAACTGCCACACTGCTTTTCAAAGTGGTTGCACAAATTTGCATCCCCACCAGCAATGGATGAGTGTACCCCATACTCCACAACCTCTCCAGCAAAGGCTATCATTGGTGTTTATAATTTTAGCCATTCTGACAGGTGTAAGATGGTATCTTAAAGTTGTCTTGATTTGCATTTCCCTGATCGCTAAGGAAATTGAGCATGACCTTAAGTGTCTTTTGGCCATCAAGGGGATTCCTATTGGAAAGGAAGAAGTTAAGCTTTCGTTATTTGCAGATGATATGATAGTATACATAAGCAACCCCAAAAACTCTACCAAAGAACTCTTACAGCTGATAAACACCTTTGGTAATGTGGCAGGATACAAGATCAACTCCAAAAAATCAGTTGCCTTCCTATACACTAAGGATAAAGAAACAGAGAGGGAAATCAGAGAAGCATCACCTTTCACAATAGCCACAAATAGCATAAAATATCTTGGGGTAACTCTGACCAAGGAAGTGAAAGATCTATTTGACAAGAACTTTAAGTCTTTGAAGAAAGAAATAGAAAAGGACACCAGAAAATGGAAGGATCTCCCTTGCTCTTGGATTGGGAGGATCAACATAGTAAAAATGGCAATTCTACCAAGGGCAATTTATAGATTCAATGCAATCCCCATTAAAATCCTATTGAAATTCTTCCCTGATCTTGAGAAGACATTAATCAACTTTATATGGAAAAACAAAAACAAAAAAAAAAAAAAACCCAGGATAGCCAAAACAATCTTATACAATAAAGGATCATCTGGAAGTATTACCACCCCTGACCTCAAACTCTATTACAGAGCTTCAGTAATGAAAACAGCTTGGTATTAGCATAAAAACAGAGAAGTCGACCAATGGACTCGAATAGAAGACCCTGACTTTAACCCACAAACCTATGAACACCTGATTTTCGAGAAAGGAGCTATCGAAACCTGATAGAAGAGAAAGTAGGAAGTACTCGAGAACACATGGGCACAGGAGACCACTTTCTATGTATAACTCCAGCAGCACAGACATTAAGGACAACATTGAATAAATGGGACCTACTGAAACTGAGAAGCTTCTGTAAAGCAAAGGACAATAAGACAACCCACTGACTAGGAGAAGATCTTCACCAACCCCGCAACAGACAAAGGTCTGATCTCCAAATATATATAAATATATAAAGAACTCAAGAAACTAGACTGTAAAATGCTAATCAACCCAATTATAAAATGGGGCACTTAGATGAACAGAGAATTCTCAACAGAAGTGTAATTTGGTGTCTTACCCCTTGGTTCTATTTATCTACAAACAGCACTCAGTATTGTTTGGTGTCTTTTTTTAATTTTTTTTTATTTTTGTTGGTTTGTTAGTTGTTTGGTTTTGATTTGATTCTTGTGAATAAAATATGCAAAAGACTCAGAGGAGCAGTCTTTATCTTATAGCATGAAGTATCAATAGTTTTTCTGTAGAAGAATAATTGCAATATTAGATACTAAGAATAATGCTGTGCATACTAATTACAGCATTCTAGAGATGTTTAATTGAGTTTGGTGCTCTGACAAGTTACAATATTTTCCACACTGTCATTTCAACTTCTGACTATCTTTAAATTATCTTTCTTTGCAAAACATACCACCTATTCCAATTATCACCACCACTAACACTTTTATGGCTAACATCAGCACCATAATTTTTCTCAAAGAAATTGGTTTTTTTTTTTTTAAATCAGACTAAACTGGAATGATTAGAATGTTTTCATTGAAGCAAAACATTTCATTTCTTTCAGAGATCTCTGACCTCAGCCTCTCCTCTCTACCTTGTTTTGTTTCTTTCAACCCTTAAAAAGGATATTAGGTATATTTATAGGTGAGTAATATCTCCTCACTTGTAATACCTTGCTTCTAAGATGTTTTATAAATACTTCTCCCAGTTGTATGTACTGAGTAACATTTTCATGTATAAACTTTAATGACAAACAAAACATTTTGTTGCTATAATGATTTATAAGGAAGAATATATCAAACAATATCCTAAGTATATATATTGAACCCCAATTTTAGCTTTTAGAAAACCTTTTTATTTTATATATTTTTTCATTGCTTTACTTACTCCAATAATTTAAAATTCTGATTGTTTGAAAAATATACAAAGGTATCTATGAGAAAGAACATTTTCCTTTACACAATCATTCAAAAATATTTGAAAAAAAGAAATAACTGGCCCAGTGTAGAATGAGCAGTGTGTATTCTAACAGTGAACTCAGTGAGATTTTCTTGTTGAAATAATTTATGGCAGTAAATTGAAATTTTTAACATAGCCCTGAAGGGATAATAAATTTCTCAAATCAGTAGGAGTTCTTGGAGAGTATATTTTAATAACCCTCCTACAAATGAAAGTGGCAAACTAAAAACATGTTAATGCACAGAAAATCGCAAAGAATGAAACCTTTATTTAGACAAAATTATTTGTGTCCTTAAGTATTTGTAACCCAAGGCCATAAAGGAATTTCTTGTTTTAGAATATGACTTTTCTATCAAGATAATTCTTATAACTGATGCTTTTAATGAGTTTGAACCATAAAAATGACAAAAATGTTTATTTTGAAAAATCCAGTTTTTCTTGTTAAAAATATTATTATCATGTGAAACCTAATGAAGTCTTCATAATATAATAAGAACATGTACATTCTAAACTTTGATGAAAATTAAATAATTTTTGGGGACAAATAATAAGTATGTTAATCATGGGTGTCAGAAAGTCCAGTATATTCCTGTGAGCTTCCATAGAAAATAATATCCTAAGCATTGTGGGTCAAAACTTAGAGTCTTGTGATACATTTCATGATAGTTTTGTCCTTGTAAAATGTTTACAAGCTTCTCCAATATTTTTTTGTTTGTTTTTTAAAATATTTTAATTCAGAGATTCCGGTTTAATCCCATGCTTTTTCAGTTCCAGTCCAGCTGGCCTTGGTGAGCTCCCAATAGATCAGTCCCATTGTCTCAGTGGGTGGGTCCACCCCTTGTGGTCCTGACTTTGATGGGGATTGCATTGAATCTATAAATAGCCTTTGGTAGAATTGCCATTTTTACTATGTTGATCCTCCCAATCCAAGAGCAAGGATGAATTTCTTCAAACATATTTTTGTGGATTCTTCTAAATACTTTCCAGTGAGAGAGTGAAACCTAATGATTCTCAACACTTCACAATCATAGTTTATATATATAATAATAATATACTGAAGGATTGATGTTCGAAACAGTGCATATACCATAAGTTTCCAGATCAATGAACTCTGAGCCATCTGAAATCATTTCATGTTGGGGATCCTTCCCCAACCTACTTTGTTATGGATGACGCTTGGTAGTGCCGCAGAAATCAGGACACAAGGGATGCAGAGTAGGAGATACAACTGCATACTTTATTGTGAAGCTAGTGTTCCTTTTATAATACTCAAATCACGATTCAAACACGGTTTCCATAATACATGAATAGTTTCGTAGACTAGTCACTTGGTTGTGACTAATTTGGAGAGCTTTGTGCCCTAGCTAATCTAAACAAAACGTTCGGTGTTATGGCAATAACTCTTGTTGTAATATATGTAAAAACTCCTCATCCGAAGACAAACCACAACCCAACAGAGCCTTTGAACTACTGTGCATATCTGTGTTCTCAAGAACTGACCATTGGCAAGGCACTCAACTGATGGGAGAGGTTTGCTTCCTCCCAACTTGGTTTGCCAAGTCTATCAGCAAGAATACTACCTCAAGTCTCCCTTGCACAGAGTTTCTATGCAGTTAAAAACCAGCCCTCTACAATTTCATTTCACCTCTCCACTTGGAAAATCAATCTCTCTGCATAGTCTTTCCTTATATTCCGTTATCATCCCCTTTTCTTGAGCAGAGAATCTTTAGTTAGTAAATACGGTTATAGTTTCTCTTTCCCCTTCAAGTTAGTGAACCACTGTCTGTAATAACAAAGATGCAAATTGCAATCAAGAAGTCATACAGAATTCAAATAAATTTAAATGTCTCGAGTTCTAAACTACAGACAACTGTAAACCTTTAATTTACATATGTTAAAATTAATTTCTATCTATGATTAATTATTGTAGGTTAATTTAGGGTGTGTGTTTTTATTTCTACATACATTGACAAAACTGAGATTTAAAATGTGTTTATTAAATTTTTGTCTATTTTGAATAATTAATTGTATGCAAGAACAGAAATAGAGATGACCATTGAAAGGAAAAGGGAAGAAAATGAATGATATAAGATTTAAGAGTGTAAAAATTTGCAAATTCCATATAAATGTTATAGAATAGGAACAAGCTATTTAATAAACATGAAGACAAGTTCACATTTAGTATTAGATATTATCATGTTAAGTTTGAAAATACTATGCAATGTTTTTCTGCAAAATCACATTTTATTTGAAGTCGCTTCAACAACTTACCTAAGAAATACATGCCATGCCATTGACCTTGGTTGCCCACTAGGACCTGATTTAAAAACTTTCTACAGCTGTGGATACTAAACAGTTTGTCATAGGTAGGTCATAGAGAAATTAAGCTGGAGCTGAGCTCAAAGATTCCTCCATATCTGCTAACATTCTTGTTACAACAAAGAATTATCATTTGAGGCTGCTGAGGGAGAAAAGCATAGACTATCTTCAACAGTTGTGAACCCTAAGCCTGTGAGCTATAATTATAAAATAAGAGGAAAAAAATGCATCTTCTGATTTAACAGTGGTACAACTGTTTACCTATTAGATTGGAAGTCTGTTCCACATGCAATGGAGCCTCATGCTTAGTTCTTTACACCTGATCAAGAGCCATTGACAAAAATGATTAGAGGCCTTATAAAGGAGTTCATTACTATTCTTTTACTAAGCAATCAGGTTGTTAAACTATCTCCTAATTGCTAATGTTTATACCTATAAAATTGGTGTTACATCTAGTTGTCATAAGAGATTTTTTTTGTATTGTAGCAGGTGAAACTTAATTCTGAAATTTTAACTGGACAAAGTATCAAGACTAACTGTTGGTAAAGTAATCAAGCCTCAACACAGTTAGCTCCTATTTGGTTGCAGAAGGAATGGGAAGGAATGGGACGAACTTAAGAGTCCAGCATGGGTAAATGTGCAATGAAAAGACAGTTTCTGGACAGGAAATGACAATTGCACTCAACAATTCAATGCAGTCATAGTTAGCCACCCAAAATTATATTCATCGACACTTTCTCATGAATAAGAGAGAACAGCAGCCTCAACCCTTCTAGAAGTATTGGTAATTCATGTTTCCTATGTGGTAGGGTATAACTTTAAAGGTATGCAGAAACAGGTTAAATAGCCTTTTTCTCCTTGAGAAACTTCATAACAAACTCAGGCAAAAACACTTGATTGCATGCAAACAAGAAGACATGAAAATAGGAGGTGGATAGGTGGATTTCTTGAGTAGAAAGATCACAAATCACCTCTTCTTGATAAGGTGTATAGAACAGTGTGAGAGCTAGGGGTAACAAAAATAACAGAATACAAGAGAAAGAGACTAACAAGCAAGCCATTCCTGAATTCTTCAAATTAAAATCTCACTGATATGCTTAGTTTTAGTATAACATTATTTATTCAATGAATCTAAAATAAGATAGCAGTAGATGGAAAAATCAAGAAAAATTAAATGGCATAAATTAACATAGTAAAAAACAAGAATTATAGAAATGATACCACTGTGAGTGTGGAGGAATACACAGCATCAGTATTTAATTCTATGTATTTTACTTCACGTGTCTCAACATGCTTCCATGTTGACCATACACCACTGTAAAAAATAAAGGTGAATTCTAAGCTGGGAGACACAGTAGATACAATGTTTTGAACGACAAATTAATTGGAAAACTTTGGCAAGTAAAAATTACATAAATTCATGAATCTCATTTGCTACATTTGTTCTAACTGTATTTCAGGATAGATGCACAGAAATTCCTAATAAAGTCAGTTGCCACCAATAGATTATTGAATAAAAGATACTTTGACTGGCAGGTCAGGTAAATACATTGATTCATAACACCCATCATTATTTTTCCACTGATTTATAACCTAATTGCTTCACATTATTTTTAACAAAATCCTTAGGCTTTATCTGTACCACTTTTATCTTTAGTATAATCAGATATAGTTTAATAATAGAGCAGCATATGCACAAAAAGAATATTTTCAAATTTAGTTTGGGTTGTTATTGATCTCAATGCAATTATTTTTCTAGGAGATATAGTAAGTTGGGGAAACTAGGGATACCCCTTCAGTTCTTTCTCCAATCCTTTCATTTTCCTGGCCCCTCATGGTGAAATTAATGAAAGTACATTTGTCTAACATGAATATGCACAAGGCCCTGCCTTCAATTTACAGTGTTGAGAATCAAGAAACAAAAAAATCACTGTCCTACTCTTGGTTTTTGAGGGGCACACCAACCAGCTCCCAAATAAATCACATAGGAGGCTTTTACTTAATTATGAATGTTCGATCTTAGCGTGGCTTGTTTCTTGCCGGCTTTCTTAACTAATTATCCCATTTACCCTTTGCTTCTGGCCTTTTTCTATTTCTCTATTTCTGTACACCTTCTTTTACTTTTTTCTTCATGACTTTCTGTGTAGCTGCATGGCTGGCCCCTGGTGTACTCCTTTCCTTGTTTTCTCATTTTTCCTCTGTCCAGATTTCTTCTCCTATTTATACTCTCTACCTGCCATTTTCACCTGTTCTTGCTCCTGCCTGGCTATTGATCATTCAGCTCTTTATTACGACCATCAGGTATTAAAACATGCAAAGATTCATAACTTCACAGTTGATCAAATGTAGCATAAACAAAAGTAACATACCTAAAAATAATAATCCCCAACATAACATCGGTTTAATTGGGATGTTTTGGTAAAGGTCCACAAACTACCAATCTATATTTTAGACAATCGGAAGATTTTATCAAGAAAATGATGTAGGGAAAATTGTTTGGTACAGACCACCTTATTGGCATAAATTTATTAACTATGACTCATGTAAAGAAATAGACTGTGGGGACAGGGCATGAAAAAACTGTAAATACAAAGATGTATTCTGTGGTAACCTGAGATTTCCTTATAGATGTGCATTTCTGGGGAGTATAATCTCCAATTGCATGGACGTTGTTCAGTCCATTTGTGCTGACCTCTTGCTTTAGGTGTGCTTCTTCCAATCACAGACCAAACAAGTAAGACAAAGATAGTAAAGGAGTCCATGCCTTAGGTGTATAGTGAAACAGTGAAGGGATGCTATAGCGCAGTCCCCGCCCCCCCCCCCCAAAAAAAAGCGCTATGCTATACTGCAGGTCTTTGGGAACATCTGAGATATTTCATCTTGTTATTCTGTCCCCTTTCTTTTTTTTTTCCATTTTTTTTATTTTTATTTTTTTTAGTTGTTAAAGAAAAAAAATTCCCACCTCTCCCCATTTCCCATTTCCCTCCCCCTCCTCACACACACTCTCCCCTTCCCCCACTCCCCTCCCCCTCTCCTCCTCCCCCCACTCTATTTCCCCTCCCTCTCAAGAATAAAAAGCAGTCCAGATTCCCTGCCCTGCGGGAAGTCCAAGGTCCTCCCACTTCTATCCAGGTCCAGGAAGGTGAGCATCCAAACATGCTAGGCTCCCACAAAGCCAGTTCATGTATTAGGATTAAAAACTAGTGCCATTGTTCTTGGCTTCTCATCAGCCTTCATTTTCCGCCATGTTCAGAAAGTTCGGTGTCATCCCATGCTTATTCAGTCCTAGTCCCGCTGGCCTTGGTGAGCTCCCAATAGATCAGTTCCACTGTCTCAGTGGGTGGATGCACCCCCTCGTGAACCTGACTTCCTTGCTCATGTTCTCCCTCCTTCTGCTCCTCATTTGGATCTTAAGAGCTCACTTCAGTGCTCCTATTTGGGTCTCTGTCTCTATCTCGTTCCATCACCAGATGAAGGTTCTAAGGTGATAGATCCTTTGCTCTACCCTAGTTTTTTACTCAATACTTAATCCTTGTGGTTATACAGATTGGGCCATGACAATAGAAGCCTTAAAAATCTAATAGCTACATACAAAAAAAAAAAAAAAAAAAAAAAAAAAAAAAAAAAAAANAATAATTATCTTTTAGGGTCTGGCTACCTCAAAGGATATTTTCTCAAGTTCCATCGACTTACCTGTGAATTCCATGATTGTTTTAAATATCTGGGTAATATTCTATTGTATATGTATATACATCCTGCACCATTCATTTAGTATTATTTATATGAATATGATTTCAGGACTAAGGACCTAGCAATTACGGGACTCTTTCCTAGGAAATACTTTTTCTCCAGCTTTTAGTATTCCTTAGTTTTCTATAGTTTTTTGTGTAGGGCTAATGTCTTTGAAATGACCCCCTGTAATTTTAACAGGCCTATTTCTGCTTTACTTCTCATTTTTAAAATTTAAAAATTAACATGTGGCTCAAATAGAAAAATTATCAATAATAAATCCTTCATCACTAATTTCATAAATAGAAGGATTTCACTATGGACTAAATATGAGAAAATATTTTCTAATACAAATATATTCTAATTTTCTTTGTCTTACTTTTATATAAGGTATATATAAACTTATATATAGTTAGGTAGGTGGGGAAAACTAAACTGAATGCTGGGAGAAAGAAGGATGGAGTCAGAGACACTATGTAGCCCTGCTGGATACATACACTAGAACTTTAGCAGGTAAGCCACAGCTATGTGGCCATATGCAGATTAATAGAAATGGGTTAAATTCAGATGTAAGAGTTAGCCAATTAGAAGCTAGAGTTAATGGACCAAACAGTGATTTAAAAAGTATAGTTTCTGTGTGATTATTCCATGTCTGTGGTGCTGGCCAGGAAACAAACAAGTGGTCCCTTACAACAAAGTGATGACACTGTAAGTAAGCCACCCCAATTAAATATTTCCTTTTATAAAAGTAGCCATTATGATAGTGTCTCTTCACAGCAATAAAGGTTATAACTAGGACAATAGGGAATAAGGAGTCTAATAGGAGAAGATAAAGATTGAGAGGGAGGGATTATAAGAGGAAATACAGTCAACAACAATATATATTTGAATTATAGTGTGACTATTGAATATAATATTACTTAAATGATTAAAAAAGACTCCATGGATTTGAAAGAAAATGGGGTGGGTGGTGTATATGGGAAGATTTGTTAAAGAAAAGCGAAGGGAGAAATATATTTATTTTATGATATCAAAATTTAAAAATGCTATACTCATAAAAAATCACTTGTAAAACCTAGCTTCAAAGCAAGAAATATTCTGAGCTTAAAGGTTCACTATAAAAATTGTTGAGATTTTCATTTGGAGCCAGAATACATATTCAAATTGAGCTAAATATATAAATATTTGACCGTTGTATGTCAAAGTAAAATGGCCCACCTATAAGCATTAAATGAACAGGTAATAATAAAGAAAAAAAATACATTTTATTTTGATGATTGTTTGCTAAATTTTAGTTAAAATTTCAGGGATCTAATAAAATACACATTAAAATCCCTTTTGTATTATATTCATTGATGAGCAAAATATGATATCATCAATGTTATCACCAAAACATAGAACTGTTATTGAGCAGGGATGAGCCTCAGATAAACTTCTGAAAGCTGCAAATGTTCTATTTCTTGATATTACTGGTTTGTAGTTATACTTTTTTTCATGAAAAGCTATATACCTGTTCATTTTTAATTTCTTTACTGTTTTTGATATAAATGTAAATGCTAGAATTTTATCTACTCTGCTATTTAGTATCATATAGAAAGATCACAGGCAAAATAAAATATTTGTAGATACATTTTGTATTTTTTAAATGCCACATGAGTAGAATTGTTCTATCCATAAGAACATGAGCAAGTATATTAAGCTTAATTTCATGTTTTAAAGTATTTTCACTTTTTCTGTGAAAAACTTTAGTAAAACATTATGCAATTTTATACAAGTTGTCAACTTTTTTACTTGTTTATCATCAGGTATTTTTAGTATTGCTTTATTTGCAAGTTGTTCAAACTGTGTGGAAGAAGCAAATACATAAACATAAAAACATAAATTATTGAAGCTAGGAGCTGTCATGTCTAGAAATATCTTTCCTACCTCATTTGCATAGTCATTAGAGTAGTCAGTAGAGGTAATATTCAGATGCACAGTAAATTGTTACATATTCCTTCATTGTACTTACAGAGCTGTGCAATTCAACTTTTAAGGAAAAAAGAATGTATTTAAATCAATGTCCTAACATATTTATTACATAAGGCATAATAAATACACCATATATATTAATATTATTAATAAGGTCTTTCTCTTTAATTATGACCTCTTTCTACCTGAACAGCAAAAGATACACATAGATTGCTGTTAAAAATAGCACATTTCAGACTGTCAAGAACATGTTTCAATAATTTAACATGAAAAACAAACATGCTAACCTCAACATTAAAGACAAGTATAATTGAGCATACATACATGTAAATACATTTATAGACCACATATACATACATTCACAAGCACTATTTTGAAAAGGAACTAAAGATGTTGTACTCACTAGCTGGCTCAGCAACCAGGACATAAGATGTGTGTTAAACATAGATTAAAAGAGAAGGCACTAGGGGGAAGATTAAGATTCACCCGAGAGCAAGAATATTGGCTTTTTTATTAAAGGCAATCCAAAAATTTTTGACAGCCATTCATTTTTATTACTGCAAGTGTTTGTGTGTTCATGTGTTTCTATGTCTGTGTGGATATA
>NW_026067944.1:2505159-2527086 GCF_014885135.2 Alexandromys fortis
TGGGTACCTGCAAAGTCCAGAAGATGGTGTCAGATTCTTTGTAGCTGGAGCTAAAGTTTCTGTGGAACTCTGGGTATCCTGCTTAGATTAGTTAATCAGGTTCTTATCATAGAGTAGGAAGTACTTTAACTGCTGAGTCGTATCAGCATCTCCAAAGATATCTTTCAACATATATTTTAAGAGAAAATGAGACATTCAGAGAAAGAATAAGAAATACTCAATCATGCATATGGACTTTTCAAGAATTACAAGTGTCCTTAAGAAACACTTACACACCCCTCTTTTCCACTTTGTTCTATAAGTAGGATTATAAGACACTTCCAGAGGTACCTTAGAGGAAATTACAACCTGATACCATAAAGTGAGCAATCACTGATGTTATACAAGGAGGTGGGGGCATAAACATTTATTATAAAGGGAAAGTCTAGTGAGATTTTTAGAAAATTATAGGTTTTTGACTGAAAAAAAAGAAAACATTAAGCAAATGCCAAAGTTTTGCAATTCTTGTTTCTCAACTGGCAAGAAACTTCATCCAGACTCCAAGGTGAGTGCAGCTTGTTATTTTAGTAAATAAGGTTCATAATTTCCCCTTTCTGTTGACAAAGGTTTCTGTCCTGTCTGATCCTGCAGCCATTCAGTCCCAAAGAAGCAAATAGAAGCTTACAATCATTATAAACTGGTTAGCCTATAAACTCAGAATTGTTATTAACTCTTATAACTTACATTAACCCATAATTCTTGTCTGTGTTAGTATGTGACTTGGTACCTTTTATCAGTGAGACAGTCTCATCTTTTGTCCAATGTGTCTGGGTGACAACTACAGACTGAGACTTTATTCTTCCCAGAATTCTCCTGTTCTGGTCACCCCACCTATACTTCCTGCCTGGCTACTGGACAACCAGCATTTTATTAAACCAGTACAAGTGACAAAACTTCACAGTGTACAAGACCATTGTTCCACAGCACCTGTCCTTCTATTCTGTATCATATTGTATTTTGCTCTGCTTCATGTTAAATTCCCTGGGAGTATAGATATACTGTCTAAATAGATGCAATTTTCATTGTCCAAATATAGCAAGCAAAGAAGAATTAATAACTAGAATAATGGTATAGAAAGGTGCATCAAGGAATGGTTAAGAGAGATTGCTGATCTTCCAGAGGACCCAATATAATTATTAGTATTATGTTGGAAAATTCCCAAGTACTTTAAATTCCAGCCCTCGTCTTCTTTCTAAAGGTAGAATACACATGAGAAAAGTGTATACAGATCAATAATGACACACACTTTTAAAAATAAATGTAGTAATTCTCATTGGAGAACATAACTAATAATTTTTTGTAGGTGAGAAGCTGCATCTTTTTGCATTTTATGTTGTTTGTATCCACAGTGTTACCTGGGCACATGGATTACTTGCATTAGCTTGCCTCTGTAGAGTGTAATCTTTTTAAAATCATTTTCCAACCTCATTCATATCAGGTATGAAGAGTTGTTAGGTCATTTCTCCAGATACTTAGGGTTGGCTGAGATTGGAGAGAAAGCTGTGGTTCTAATTAGAGTAACCTAGTAAGCATGTAAATATGACTCCCAGCTGTGTCTGATTGGGACCAAACAAAGCTACCTAAGATCTCAGAGGGGGGAGACTTTGGTCACTCAGTATACTGGGATCATCTGTAGGTTATTCCATGTAACTCAAATCAGGCATTTTGGGAATGTGTAGATGGCATGTAGGTGGGATGGAAGGAAATCTCCTGCCTGAAATTTTTACAAGGTTATTCTCACACCTATGCCTGGGAAGAAACAAGCAGGAAATTGTTTTGCACCTATAAAACATTTTCTTATATGTTGTATTTATGTAAACAAAGAACTAATTAAAATTTCAGGTAAAATTAATTTAGGCTTCTATAACTTTATTTCTTTTATTTTCCCTTAAGAGCATTGTTTAACAATTTTTGGTTCCTGGAGTTTAGAAATAGTATTGGCTTTCTGGAATTCTCTTTACTTTCAGCCATGTGAATATATGAGTATTTGTGTGTGGGTATATGCA
The DNA here is from genome assembly GCF_014885135.2 of Alexandromys fortis. Taxonomy (NCBI): domain Eukaryota; kingdom Metazoa; phylum Chordata; class Mammalia; order Rodentia; family Cricetidae; genus Alexandromys; species Alexandromys fortis. The sequence continues at coordinate 2,507,205 of NW_026067944.1, forward strand.
CATGAATGAATATGCCCACAAAAGCCAGAAGCAGATGTCATATCCCTTGGAACTAGAGTTTTATAAGGGCTTGTGAGTGAAATGTGACTGTTATGAGTGGAATTGGCATCCTCAGAGCAGTATGTACACTTAATCATTTATCTATCACTCCAGCCCTCTGGAATATTCTTTATTATAATAATAAAATATTATAATAAATAAGGGTAATAATGTAGATAATGGAACAGCGATGTGGGATTCCCCTCTGTATGCAGAGAAGATGTTTTATTACCATTGGTTAATAAAGAAGCTACATTGGCCTATGCAAGGGCAGAATAGAGTGGAAAAACTAAACTGAATGCAGGGAGAAAGAAGGTAGAGTCAGGCACAGGCAATGTAGCTGCCAATGGAGAAAGATGCTATGAAGCCACCCAAGAAACAAGAGGCAACAAACCATGGGTCTCATGTTAAAATATAAAATAATAGAAATTGGTTAATTTGTGGTACAAGAGCTATTTAGAAATATGTCTGAACCATCAGCCAAATAGTATTGTCATAAATACAGTTTTTATGTGATTATTCAGATCTGGGAAGCTGAGAAACAAAATACATAATGGCACCCAATGTTCAATAACATATATCTACATAAAGCCTAAGAAAGCTTAAAAGGGGACTTCTAGATTCAGAAAAATAAGAGTCAATTGAATATTCTTGGTAGCCACATTTTTTTTTTTTTCAGATAGGTTCTGTTTGCTGTTGGCTAGCAGAGATACTGCTCCTTTAAGAGAGCTACCTGGTTCCTGTTGGTGGCAGAAAGGACCATGGCTCTTTTGGGAGGTCCTACTTCTGATCACTTACATGCAGTTTATGAACAGCAGGCAACAAGTTGTTTAATAACTGTAACATAGGCTCTCTGCTTCCCTGGAACTGGAGCAGTTAACATGGCACACAGAACTGGCAGTAAAAGTACTTCAAACATATTGAAAGATTGAGAAAGACAGAGTCAGCATCCATGGCTGCCACAACGACAGTGCTTATCTTTTTAAAGTTCTTGTCAGAAAAAGGATTTCAGATACATAATAAGACAGACTCAGATGTTAAAACCTCTAAATGAGACAAACACAGTGCGTTTAAAAAAATGTATGTAGTTTTGGGAGAGAGAGGAAAAAGAGTATAGACAGTTATAAAAAATAGTTTTTAAAAAGTAAAACAAATTCTTCAAAGAAAGAGTAAAAATAATATAAAACAAATAAACCATGGAAAAATGGAAAGTATACAGATTGTCTGGATTATGTATATTATGTTTTCTTTGAATGTCAAGACTACAAAGAGACAGTTGATTCTGGGGCTGCTAAGAAAAACCCACATATATATTGTAAAGTTATCTTGACTTCAAAGTTTGACTACAAGGATATTTTACTTTAAAAAAGAGGTTCTGGTTTTGTTTCCACAAAAGTTGAGAACCTATGTGGTTTGATGAAACAAGATCCCCTGAAAGGTCTTCATAAACACTAAAAATACTACACCCAAAAAACGGCAGGAAGTTGTTTGGAGAAAACTATGCCCAAATTCCTAAAATAATTGTTTAAAAATATCTATATTTATTTAAAAAGTGTTGTTTACAAATAGTTAATTGTCACAGTCAAGGCCTTTCTAAAGTAAAAAAGGTAATTTGATATAAAAATGAATACCTTACATTGGTGTGGACTTTGGTTATTGACACAAATTTAAAGTCAATGTTGTTATATGTATATTTCTACTCTTGTTTAAGATATTTTTGTTTATACAGTTCATTTTAAAATATATAATTAAAAATTCCAGATAAATAAATAGTCACTTTAATAATCAAATTTGTTGTCATGTTAGTTAGGTTTTCTAAATATGAAGCGATTATGTTTCAGCCAGATAATCTTCAACACTTAAAAGACCTATGTAATATGGCATTTAAAATATTTTAAGAACTTAGACTTTTCTCTACAGTGAGACTTGCTTGCTCTTCAGCACCAATTACTTCATAGAGGTTGATGAGCATTGAAGAAACGCATTGTGGAATTTGGCTCCAGTGTGAAAAGGTAACCATTTAGGCAAGAAACAGTACTTGCCTGGACTGATTGATTGTATGCTGTATTAACTGGACATAAAGGACCCACATAACAGTGATTGCTAAATTTCTCAAAAGACAGAATGGTTTTTCAGGCTTTCTCCTTTGTAAAAATGTCTGCCAGATAGTCTATAAAACTCAAAAAAAAAGTGACGGACAAACTGAAGCAATCTTTCAAATTTCATATTTTATGGAAAATTTTACCAGATACTATAGTGCTGTAGGCTGAATATTGATGTCCCAATGTTACAAGAGAACTTTGGGTGACTGACCATGCAGCTGGAGTTCTCTGTCAATTCTAGAGTTTGGGAAATTGCTTACAATGCACTTCCTATTTATTTATAATATTATACCCTTCTGGTATCTTTGATGGAGTTGAAGAGAAACAGGTATAGTTATAGTTTTCCTTAGTTATGATGAAACTTAAAGTATTTATGAAACTTTAGACTCCAAAGAAGCATTGTAACTATAATTCTTGCTTAGGACCCATTTTGTTATATGCAATTTTATTGTTAAAATTAAAGCCTTTTTTATTTAGATAGAAAAGTTGGAAATGATGTGGGATTTCCCGTGTATGTGCAATAACTATATTTTGTTACCATTTGTTACAGAAGAAGCTCATTTGACCAATGGCAAGGCAGAATAAAGTGGGAAAGTTAAACTCAATGCAGTGAGAAAGAAGGTAGACTCAGGCAGGCGCCATGTAGCTGCTGAAGGAGGAGAAAGATGCCATGCAACCACCCAAGAAGCAAGAGATAACAAACCGTGAGCCTCATGGTAAAAAAATAATAATAATAATAGAAACGGGTTGATTTAAAATGTAAGAGCTAACTAAGAAATATGCCTGAGCCCATCGATCTAACAGTTTTGTAATTAATGTAGTGTTTGTGTGATTACTTGGGTCTGGGAAGCCAGGAAATGAAGAGCAGTCTCTGTTTCCAGAATAGTACATACATATCATCAGTCATCTTGCTGTTAATGATGATAATATTCATTGACAGTGAATAAAATGCATGAATTAAGTGTAATGATCAGAACTGAGTCACTGCATACTGACTTAAAAGCCTGGCAGATTGAGCTAGAACTGGCCCAGTGGATAAAAGTACTTAATAATATTGCAAAGAATAATACATAATTCAGTTTTAACTACCTACATCATGGTTTGCAAGCATATGCAATTTTAGTATTAAGAGATTTTATGTTTTATTTTGAAGTCTGTGGGTATCAGTCATTCATACATTTATCTAAGAATACAGAAAAGTCATACATATAACGAATAAAAACCTCTGAAAAATTAAAAAAAAAAACAAAGAAGCTTGCATGTGGCAACATACATGCAATTTCAATGCGGGGAAGACAGAGCCTGGGCTCTGGGTGGCAGAGATGACTAACTAGAATATGGCTGTGCTCAGGGATTTGCCTCAAAAATATACAGGCAAGCAGGTGATGAGGACACACATGGGACAATGTATTTAATAAGTAAATTAATTTAAAATATTGAACATATTAACCCTCAAATTTTAGGATAAACATTTTACCTTATGTTCCATTAATTATTGCACTCATTATGCCATGAAACCCCCTATTTTCTATTCTTGATCTATTCTATAAAATATCAATTTATTTCAAAAATGGTATTTCTTAAAGCTACTTTTTTGTAAAACCTAGATATACAGTGACTAAAGATTTTATATGTGTGCTATAGTTTCTGAAAAAAAAACAAGAAATGAGAAGGACACTAATCAATTTCTTCTGCTTCCACAAAAATAAAAAATAAAAATAAATTGAACTCAGTATTAATTTAGGAAGCTGTCAGATTGAGATATGATATCCATTGCAGAAGATGCAAGAAAATCAAATATAAATGAATATGAATGGTCAATAATGCTGAGTAAACAGACTATAAAATGGACATGTATTTCACCTGCATTTTTATTTTTATAAAAATATTAAGTATTTTATTTAGAATGCATGTGATTATAAAAGAATATGGAAACAATTCCCCACCTTAGAATTGAAATACAAATAAAATAATCATTAAAACATTTGTGTGAGATTTTTTTGCATATAAAATTATCAGTATAAAATATGGAGACTAATTTTTAAAGTGTAATCCATTTTTAGGAAATAAATTTTATATTGTGCTAAAGTAATGTAAAACTATATAACTCAGATAACTGAATCTGAATAAAAATGGATTTCTTAGTATTGAATATTAATTTGATGGTAACCTCTCAATATTTATTAATACATATAATTTAAAATCATCTTAAAAAGCATTTTCATTGATTATACTCCTAGTCTTATATTCTCTACAAATTTGAATGTTTTTGTAAGTTAATATCCCTATTCCACTTCATTTTATTCATCTTTTTCATCATACCTTGAGCCTGTCCTTCAATTCCTTAGAGAAGTACTGAAGTCAGCTTTATGTACATCTCTTTCAGTTCTTCTCTCTTTCTTCTGGTACAAACACTGGGTTCATAAATCACTCCTTTAGTATTTACTATTATATGATTTGAAAAATTAGATATCTTTCTATAGCCTTAATTATTAAGAAATTATACTGTTACAGTATTTCTGAGGTATCACAAAGATATTTAAATGAATAAAAGAATAATTCATATTCCTGCACTTTAATGATTCAACATCTAGTGTGTGTGTGAAGAACTGATAAGATTAATGATGATTGATTTTTCCTTTTTATATCAGATCTCTTGTTTTGGATCAGAAGTGTGTATCATATTCTGTCTGAGATTAACACAGGGTCTCTATAGGGCCTTGTGTGGTTTCTGTACAAGGACCATAAGATATAAGGTATTTAGCAATTCATGAATAAAAATCTTGGAAACTTCTCTCTAAATCTGTTTGAGAGAGTCACAGAAATATTCAGACTTTCTAAATAACAGTGCCTTATGATTCATTTTAATGCAAGAAGACACATTACTGGTAGTATATTTCAGATGGTAATGAAACATGTGGTATATGCTTACATGTAAAAGTATATGTAAGAAGTGGAACTTGCTTAAAAAGTATATACTATGACAATGACCCAAATGTTTATATTATTTAAATGTCAAAAGAATTCCCTCACTATATGAGAGATGTGCAAATATGTTGTAGAACATTGCAATTTGAGCTAAAATTTTTGCTCAGTCCAGCTTCCTTCCTTGGACATTAATTCTTTCTTGACAAATTCTATTGTTTTACTTGGTTCTGTCCATGTATCTCTGCCCAATTCATTGTTTCTTAACTCATGTTAGAAACCATAAAAAACTGTCATTTAGTTCCCAGTATTAATCAATAATAGCATGGTCACAGTTTATTTCTGTACTTTCGAAAGAGCGTTTTCTTTGTTACCATTAAGATGTTGATCATATATTTTAAGCATCTTTCCTTCCTTCCTTCTCATCTTTTCTCCCTCTGCCCTGCTTCCTTCTTTTTATTTTATTTTTCTATATGTATTTTGAGCATCCAAACTCTGATCTTCCAACATGAGCCTTAAGCTTTGTAACTCATACATCCATGCCTTTCACCCTTCTCACTTTTGATATGTGAGAGATTTCCTTGTAACTTTAAGATAAGCCAAAATAGTTACAATTTTTTGAGTTTTGATCATTTACTGTGTTTATATGTCTTTCATTCAAAATTAACCCATTACTTTGCTTACAAAAGGCTTTTTGTAAATAAGAAGCTTTCATCTTAAAATGCTGTTTATTAATTTGTAAATTTATTTTCAGTTGCATAGTGTATATATATTTATAAGTATATATTTTATGTACTGTTGAAATACGAGTGGCAGGGCTGTGTCCCCAACACCCCGGCTGCTTGGCTAGCTCATGCCCGAAACAACAACACACAAACTGTGTTCATTTAAGAACTGCTTGGCCCATGAACTCTAGCCCTTACAGGCTAATTCTCGCACCTGGAACCAGTCCATTTCTAATAATGCGTGTAAGCACCCCAAGGTGCGCTTACCGGGAAGATTCTAGCCTAAGTCCATCGTGGGTTGCAGCTGCCTGGGAGAGCAGAGCATGGCGGCTGTCCGGTCCCTCTGGAAGCAGCGCAGAGCCTGACCTCACTTCCTCTTCCTCCCAGAATTCTATTCTGTTTCCTCCTCCCATCTATCTTTTAACCTATCAGGGCCAAGGAGTTCCTTTATTGCTTAACCAATGAAATCAACAGATTGATATATGACACTCCCACATCAATGTACATGTAAGATATAACATATGATATGCTTATGTGTGATATATGCAACTAAGTTATACATATTGCATTGTGTATATATATATATATATATATATATATATGTATAATTCTTTCAGAATCCCTATATTATAAAGGAGCAATGTTTGTGGTAGCATCATAATTATTATTATTATCACCTTATCATTATCATTATTATTATTATTATTAATTTTGCATCCAACCACATTTTCCCCTCCAAGTCTCCCTATACCTTTTCTCTGCCTCGCCTTCACATCCACTCCTTCTGTCTCTCTATTCAGAATAGGGAAGGTCTCCCATGGACATCAACAAAACAAGGCGTATCAAACTGTAGTAAGACTAAGCACCTTGCCTTGTATTAAGGCTGGGCAAGTTAACCGACTACGTGGAATAAGTTCCCCAAAGCCGGCCAAAACATTAGGGACAGCCTCCGCTCCCACTGTTAGGAAACCATATGAACACCAACCTACACAAATGTCACACATATGAAGAGGGCTTAGAAATAATCCCGTACAGGCTCCCCGTTTATTGTTTCAGTCTATGTGAACTCCTATAAACCCATATTAATTAATTCTGTAGAGTTCCTGATGATGACCGTGACCCCTCTGGCTACTATAATCCTTCCTCCCTCTACTCAGGAATATTCTTTGATCTCAACCTAATGTTTGTGGGTCTCTGCATTTGTTTCCTCCAGGTGCTGGATGAAGCCTGTCTGATGAATTCTGGGTTAGGCACCAATCTATGAGTATAGCAGAACATATTTTGGCATCATTACAACAACATTGTTTTTCTTCAGTGTTCTTTGGTTCGATCCTGAGTCTCTGGAACATCCAGATTATGGGTTCTGACATTCCATGGAGTGTCAGGAGTGGGCGCACTCTCATGCCATGGGTCTCACGGTGGACCAGTCCACCCACAGTCTCTGGGTCACCCTTATCCCTCACATCTCATAGGCAGGAAAGAGTTTTCTAAACTTACCTCTAAAGCTATTTTTCAAAATCCATGGTAAGACAGGCACAAGCAACGTAGACCTGAAAATGCTGCTGTTAGTAAGATTTCTTCTTTTGTGACCTGCATTGAGCACACTTGCTTTTCTTCATTGGCAGAAAGAGCCTGTGTCTGATTACTGATACCTGACCGAAACTGTCTTACAATGCCCTTTATGTTATTGTCTGCTTCTCTTGACATTCCTTTGAAGTATGTTTAAATACGTTCTTAAGCTAACTAACAAGGTGAATGCAAAGAAAAACATATATTTATCCCCCTGGAAATTGGAAGTAGACAAGATCGCCAGGCAAAAGTTGGGAGCACGGGGGGTGCGGTGGAGGAAGGGGATATAGGGAGAGAGAAGGGAAAAGGGCAGGATTGGGGAGAGCTTGGAGGAAGGGTGGATATGGGAGCAGGGAAGAAGATATCTTAATTAAGGGAGCTATTTTAGGGTTGGCAAGAGACTTGGCTCTACAGTGGTTCCCAGGTGTCCACGGGGATGTCCCCAGCTAGGTCCTTGGGCAGCAGAGGAGAGGGTTCCTGAACTGGCCTTGCCCCATAGCCACACTGATGAATATCTTAAATATCACCATAGAACCTTCATCCAGCGACAGATGGAGATAGAGACAGAGACCCACATTGGAGCACTAGACTGAGCTCCCAAGGTCCAGATGAAGAGCAGAAGGAGGGAGAAGATGAGCAAGGAAGCCAGGACTGCTAGGGGTGCGTCCACTCACGGAGACGAGACTAATCTAATGGAGCTCACCAAGGCCAGCTGGATTGGGACTGAACAAACCAGACTCTCAGAATGTGGCTGACAGTGGGGGCTTACTGAGAGGCCAATGATAATGGCACTGATATTTGATCCTACTGCACGTACTGGCTCTTTTGGAGCCTAGTCTGTTTGGATGCACACCTTCCTAGGCCTGGATGGAAGGGCAAGGGCATTGGACATCTCACAGGACAGGGACCATGACTTCTCTTAGGCCTGGAGTGGGAGGGGGAGTTGAAGGAGTGGAAGGGAAATGGGAGGAGGTAGAAATTTTTTTTTAATAAAAAAGGGGGAAAAAATAAATTAATATGTTCTAATATTAGGTAAAATGTATATGTCTTAGAAAATTATTTTTCTGTATATAAACAAATCCTTCCTTATTTTAATTCAAATTCTTTACCTTGCATCTTTAAATGTCACCCTAATTACCAGATCTACAGCAATAGTTTTACTGTTGCTTGTTAAAATTTTCTTCATGTGTTACTTTGACCTAAATTAAAACACAAATGTGAATTTTTAATTTAAGGTGCTGAGAACTATACTTATTGATCTAGAAATTTCAAATTATAACAATAGGTGTTTATTTACAAATTTAGAAATTCCAGTGATATATTATTCCATTTCAGTGTCATTAATTTTCTATGGTGCTATTCAATTTCATATACTGAAAACAAATTATCATTCTGTATCCTGTTACAGAACATTTTTATCCACATAGTCAAATTTTCCAAAATGATAGCACAGTGACGTAAAGAGGGGAGCTAGATACAGGAATTCTGACATCTTTGGGAATGATGACATCTTATTCAATATGGTTGAAAGAATGATGATTATTTGTCAGACCTACTATTGAACAAAAACTATAAAGATAAGTATCTAGGGCAAGGTTCAATGTGATAACCCTGACTTCAGGAATAAACATGTGGGAGACACAATAAGATAATAATATGGAAAATTTGTAGTTCTAAAACTTGAGTGGGAAAAATAGAAAACTCACAGGTGTTTTACTACATAAATGCAGTGATTACTTGGCAGCTTCTTACAATTGCATTGATCAAAAAGAAAATTGCACCTTCTCCAGCTTCTGCTATTTAAAAAAAATAGGAATAAAAGGTGGTACGGCTAGCAAATTTCTGAATTAAAACTGAAAATAATTTGCAGAAGCTACAGTGCTTTGAGCTCTTTGGCTAAATATACAACAAGGTCATTTATCACTAACTTGGTTTCAATTGTGTTGACATTAAAATATGATGGGATTCTAAAGATATGTGGTACATAAGAACATGCCATAGGCCATTAATTGGCCTGGTCTTGCTTTCCTCATGACCCTATAACTAATATTACCACATCATAGTTAGAAGACAAAAAACATCTAACCTGCTGTAATGCTCAACAAGATAGTTCACATTCAAGGTAAATTTAGTTTTGTAATTTCTGACCCAAAATAAATAATATATTTTCTCTATAAATCTTTAAGGTTCAAATATTTTATTGTAGCAAGATTCCAATTCAAATATATTGAAATGAAAGTTTTAACTTTATAAGAACCAATGAGTATAACCATGTCTATGTTACAAGGAAGCTAATAATACATATTAAACAAAACATCTTAGGAGGATATTATTAATCATTACAAAAAGAAAAGAACTATGGTATCATTTAATTTTTATAGTTAATGTTTACTATGAAGCTGTGTAGGATGAATGTCTGTGTTGTGGCCAAGTGTCTCCTTGATTCTTCCAAATCCGTCAAGGATTATGCTGTATGATAATGTTTTATCTCACATAAGTCAATCCCAAACTTTTCTTAGCAATTTGTACTTGTAACTTAGATCATTGTTGTGACTAAATAAGAGACTTTAAAATATTTAAGAATTGAGAAATTCATTTTGGCTCACTGTGAGAATGTACAGGGTTCGGAAACTAAATATCAATATGAGCATGGTGACAGGTATTGGTATCCACAATTGGTCACCAGCAATTTGTTTTCATGTCACCCCCTTTATTCTCTCCTGTATGTGTTTCTTCATTTCTTCAGTTTAATAGCTTAGCCCTGTTGTTGGAGGCTGCTTATTCTTTTCTGGCTGCCCAGACCTGAAATAACCATATAGAAACTATATTAATTGCACTGCTGTTTGGCTAATAGCTTAAACATATTTCTAGAAAGGACTTACGTCTTAAATTAATCCATTCTATTAATCTGTGTAACACTACAAGGTAGTAGCCTACAGTAAAATTCTATCTGGTGTCTGGCGTCTGTCTCCTGCAGCAGCTACATGGATTCTCTTTGACTCTGTCTACTCTTTCCTCCTCTATCTGCTTGGAACTCCTGCCTTACCCTATTTTGTGCTGCAGTAGGCCCAAAGCAGCTTCTTTACTAACCAATACAGAGGGGAATCCAACGTCACCTCCATTTTTCTGTCTAAACAGAAAGGAAGGTTTTTATCTTTAACATAGCAAGAGTACATACAGTTGAAGACTACTTGTTCCCAGTCATCCTGACCTGAAATAACCACACAGAAACTATATTAATTGCAATACTGCTTGGCTAGTCAGTTAGGCATATTGCTAGCTAGCACTTATATCTTAAATTAACCCATTTCTATTAATATGTGTATTGCCACATGATGTGGCTTACTGGGTAAAGTTCTGGCATCTGTTTCCATCAGTAGCTGCATGACTTTCTCTGATTCCACCTACTCTATATATCTTTTTTAGCCTGGCTATATTCTGTTAAACGATCAGCCAAATGCAGCTTCTTTATTAACCAATGGCAATAAAATATATTAACAACATACAGAGGGGAATTTCACAACAATCCCTACTTCTGACCCAAGGCAAAATGAACCTCCCAAAGGCTTATCCTTATTCACCTTGATGTTTTGCCATCAGAAGACATGGAGCTCTTTCAGGAGGTCTAGCACTATGAAGCCATATTAGCATGAAAGTAGTCAATAGGTTCTCATCTTCTGTGGAAACAAAAGCAGAGACTCTTTTACAAAGCAACATATCTTTAAATTCAAATTTTGAAGTCAAGACACACACACACACAACATCAATTGTGTATTTGCAGTAAGCTTATTAAAGTCATAAAATTCAAAGAAAACACAATAATATGCATAAATCTGACTCATCCTACATCAGTGACAGAAATTATAAGTAATAAAGAAAACAGAAACAGTTTGAAGTAGTTGCTGAAAACTCTTAAAAACCTCATGGACAAAGTTTATTTATTAATCATGACTTTTTGGACTTGATTTACAATGTTCTATTAATCACATCAATGTATTATATTTTATAAAAATCATTTGATATATTCTAATAAAAATAAACATGAAAATTATTTGAAATACCTGTAACAAGATCAAATTATTCGTCTGCTTTGCTCTTTGAAATTTTTAGCAATGGAAGTTGAATCATTTTCATATTTTTGCAGAATGGATGTCAGTTTAGATGATTTAATCTAGCTTCATTAATAATTAGAGTTAAAACTTTTAATACTGAAATTTTTCATTTGCTAAGAAATTACATGTATAACATCATGTTCAAACATAGTATCTAGAAACTAATGCAATTTTAATTAAAGGTAAGTCTCTAAACCAACTTGTAAGAATTAAATAGGAAATGAATCTTATAAAAGATTAAAATAAGTGACCATGTTAACAATTTTACAAACTGTATATAGTTTTATTCTATCAATTAATTTATGTAAATAAAATATGTTTAAAATGTACATTTAGTGCAAAAATTTTTTCTTAAACTATTCTCCATTGATTAAGAAATTGAGGAGAAAATTCTGACAACTTATCATTATCTATAAGATATACCAGAAATTATGTCAGTTCATGGAGTTTTTTTTTTTTGATTTTCATTATTTTTGTTTGCTCAACAACCTTTAGTTTTAGATGATGAATGAATCTCTATAGCTCACAATGTCTTTCACAAGATTTATTCTGAGTGTCTTCTGTATCATTGGATTTTCTGTATGAGAGACAGAGGTAGCAATAAAGACTCAGAACCCAGTGGTATCCAGATTTTCTGTATCACAAAATCTGCAAATAATTAAATAATTAAAATAAAACAACATTTGATAACCTTAAACGTTTAAATTCTTTTTAAAAATAGATTTTCAATAATTTTATGAATTTTGATTTTTCATGGAGCACAACTACTGGATTCAACAATGATACACTCTCATTAATCATAGACACATGTGTCACATTTATATAATCTTTAACACACCAGCATACAGATAAGTTGACATGAACATGTATTAAGAGAAATAAAAATATACAATAATATATAATATAAATAGCTACATAAACGTGTATATCAGGCTATTTTGGTAATTGCTTTCACAATGTTGTCTTCATAGAGATGATTTTGGGGCTCTGTAAGTTTGGGCAGAGAGGTGATTTATTTTTATTTTTCTGTTTCTGTTTCTTTGAGATAAGTTGTCATTTGTAGGTTACGTTTACTGTAATCTCATTTTAACATACCTTACCCCAAGAAAATACCTTCCTCAGGAAGCAAAGTGCTTAGATTATAAGCATATGCCAACAAACAGTTAATTTCTGTTGTTGATTATTGAAATATATTAATAATAGTTGTACAATTTAGTAGCTTAAGATTGAGTGTACATATGTGTATCTTAGAAAATTATTTGGCACATTATGCTTTACTGAATACATTTGCAATTTTAGAAATACAGTGTTGGTTAAATTTATACTTGTCATAGGAATATTCTAGAGGCAGAATTTTATATCAGTATTTTTCTCCTCAGTTAAATCCATCATGTTAACCTGTTCGTTTCTTATTTTTGTCTTTTGTATTATATTAGGTTTTTATAGACAAAATAAAATTGTATGCCTAGAGTAAGAATTCTAATTAACTTTTGATTGCAAGTTATCTATTAAACTAAGGCCCTGGAACAAAATACAAAGTGAGATTTCCATAAAGTGATGGTTAATATTAATTGTTGAATGAATATTCCTCGAGAAAAACATCTAATCATATTGACAAGGCTACATAAGAAACAACAGTGCAATATTAAATATCAAAGATCTGTTTTACTGCAAAACTATCTAGACAAATTTTAAACTGGTGGAGGAAGAAATTGCAAAGTCCTAATCAAATGAACGCCAAACCTACACAAATCATGTTTTTCACTTAAATGTAAATTTTAGCAAATTTTATTGTCATATTTTTCTTAAACAAATAACAAAAAAAACAACAAGAGATTCAATATGATAATCCCAAAGTTGTACTTTAGAAACACTTGAGGTATATTTTATTTTGACTATCTGCAAAAGTGTAATCATATGTGCTATTTTACAAAATGTGAGCAGGAAGAAAGCTGTATATATTAACAGGATGACATTTTCATGAATTGCTAAAGTTTTTTAACAGTCTTCAGCAATACACTATAAGGAACCAACTAATACCAGCAATCCAGTACTCCAAGAAAGTTAAACATTTTATTTCCTGATTGTTATTGCTATTCCATTAAACATCCAAGCCAATCTTTCTGTCTCTACGTCTTTGTCATTATTAACTGAGTTTGATGGCATTTGAAACAAAACAGAACCAAAAAAGCATAAAAGCTTATGGCATTTGTTGTATCTGAGGAAAACATTTAAAATAATCTTTTCTGACATTTTAAAATACAGTTCCATAATCTAAACACATATATTTGTTTTGATATAATATTTATGCTTTCATTTTCCATTTTTAATGCACAAAGGATTTTGAGTTTCTTCTGTCAATAAGATTAAATACTATTTTAGTCTTATACCTTAAAGATAATGCAAGTATTATTTCAGCCCCACACAATAATTTTTAAATTAATTTATGTAACCTCACATTAGGTCAATAATACTACATTTGTATTATAAATTATAAAAATTGTATATATATATATATGTTTTAAAAATAGTTTTATAGGTGATTTATAGCCTTTTTAAAAATCATTGAAATCCCAAGAATACATTATAAAAGTTATAAAACAAAATGATCATATAAATCCTTCTAATTTATCATTTTAGGCCTTTGTAGGCATAGTTTTAAAATTCCATATTTAAAAGAAATTTTATGATACTAGCATCTTAAAATTTATTTCCATTTGGCTGGAGAAATATTAAAATATTATTTTTGCTTTTGAAAGCCTAATCACTATTCTTTTTTGAATAACACTTGATTTCATCTTAATAATTTAAAAGAAATTGTTCTTTTGGTTTTACAAGAATACACACATATGGTCAGTAGAGACTTGGTGTAGGAGTTCCTTCTGTTTGTGTGTTGCTTTCATTGGATAATGAATAAAGAAACTGCCTTGGCCTATTTGATACAATGGAACTTAGGTAGGCGGAGAAGACAGAACTGAATTCTGAAAGAAAGAAAGCAGAGTGAGATCACTGCCATGGAGCCGCCTGAATCAGACATGCTGAATCTTTCCTGGTATGCTCGACTTCATGGTGCTATACAGATTAATAGATATGGGTTAAATCAAGATGTGAGAGTTAGCCAATAAGAAGCTAGAGGAAATGGGCCAGGCAGTGATTTAATTAAAACTATTTCTGTGTGGTTATTTCGGGTGTAAGTTACACGGGTGGCTGGGAAAAACAAAGGGCCACCCTCTCTGTGAAACAGAGACTGTGATTAAAACCAAAAGTACATTTACTTGCTTGATTTGAGATTTTAAATATGTGAAAATTTATCTGTGACTTGTGCTGTAAAGTGTTTCTGTGTTCTTATAATTATGCTGTATTAAAGTTATGAATTACTTTTTTCAATATCACCACATTTTATAAAAATGGAAGAACTATCACCTCTGCTTTTCCAAGACCATTCATTTTCTGTCTTTATTTACTTAATTACACATTGAGTAACATTGAGATCTACCAGAATATCCTCTATTCCCTGATACTTGACTTTTTTTAGTCAATGTAGCCCTCAATTAAGGGGGTACTGTATTGAAGAATGCTGGAATAGAGGCTTTGTTGTTGTTGAGTAGTTAAATGTACTCCCTTCCTTTAGGTTCTTCTTTTAAGAAACAACATCACCAAACAACATGATGAATGGACAGTAAGCCATGCATATTTATGAATCATATTACTGCATTAAAAAGAAAACATGGAGCCTGGGCATGGGGGAAATGCCATTAAGTCCAGGGCTGTGGATGCACATAGATCAAAGAGTTTCTGTGTACAGAGTTTCAGGATAGTAAGAGAATGAATCAAAAATTTTGAAAAAAAAAAGCATAAAGTTTTCATTTCAGTACTTCCACCATATAAGATCAGAAGAGAAAATCATGACTGTGTGCTAAAACAAACATTCATTCCAAGCAAATTTTCCACCTTAGACTTCTCAGCTCATAGGGTTTAGAAAGTACAGGATGTTGTTTAGAAGGTATTCCCATTATGTATATACCGTCATAGCTGATTCAATGCCATAGTAGAGACTTTTAATTCACTGAAGATTAAGACAGAAAACAGAAATAAACACCTGTTAAGCTACTGAGATGTTGATTATAATTAGCATTTTACCATGCAATATTCACATGATTAAAGCTGTCTAAAATGACCATAGGATTTTGGAAAAATTTTTAGCCAGTGTGAGCTTTCAGAATCATGATCACAGATAAGAAAATATAAACATGAAACTTCTTCTAATAATGCCAGAAGAAAGACCTTGATGTTTTATTTACACAGAGAGAAACTTTAAAAGAGAGACACATTTTGTCCCTTTTCATTTATTTTCTTGGAATAGTTTCCTTAGCCTGCCATTTTTTTCTGACTGCAGATCAGTATGCCTTGGTATAAAGCAAGTATTAATAGACAGATGACAGATGTATAGAACAAAGAAAATATGGTATACTGAAGAGCAGAAAACAGTCAAAGTTCCAGGAGAAAACAAAGTGTTTACTAAGAATTGAGCAGACTGAGGAGAAAATTAATCTGATGAACTTGTAATGTCTGCAATCTGTGACTCAGCTGTACCATCTGGATTCATCCTTAAGCTCTGATCAATCATGGTTTCAAACTATTGCTGGCTTAGAGCCCATTTTCTATGTTGGTTTTAAAATATTTGTGCTGTGCCTTTTCCCTATATAAACTAAGCCCCTAAAATCAGTAACCTACACATTTGATCTTATAACCATATATACAAAACTTTCTCTTCTAAAGATGGTAAAAAAATCTTTTATCAAATAGTTTCAAAATAGGTTAAGCTCTAGGACCACCCATCATTCCCAAATCAGTACCCCTCAAGTGGACAGTGTAAGAAGCTATAACAAGCAAAATCTGTTTACATGCATTAAATAAGGTCAAGATGCTCTCAGCAAAACAGCCAATTTTAAAGAAAATAATTTCTCTACCATATGTAGAAGGATATTTTGGTTCTATAATTAGAAATAGGTTAGGATGCATAATTCACAGATAATTGTAATTCTTGAAAGAATAGACTTGAATAATTAAGCTAAACTGCTGATAACAAAAGACAAAACAAAATTGTTAAATAAAACACAAAAACAGAAATTAGTATTTACATCTTCCTCTTTTGCCTTTCATGCATTATTAAAATCTTTGCATATCTTATATCTAGAGATCCTAAAAGGTGACTGCTAATTAAGGGAGTCTCATAGGTCACCTTATCAAACATCAAGAAAAGAAAGATTAAAGTAAAAAGTGATGAATTGTTAAAATACTTGATTAAATTATGTCAATGTAAAATAGGGAGAAGGGTCCAATGTTTCCCATACATGAATAGATCCTCGCTTATCCACATCCTCCATTATCATGTCTTCCCTGACAAGACTGAGAAACCTCTATTGAATGATTATTGTTAAATAAATTGATTGTTGTGTTAAGATTTATTCCTGATATTTATACTCCATGGAATTATTCGAACATAAATTTTATCCACTATTATGACATTGCAAAGGATGTTTTTCTTATTATGAAAATAATGTCTTGTTGAACATAGTTCTCACATCTCGTGAAGAAAATTTCTACCCACTGACAGAGATTGATATTCAGATCCACACTGTCAAAATGAAGAACATCAGTCACCATGGTGTTCCCAGTCCCAGCTGAAACATTTACAAAATAAACTCTATTCATAAGGTCCTGAGAAAGTCACATAAGAAGAGTTGAATCAAAGTAAAAACCACAGCCTCAGAGTGCTTTCTGTGATTCTGTTTTTTATAAAAGACAGAAATACTGCACCCACGAAATCTCAGCTGTGTCAATTATTGAACAAGATCTGAAAAATAATATCACCACCAACTGATAAGCCAAAGCGAATGGGTAAAACCTTCACCAGGGCTTATACCTATAAGACCAATCAGTAATCAATGGCTACTGAGGTGAAGAAAATGAATTTTCTCTAAGGACATACATCCTGGTTTGCTTTTCACTGGTCAACTCCAAATACATGTACAAACAATAGGCATTAACTTGATTTTGGAGGTTTTATCTATCTATCTATCTATCTGTCTGTCTGTCTGTCTGTCTGTCTGTCTCTCTATCCATTTATCTGTCTGTCTATCATCTATTATCTACCTGTCTGTCTGTATATCATCTATCTATCTATCTATCTATCTATCTATCTATCTATCTATCTATCTATCTATCTATATCCATCTATCCATCAATCTTATCTATCTATCTAGAGTGTTCAATTAATATACACATATTTGTGGATGTATAAATGTGTTTGTGTGTAGCAATGATAATTACAGAAAATTATGTGGGCTTGAGGGGACACAATAGAAGTTCTAGTTAAAGAGGGAACATTGAAATTGATGTAAATATAATATCCTCAATATAATGTTCTCAAAAATACAAACATTATTTTTAAAAAATGGTGCCCCAGTACATTTGGTTGTTTTTTAAAAAAAAATTACATGTTACATGTTTCATACCTTCATCTCATCTCATTACTTATACAGCAGGAGCTAGGAATATTCTTCTATGTAGATTGTTTTATTATATACTCATGCGTAATCTTTATTGCAAAGACATGTTCACTCACATTTCCAATGTTAAAATAAAAGAAAAGAGCTGGAGGGATGGCTCAGCTAAAAAAGCTACTTCACAACCAAAAATAAAATATAAAATAACGGAAGCACGCACTGAACAAAATTTTCAGAGTAATTCAGTTTCAGAAAATGTATATTGAAGAAACAAAATTAAGATAATCTAGGTAGCCCGGTGGTGGTGGCACATGCCTTTAATCGCAACACTTGGGAGGCAGAATCAGATGTAGGCAGATCTCTGCGAGTTTAAGGCCAGCTTGTTCTAAAAAAGCTAGTTCCAGGACAGGCAGCAAAGCTACACAGCTACACAGAGAAACCATGTCTAGAAACAAAAAAAAAAAAAAAAAAAAGAAAGAAAGAAAGAAAGAAAGAAAAAAGAAAATAAAAGACAATTCAAAATTTAAAATGGAAAGAATATGTTTACAAAGTGTAGATTGAATGTTTCATAAAATAGCATAGATATTTTCAGATAAATTTGGAAGCTTCAACTTTCAAAAATTATTTTCTTTTTGTTCAGATTTTCTTTTTCATCGGTTGATTGCATAGAAATACCGTCAAAAATTCCATTCATTACATCGTATCATTTAAACAAAGTATTTGCATTGTAGTTATTGGACAGCAAATATGCTTTTAACATATCCATGTTGAAATGTGCAGCTGAATAAAATTACTGCCATATAAGAGCAAAAGGTCAAACCCACCTGCAGAATTGTTTCCAAATCCTATTAAATCATCCCAAAAATGCCCTGAAAAGTCTTGACAGATAGCTAGTTTATATGAGCCTTTTCTATGACATTTGATTATATATTATGGTATTTATTTTATCCATGTGGGGAGCTAATTTTTGATATTAACTTTAATATCAACTGCTGGATGCATATGCTTTAAAAGAATGTTTATAGATACTGAAAGAAAGCACATCAGCTTTGGAACACATGAGGAAATAACTTTTTCTGAAGATCAGGAACCCTGAGTTTAAAGGGATATTAGTTTCTACCTTAAGTATGTCCTTCAACTTCAAGTGGTTTTGGTTTATATATTCATCCATTTAAATCTTTCCAATATGCATCTGCCAAAATTTGTGGGACTCCACTACTTACAATGGATAGAAACAATGAGTTTTTAAATTATGACATTCTATATATGAAGGAATAGCTCCTTGAGAATTTCAAGTTCATTATGTTTATCAAGAATTTTAATCTTTTCAATCAGACGGAAATAATGAATTCTTTGTATAGAAGTCATGGAATATGCGACATCTTTCTGATATCTCTAACTAGCCTCTCAGCAAATGAATATTGCTGTAAGATAATTTATATAGGCTGGGGGAAATGAACAGAACCCCTGATTTCAGTAAAGCAAACCTTAAATTCTGTACTTGCGATGTAATAATATTTTATTACATGAAAATCTTTTTCTTTACTCAGTAGACCATACTTTATTTTGTGGCATATTTGTTGCATTCTCTTAGCAAGGCTAGAATAGCAAACAATGTGATCCCTGCCTCTGGTTCTTACAGCCACTTCAGCATTGAAGCTTTGAAAGTATTTCTTGAGCTTCCTTTATGCTGTTTGTCACAGTAGCTATTCATGAGACTCCTAGCAATAGCCGGAAGAAAAACACCATGTAAGCTCAGGTGCCCAGTGTTCTCATTCCAGAAATATTTTTAGTGAAAGTCCTTCAGCTAGGCATCCACAATGGTATCTAGCCTTGGTCATATTTATTTATTTATTTATTTATTTATTTATTTATTTATTTATTTATTTTATTGAGAATAA
>NW_026067944.1:2527814-2540065 GCF_014885135.2 Alexandromys fortis
GAACCTAGAGTGGCTCCCAGGAGCCCAAGGCGATGTCCCCAGTTAGTCCCTTGGGAAGCTGAGGATAGGGAACCTGAACTGACCCTATCCTATAGCATTACTGACGAATATCTTTCATATCACCATAGAACCTTCATCTGGTGATGGATGGAGATAGAGACAGAGACCCACACTGGAGCACTTGGTCGTATTTATTATGACACAAGTATACTCTTGTCAGAAGAAAAATAACCTACATTTTATATATTTGAAAGAGTCCTTTACAGGTGTTCCTGGCTTCATGCTGAGTTCTCTTGCATAGATTGCAGGTACAGTCCTGACAGCTTTTCTGTCTTCAGAAATACTGTTAAACAGATAATAATATAAAGATTATCTAAGTATGTTAAGAAAACGAATGCCTGATCTTCAGTTTACATTGTAAGCAATGCAAGACTGTGCATAATATATCATTAGTTTTTTAAAATTTCAGTATATTTCTTAAAATTAATAAGGCCAAATTTTGTTGTGAATTTGTGCATATACACAGTATATTTCTTCTAAATATTATTTATTGTGTTTATATTTTCTAAAGTCAGTAGGATATTGAAGTTTTAATAATAACAAAAGTTCCAAATACATCAACAGTATCTACATTTTGTGGCTTGGTAATCACTCAAATCATATTAGGTAAAAGATTGAGAAAATTATTATTTTACCTTATTACATTTTTAATTCTTATAGTATTCTATAAGAGTGTTTTTATTTCTTTATGAACTACAATTGTATATTACTATTTTTGGTATCAATTAAGTTTTAGACTAAGATTACCTAATTTCTTCCTTCCTAAGTAGATGATATCAAGAGTAGTTGATGAAGATGTTGACATTCTTTGGGTTATACAATGTTGTGCCATCTTTCATCGTTCTTTTAAAACAATCATGAAATATTTTACTTTGTGGTGATTTATTCCAAATTAAAATTAATTAAATCTTTTATTATTATTACTTACTCCAAGAAGATTAAGGAAAAAAGGAAGAGTGAACATGTTTATGCTTTCAGTTGTTATCTGGAAAAAAGTTTTACACCAATTATATATAGAGATGTTCAAGTAAATAATTTTACTTTAAGTTGTCCAAAACTAGTAATTATATTGATAAAATACATTATTTAATGAATATAATAGACTTAGAAACAATGGCACAGAAATATCAAGGACCTTTGGGGACTATTGCATCAATAGTCTCTGATGGATGATGTAACTGTATATACTACTGAGTTTATGTAAGAAAAGATATAGATTAATCTGTATTTCTGGGAAAAAGCTACTTGATCATTTAAGGATTTGAGCATGCTACTCTCTATTGTCTATTCTGTCTATCTAGATGATTCAGTTTATAGTATTGATAATATTCAATAAAACTACTTAAAATGTAACAAAAATAATGTAATTCAGGATTAGTGATCTGTGTTGTCATTTGGGCCTACACTTTTATACATCAAGTTTAAATATTCACAGTAGAAACTGAAAGAGTGGTGAGGAGTTTTTTATGTACAATATTCATGACTGTGCTTCTAGGGGAAACGGGCAGCATTTGCACAAAAAGTATTTTTACATGGTGATCATTAAGAAGTATCTCCTTACAATTTCAACTTAAGCCAAAATGCATTATTCGCAATATGATCAAACATACCTGCAATATGTTAAAGTAAAATTTCTGTAAGGAGAAACGTCAATATTGGTCCTGAATACAAAAGAACATACAATTGGTGTGGAACACAGTACAAGATATATTTTCATCATGATATACACTATTTGAGAAAAAAATCCAGACCACTGAAAATTAAACTAAAAATGGAAGTGGTTTTAAATTTCAAATTCATTGAGAATATATCATCATGTCACATTTCTCCAGTACTATGATGATATTTTCTTTATTACTATGTATTTACCTTACCTCATGCATTAAGAACTTTGCTATGTATAAATAAGTGTTACTAAGCCATTGAAAGACATATTCTTAATATTTTTCTCAAATGGAAGCTAGTTTCAATGTTAACTGTAGGCTACAAGACTCATTGTAAGGGGCCAGGGAGACAATGTAAGGATTAAAAGTGATACATTTTGTAGTGGAATTCTAATACTAAATATTTGATTGAGAAATGTCTACACAGACTGGTTATATCTCCATGTGTAATCCTAGAGAAGGCTGGCTTAAAGAAGCTCTACTCTGAATGTGCGTAGTAACGTTACATAGGCTGAGATCATGAATTACATTAAAAAGAAAAAGGTATGAATCCTATGGTCTTTCTTATCTGTTTTCCAGTCTGCCCCAAAGCAAGACATAAGTCTCATAGGCCTGCTGCCTCTGCTAAGAGCTCCATTAACTGTATGCTCAGACTAGGAGCAAGGAAATCCTTATTTGAATATAGCTCTTGTCAGCTAGTTTGTCCCAACAATGAGGAAGGGAAAAAATACTGAGAGGATCAAGGCAGGCAAATCAGAGGGAAATAAGTCTCAAGTCAGCTGGAAGAAGAATTTCTAGTGTCTCATTACACAGCATGGTGAGTAAAGTGAGAATGACTATTTTAAAGTGGGTAAAATTTTTAAAGGTTCTATTCATAGATAAAAGACACAAATTTAGTGGACACTGATAGACAATCACATCATAGTGAATACACAAATCAAAACAATCTATTACATCTCAGAGAAAGAGAAAACATAAAAAGAAAAATTGGTTGTCTGTATTCATTTACTGCTTAGAATACAGAACCAATCTAAAGTATTATCCTTACCAGAGGTGTTATCTAAATCATACCCAGGGAGCACTATAAGAGGAAACACTATCTCCTAGGAGAGAAAACACTCCTACCTGAGCAACATCAATAATTTCACTCTCCAATCTAACTTCTTGCAGCACCAGAATTTTCTTGAGGTGATCAGCTGTCACTTTGCTTCTTAAAACAGTGGACTCTTGAGGACATGAGCATCTTATGAACATTTGTTTTGTAATCCATGGGGTCACTGTCTCCCACAGCTATAATTCTGGCCCCTCCCTCTCTTACTTTGTTAGACTTGCTAGGAAATAAGTTACCTCTCTTTTCTGTGCCACTGTTAAGGTCATGTAAGTTCATCATCAAACTCATCATTCCATGTGACCATAACTCAACTAAGGAAACAGAACTTCCAAGGACAAAGTATAATGAGCAGGTGCTTGTAGATGTCACACCTGGAGATGTGTTTTTTGTTGTTGTTGTTGTTGTTGTTTGTTTGTTTGTTTTGAAGGGTAAAATTTTTATCAGTAATAGGAGGGTTGGCAGCAAATAGAGTTTTAAGACAATAGCTTTTCATTTGTTTAAATCTTAATTATGTCAGAAGAGGAAACCTTGCAAGTTGTCAACAATTAGAGGTCTTATTCCATCTTCCCAAACATTGTGTTCAATTTTGCCTATCCTTATATAGGAAGCTTTATTATACCTAAGAGGAAAAGGAATGTTTAGTGTAGCATTTGTCACATAGAAAATTACAAAATTAATTCATATCTATTATAAAAGTTATTTTTTAGTAAAGAGTTATAAAGTTAAGCTGAAGTTGTGATATGATTAAAATATTAAAATGGTATTTTAAGCAGAAGAAACATGACTCTAAGAGGAAATGTAAGAGTTCATATTTGATTAATTGCAAAAGAATTATAATATATAATTATTAATAATATAAGTGAATAAAAACAGCACAAATAAATCACAATTTATAGACAAATAAAATTAAATTTTTCATAAATTTTAGATGGAATTCATTAATTTTTAATATTTAAAATTAATTTACTTACCAGAAAGCCTCGGGAAAAGAGAGAACAAACTGCCAAAAGCTGTTTTCTGACCTGTCCATGTAAAAGGATGAGCGTACACATACATGCATAGGCATGTACACACACAGAGAGAAAGAGTCTTATAATAAATTAACAAAATAGAGATTATTAATTTGCATTTAACTAAGTCTAGCTCTTACTTTAAAGAAATGTGTACACTAATACTAACATAGGGGTCATATGTTTTCAAATATTGATTAGTCCTAAGGAAGTAATGGAGGAGAGAAAAAATATAAAGAACTGAAGTGCTTAGAAAACACTATCCTGAGTGAGGTAAGCCAGACCCCAAAAGAGGAACATGGGATGTACTCACTCATATTTGGTTTCTAGCCATAAATAAAGGACATTGAGCCTATAATTCGGGTTC
Source organism: Alexandromys fortis (assembly GCF_014885135.2). Lineage (NCBI taxonomy): Eukaryota > Metazoa > Chordata > Mammalia > Rodentia > Cricetidae > Alexandromys > Alexandromys fortis. The sequence continues at coordinate 2,532,027 of NW_026067944.1, forward strand.
TTAGAGAAGCTAAATAAGAAGGAGAACCCAAAGAAAAACATATAGGCTCCTGAACATTAACCTTCATCAGGCGATGAAAGGAGACAGAGACAGAGACCCACAATGGAGCACCGGACTGAAATCTCAAGGTCCAAATCAGGAGCAGAAGGAGAGAGAGCACGAGCAAGGAATTCAGGACCGCGAGGGGTGCACCCATACACTGAGACAATGGGGATGTTCTATCGGGAACTCACCAAGGCCAGCTGGCCTGGGTCTGAAAAAGCCTGGGTTAAAACCGGACTCGCTGAACATAGAGGACAATGAGGACTACTGAGACCACAAGAACAATGGCAATGGGTTTTTGATCCTACTGCACGTATTGGTTTTGTGGGAGCCTAGGCAGTTTGGATGCTCACCTTACTAGACCTGGATGGAGGTGGGTGGTCCTTGGACTTCCCACAGGGCAGGGAACCCTGATTGCTTTTTGGGCTGACGAAGGAGGGGGATTTGATTGGGGGAGGGGGGAAAGGGGAGGTGGCGGTGGGGAAGAGACAGAAATCTTTAATAAATAAATAAATTAAAAAAGGGGAAAAAAAAAGAAAACACAATGAAAGCCAATGGACGAGGAATAAAATACTTGTGGGTGACTGAAAAGCTAGAATTATTTCATCAGTGATAAGATGGATGGAATAAAAGATTATTACGCTGCATAATCAAGACATACAGGACTTGTCTTATTATTTTATTTAAAACTAAATTTAGAAAAATATTTGATCATATATATGTATATAAATACACATATATACATGTATATATGTATATATGTATATTGAAATTTGAATAGGATTTGCCAGAAGTTACAAAAAGTAGAGAAAAAATACTGGTGGTGAATGACAGATTAATTTAATGTTACAGTAAGATATACAGAAGTAGTTCTAATGTGCTTTTATATGCCAGTATATCTGTAAATACTATCTATATGTCCCATAACTATAAAGCTAAGAAAATTATTCCTAAAGTGCTCAACAAAAGCAAATGGTAAGTGCTTGAGGATCTATGTTTATTATTATCAAACATCATTCAAAGAATATATGTATTGAAAAATCATGGGGTACCTTAGGATATTCAAATATGTATGTTATATGTTTAATACAAAATAAAAGTAAATTCACTTTAAATTTGAATGAATAAAATATTCTAAAAGAAAAAAATTGTGTGTGTGTGTGTATGTGTGTGTGTAACAGGGGGACAAGTATAAATACTTGTAGTGGACTATCCATTTTTTTTTTACAAACAACCTCTTCTTGATTGCAGGTGTTTGATTCTCTCTGTACAGATTTCTGAAGATAAGAAATTCACTGCAATTCTTTAAATTAATAGTTATATATTTTGATGGAAATTTAAATAACTTTATATCAACTGGTTTGTGAATAGTCAGCATTATAATATTGAGTTGACATAAATGCTATTGGTTGTTTTCTTTATAGCTCTGAGTAATCCAAATAGCAGAATAAGAAGCACATTAGGATAAAGACAATTTTTGCAATGGAGAAAATGTTATTTTGTTTTTTGAAAAAGTCTTTGAAGAGATTTTAAGAGTTATAGATAAGATTTTTAGATCAGTGCAGTTAAACCTTCTTATAAATGACACAGTAGAAATAAAGTCATCCCTACTTAATTAACTCAGATGTCTGTTTGTTTAATAAAAGAGATGATTTTTCTTAATAGCAAATTGTGTAGGTGATTGGGGTTTTAGCACAATTTTATAAATCTAAAGTAAATTAATTGAACCATTAATAACAAATGTCTTTAGTGTTCCTAGAATAGGAGACAAATGGTGCAAAGTTTAACAGAAAGGAAGTTTGAGAACCAAGCAAGAAAAATGTCAAGCATTCATTCGGGTTGTTTGCATATATAAAGAAACGTATCATTTATATACAGTTAGGTTTGCTGATTCACTGTCTTAACCCAGAACACGAGTAGATAAAACAGTTTAAGACTAGAGGCAAATAAATCACTACTTTAAAGCCCCATGCCAAGCCAATTAAAAATTAAAATTAAGAAGAAAACTCATCTTAGTTCCATTGGCTAAAACAAAATACCATCTAAAAATAAACCTAAAACAAAACACCATCCAAAAAAATAAACCTAACTTCATCATTCTGAGATTTCGGTGATGGATAGTGGAGCAAAGATTCTGAATGCTGTGGAAAGAATATCCTGGGGATCATGCAGTTATATTTCTTTTATAATACTTTCAAAATTAGCACACATGGTCATGAGTTTTATTGTAGCATTTTCCTATACATTTAAGTTTGATTGCTCCTTTGTCCCTTGAACTCTTCCATCGACTGTGGTCTCCATGTACCCATTTGTCTTTAGTATCAACCTTCATAAACCAATAGCAAAATGTATTCAACAAAAAAGACCCTCTTTTTCTCCACCTAGTAATACCTTTCTAGTTTAGCTGTCATCGCTGCTCTATAAATACAGGTATACCATAACTGAAAGGTAGCCTCTGCATATTGGAGAGAACATTTGTCTTTCTGAGGCTGGCTCATTTCACAAATTTTGTTTTTGTCAATCATTTTGTTCTTAAAGTCTGTAGAGTCATAAATAAGGAAGCATCTTTCAAAGACACTTCTTCTTCAGACTTTTTGAGCCAATGACATGAATCATTCTTGAACATAAACCAGTTTTTATCCCATGTCTTAAAATATTTTACAATCTTTCATTTTCTAGTAAAAAAAATACTTTCATCATATGGAGTCTATTATGCAGTCATGCTAGTTACTAGGATTTTGCTCCACCTTCCTAAGATATTGGTACCAGTAATATAGTTGGCAATGTTTATAGGCAGTGCGATGGGGGAAGGGCGGATACAGGAGCAGGGAAGAAGATATCTACCATAAGGGATCCATTTATGGTTGGCAAGAGACTTAGTTCTAGAGGGGATCCCAGGTGTCCACGGGTTGTCTCCAGCTAGGTCCTTGGACAGCAGAGGCGAGGGTGCCCGAACGGTCCTTGCCCCACTATCACGCTGATGATTATCTCGAATATGACTATCACCATAGAATCTTCATCTGGCGACGGATGGAGATAGAGACAGAGACCCACATAAGAGCAACGGACTGAGCTCCCAAGGTCCAGTTGAAAGGCAGAAGGAGGGAGAAAATGAGCAAGGAAGTCAGGACCCCAAGGGGTTGGTCTACCAACTGAGGCAGTGTGCCTGTTCTAATGGAAGCTCAACAAGTCCAGCTTGACAGGTCTGAATGAGCATGTGATGAAACCGGTCTCTCTGATTGTGGCTGACAATGGGGGCTAACTGAGAAGCCATTGAAAAAGGCACTGGGACTTGTTTTTATAGCATGTTCTGGCTTTTTGGGACCTTAGCCTATAAGGATGCATAGCTCCCTAGGCCTGGATGTAGTGGGGAGGGCCTTGGACTTCCCACAGGGCTGGATTCCTGGTCCTCTCTCAAGCAGGGCAGGAGAGGAAGGAGGGAGTGTGGGGGAGCAGGAGGGAATTGGGAGGAGGGAAGGAGGTGTAAATAATTGAATGGAAAAATAAAATAAAAAATAACACTCAATATCTTATAGAAGAGTTCAAATAGAATACACGTGATAAGATATACCTGTATTTAAAACAAGATACTGTCCAACTCTTTTTAACAGTTACATTGTTCATTAACCTTTAGAATGTGAGTTACCAGACTACATAGAATACCATATATTTAACCACTATGATTTAGAATGTTTGATCATCACAGAATTTCTGCTGTTACACTGAATAAGACCATAGTCTGTGTCTATTCATCACAGCTACAACAAATATATATATGTTTGTTGTAGCTATTTTTTTTAATATTGGTTTTCTTCTTTTTCCTTGCCACACTACTAGTCACATGTTCCGGGGATGCCTTCGGTCATGTGGACAGGTCATTTGAAGATACGAAAGAGACTGTCCACTACTCCCTTTGCTGTGTCTGTCGTGGTTCCCACAATAACTTCATTTCAGTATAACCACCTTTCCTAAATTCAGCAGGTGAACTTGGTTGGTCTCACCCAATCAGCGTGTTTTCCTGGATTCTATCCCTTAAGTTACACTTTTTTTTCTCAATTTTAAGTAATGTACATTCAATGTCATTTTTCATTTGGAATCAAGATATAATTGCGACACAGAATAAAGACATTAAGGTTCCCCCACTGTCCATGAAGATATTCTAAATTTTGGACCAATTTGAAAATTTTTAAATTAGAAGGTGAAATAGTATAAAAACCATAAAGTAGAGATGTCGTCCTATGTGTCAGAAGGATTTACATAGGTGGATTTTAGAGAAAAAAAAAGAGTTTGTTGAAATTTAGAATGTATAAGTTTAGCTCTTCTAACTTTGTTTATTATGCTGCAATTTTACAAATTTTCATCTTTATTTATTTCATTTGAGAGGGAAGACAATAAAAGTGATACCCATTTAAATGGTGCTATTCTAGCTTCTAAAAGTCATTCACTTAATCTTGCTTGGAAAACGGAATGGGTGTCAGAGTAGAATGGAGTAGGAGTTTTTGTTTTACTTTGTTTCCTTTTTAAGATTAAATAGAAAAATTAGTGGCAAAGGAGAATAAAGGTGCTTCAATGCATGATCCCCCAGTTTTAAACCTTCATTGTATTATTATGTTATTGTAAACAGAGAAACAATTAACTTGGAACTTTCAACTATATATTTCCTTATTTTTGTACTCAGTTCAAAGGAGTAAAGAAGCTGAGGAAGGTAGAGTGAGTTTGTTAGTAGAGACCCTTTATTTCATCGGACAGTTGCTTTGGACGCTACAATGCATGCCTTTGGGCACCAAACTTATTCTGTGACCTTTGCTGAAAACTCAGTGAATGACCAGATATAATAAAAAAGGAAAGATCTTAATGGAAGAAGTAATAGCCTTTGGCACAGTTATGGGTTCCCTGGAGATCCCATATACCTGTAAACACCTGACAGGGCTGTCCACGACTTTTGTGTCTGTGTTTGTCAGCACCTGACGATTGTCATCAGTTCAACACTTAATCATAGTAGCGTGGTTGTGTTCATGCCTATCATAAAGGAAGGTTTCTTTCTCTTTCTCTCTTTCCCAAAATGAACATTTTTTTTTGTTCTTCTGAATTGGTGTATTATTACAGAATGCCTTGCCAATCTCTACATTTCTTCAGAATTTTTTTACAATTTTGGAATTGGGAAGTAATTAAGAAAGGTACATTACTAATTTTTAAAAATATAGTAGAAATTATTCTTACTCTATCTTTTTATCTATGATTTGTTTGAAAGACTTCCAAACAGTGAGGTTTTACGATTTTAAGAACATTTTCCTTAGAGAGTGAAATAGGTGCTGATTGATGGTGTATCTTTGTTTGTTCATAATATACTGGAATACTGCTCATACCTTCAGTTGGCACTTTTCTGAGATTACAAAAAGCTTTATTCCTGCAAGAAATATTGTCTACAAAATATATTATTCATGAATTTTAGATCTATATTTTCACTGATATTTGCTTTGCAATGCATTTCTTCATTTTTTTCTTACTAAATGCTTCTATATTTTGATTTTAGTAAAATCTCTGTGATTGAATTGATAATATATTATATATGTACTTGGGTGCATGCCTATATTAATCTAAAGGAAACATATACTTTATTAATGTGAAGACTGAACAAGTTCATTAAACATCCCTAATCAAGTATATTCATTTCATATTTATTCTTCAATTTTCCCCTCCTGAGACTCAAATTATAATGACGAATCTCTAAAATTTTTTTTCTGATATTAGGCAAATATTTACAGGCATATTCATCTTTATTTTTTTGACAGAGACTAATGTGTAGATCTGCCCACATTTTTGATCATTTTATCAGTCAGCTATGCTTCTAAATTTTCCATTCTATAATATGCTTATCTAAATTGTAGACATAGATTTTGTTCTATACTCTGTGGTACAGGTACAGTGCACTTGTGTGCATGTTCAGTGTATACAGGGGTCAATTTTTCTATTTGTATGTGTGAATGAATTTATGGTTGTATTGGTGGCGCCCAGAAGTTGAGACTGGCTTTTTTTCTATCACTTTCCAACTTATATTTTGAAAACAGGTCTCTGACCTAACTGATTGAAATAGGCTGGCTAGTCAGCAAATCCTGTGGAATACTCCTGTGGCTGGCTTCCTTAATGGGTTTGTAAGTGCACTCTACTCTATTTGACTTGTTTTGAAGAAAGGTTCTTAGGATTAAACTGAGTTATTATGCTTGCACAACAAGTTTGTCATTGACTGAGCATTGCTCTAGCTTCTCTAGATATGCATCTGCATGATACAATCATCATTATGATTTTCAATCAAGTGAGTAGTAACATTGTCTTTTTGATTTTTAATTTCGCAACTTAACTATTCTTAATTTTCTCCTGGTTCTTTTAACTAAATATACATTATACATGCAGAATTGTTTTAGAAATGAACTGTTCCAATTATTTTTTTTTCCTCCTTCGTGTGTTTCTATTCTCCATTTTACTACTGCAGGAATCTTTACTGTATCCTCCCTTCATTTTTTGGTGATATTTTGTTTGTGCTTTAACAAATCAATCTTGCCTGAAGATCAGAGTGCAGAGCTAAACACACTAGTTAGCCATAGAGGCCAGTGGTGGCAAACAACTTTAATCCCAGCACTAGAGAGGTCGATCTCTGTGCAATCAAGGCCACTCTTGGCTACACGAGACTGAATCTGTCTAAAGGAGAAACACAGCCTAGCAGTGGTGACTCACACCTTTAATCCCAGGATTTAGGAGTCACACACATTTAATCCCAACCCTAGAGAGGTGGAGACATGAGGGATATGATTGGACAGAGAGAGGACTATAAGACAGGAGGAGAAGGAAGCTCGGCATTCCATCTGAGGATTTGAGAGACAGGATACCCCTCACATTCACTCTGAGGTTTTTGTAGAGGTAAGAAATAGTAGCTGGCTGTTCTTTGATCTTTCAGCTTTCACACCTAATATATGACACTGGGAATGTATAATTAAGATCAATTAGAAATTGTGCTACATCCATTTCTTTGTTTTTTGTTTGTTTGTTTGTTTATTTTGTGGTTTTTTTTGTTTGTTTTTTGTTTTGTTTTCAAGACCGGGTTGCTCTGTAGCCTTTTGGTTTTGTTTTTTAGCTTTCAGGTGAAAATCAGCTCAGTTAATTCAAAATCATTCTTTCTTTTCAACATAGACATTTAACAGTAATTAATTTCCATCTTAGCTCCAATTCAATGCATATCTTACCATTTCAATACAAGTCTTTATATGTACATCATAAAGTATCTTTAATTACTGTTATAATTATCTTTTGGTATCAACATGAAGTGTCGATCTAGTCTTTTCTAGTTGAAAACATGAAAAACATGTTTTGTTTTATTTTATTCATTCTTCTTTTCTTTGCACATACTATTTTATGATATGACTGTTTTTCAGGACAATGAAGGCTATTTCTTTTGATGATGGTGTGCCATATATATATGTGTGTGTGTGTATACTTATTATGTTAATATATGTGTATATATGTATATTTAAGCATATATACATATGTGTGATTATATTTTATATGTGCATATATGCATATATTATGAGTATATATGAGGATATACACATGCCTATCTATATGTAAACCTTATCTATAATTTTTATGTATCTTAAAAAGTAGAAGTCCCATTGTTAAAAACAGTTTCTCTTGAATCTATCTAGTATTTTTCTCTCCATAGTCTTTTTTATCTGATATTATTATAGCTATAATAGCATTCTTCTATGTTTGTATAGTATATTTTACATAAATTTTCCAACAATTTCAAAATTTATTCTACAATTCATCTAATGTAGGCCACACACCTCAATACATTATACATATTTTTATTGTTTTGAAATAATTTATATTTGTAAATATCCTCTCTGCAGTGGCAGTAAGACTGAAGTTGGAGGACAGTTTGGTTTATACCCGTCTCAGTATACTATGAAAAACTTGTAGACTTCCATATCTTTCGCTAGTAT
>NW_026067944.1:2540073-2607659 GCF_014885135.2 Alexandromys fortis
ATATGTACATATTCATGAATTGAGGAAGCCGTCTGTAAAGAACAATGATAACATGCATGGGATTAAACATGAACACCTTGGAGTCATTGTCTTTTCTACTACATTTGTACATTGACGTCTCAGTTTTAACATCTATTACAACTATTGCATTATCTGACACACCTACAAATTACTTCATTAATACTCATGGCAATGTTTGTGTTTTCTTACTCTGAAACTGTAAGGGTTTCCAGCCAATCTCAAATGACAAAATATAAAAAATAATAAAAACAAATTAGTACACTGGGAAATATGAGTAAACAAGCTAACTTTGAACATATCACTATTCTTTCACCTTTATTGACAAGTAACAGACGTAGGTTTATGCAATAATGCTCACTCCAAAATGCCCAACATTCACTAAGCTATTATAATGAATCAGTTTTGTTCACTTTTAAAACCTTGAGGTAATAACAAAAAACTTGCAAATAAATAAGAAGATCATATATTTAAATAAAACACAACCAAAGTCTGTACAGCTTAATAAGCTTATATACTGTGATAATTTGGATTTAAGCAAGAAGTTGCCAAGCTTCATATTATTTTTTTTTAATTTTTATTTATTTATTAAAGATTTCTAACTCTTCCCCACCACCGCCTCCCATTTCCCTTCCCCTCCCCCAGTCAAGTCCCCCTCCCTCGTTAGCCCAAAGAGCAATCAAGTTTCCCTGCCCTGTGGGAAGTCCAAGGACCATCGACCTCCATCCAGGTCTAGTAAGAGCTTCACATTATTTTATGTTACTTTCTCATCACCAAAACAAAATGCAAAAAAAAAAATAAAATAAAATACTGACAGAATTAGAAAATCAATAGCTCTGTTGCAACTTTAGGTTTTCTTGTTCTGTTCTGCATCCCCAGCAAGAGTGGTTGAAGATCCCTTCACTCCACATCCTTTCCAACTTGCATTATCCAGTTTGTTCATAATAATTGTTCAGTAGCTCTAACTAGGTACCTCAAAGTAGTTTAATTTTTCATTCCTGTGATTTTGAAGGATACTTAAGAGTTGTTAACGATGTTATTGACTACTGCCCATTTGTTATTTACCCATTTGTTGACTGATAACTTTATTTTCTTGGTATTCAGTTTCTGTAGTTCTTCTTGAACTTTGGACATTAGTCTCTTTTCTGATTTGAAACTGTGAAATATTTTCTCCCATTCTGCAAGCTATATGTTTTCTCAGATGACTGTTTCCTTTGTTGTACAGATTTTTTTTTTTAATTTTAACGCAACCCCATCTGTTCAGACTGCTGTTATTTCTGGTAACGTTGGTATTTTGGTTGAAAAGTTCTTTCTTGTAACAAGTCTCACATTGGAACAAGGTCCTAGCATTTGTTAATCTAGTATAATAAATCAACTCTGGCTACATCTTATGTAATACTTGATTAAGTTTTTCCTCGTTATATCTTGTGTTTCATCTTCTTTGCACATTGCTAACTTCACAGTAGCTAGAAAGAGTGTTTTATCAGATAATCAGCAATCTGAGTTATATCATCCCGTGCCACCTGCTGGGGGCAGCCTGCTTATTATTAATAGCAATTTTGCTTTTGGTTATGACTGAACTGCACGTTCTACCTTCTGGTAGCCAGTACTTTCTGGGAAGGCAAGCTGTGTGGTTTTCCATAAGCAATGAACACTGTATTAACATTGATGCCTCTCTTTGTCACCTCTTCTTTAAGAGCAAGGTCATTTTCCTGAACCCAATTTATTTAGGTAAGTCTTGACAATGAAAACCTGTGAAGAAATTCAACCTTAACCTTTATTGCACTCCTCTTATGTCCTTTCCAAAATAAACACTGAAGTTCTCTTGGAAGTCATTTCTGTAGTTGCAGTCATAAATAAATGACTTCAGGTTAAAACTAATAAAAGAAGACTGGAGCATAATAGGCTGAAAGAAAGAATATTATAAGATCGAATTTGAGTGAATTTGAAAATGGAATCCAGAGAGTGCAGAGACTACTTCTCCCATGAAAGTCCTATTGGGTTTAAATATGTCCTGACTTATTTTTCATAGCACATTCTAATACGTCATATTGTTTGTTTAATTTTTAGTCATACAATTAAGATGAATTTAGTCTTTAAGTTTTGTCATGTTCATGTTTAGTCCACATATGAAACAATATTTAATAATGGATCAATGTCATATTAAAATTATTTAAAAATCTTAATGAAAACAACTTGCTATTGTATTTTTTAGTATGTTCCTAGTTTACAGCCACATGTTATCAAGGAAGATATTTTTATATAAAATGTTTTGTAACTAAAATAAATTATTAGTAAAATAGAACTTTGAATACTAGTCTTTTTTATCTGAGTGACCAATATTTAGTATATTCATTGGGAAATCCCTGCTGTTTGGATAGTATTTAGATAATAAAGTCTTTGAGTCTCACCAAAGAAAGGCAAAAATAAAATTGCCAACAGTTTTCAGCTAATGTGGCACATTTATTATTATAATCATTATTATCCCAAAAATTTAACCTCAGAGCTGCCACATGACAGAAAAAAATATAATTGTTTAAAAAGCCAGCTTAGAAACCAAACAGTTCCCAAAATTGACATGCTGATCTCCCATTACAATCCATTCTCTTCCTTCTCCTACTACCTAGAGTTTGACTCAGCAAATCAACACTGGCAAAGCCTACTAAGCATATTTCATCGTAATTGTTTTACCTTTGTACAGATACATTCCTTTTTCCCGATGCCACCTTGGCAGGTCACTTGTCTCATCCATCACATAGGCATAACTATGCTCATTAAGCAACCATCAGAGAAAATCAATATTAAGCATTATGCCCCTTTCATTACACAAATGAATGTGACAAAGAACTAAGTAACCAGGAGCTCGATTTCCTGACCTTACCTAGAAAGGAAAGGCAGGCTTTCGGCATTGGGATGTACCAGGTTTCTCATTGCCCTCATCTTTATTCTTGGCTCCCAGTCTCTGCCTGTCTGTCACCTTTTCATATTTATCATGCATGCCTGGTGCTTGACATAGCAATAAGTGGTTTGAGATTTACAGTTTTTATTTGCTCTCTGCCCTTTAAAAGCAGTTTAATGGGATGAACAAATGCAGACAAACAGATTATATTACTAGGTTCATATTGTTGGACGAAGTAAATAAATAAGATCAAAACCAAAATAAAACCCACATTTACACAATAAGGATTATAATTGGTTAAGGGTTGTTTATAATATCTGAAGTATCTAGGTAAAAGAAATGAACAGGAGGTGGACATTGTAAAGGAGTATTCCATCACACAAAGCATTTCACGCATTTTCTTCCTAAATGATGCAGTAGAGAAGGACTGAAAACGTCCCTCTATATTCAGTTTCCTATTGAAAACTAAACAATTTGTACTAAGATAGCAATAATACAAAACTCTAAAATTTAAAAATTTGATTTCTTCATCTTTTATCTTTTTAAGTTCCCAAATTGTAAAAATAAAGAAACCGAAGATATCTCAAATCTGAAACTGATCTCTGTCTTGAATGAACTTTGTAAAATTAGTGTACTTCTCATACATTCGAAGATAAAGTTGACTTTAGTAGAAAGAAAGAAGCAAGAAGAGTGATGGTCCACAACTTCATATAACACATTTTATAAATCTTTCAAAGCTTCCAAGAATGTGTATATATATGCAATTTGTATTCCATTAAAAATAATCTATGAGTAGAGACAAACATACCTGATTCAGAATGAACCTACTGCACACTTCTTACGTGACTCTAGAAAAACTACTGAAGTTCTCAGGTTTTGTTATCTCATCTGTAACAAAATAATATTCAGAAAAAAAATCTTATTTTTTCTCTTTAAGAATTGAATTTATCAGTTTCAATAAATGGAGTGAAATAGTACTTAGTATCTAATAAGTTCTGAATAAGCATTTCCAACTCATTAAATCCCCATTTCTCACAATCTGAGTATCTCCATGTCACAACATGGTGCTGTAGGTATGCCATCATTGACATCTAACATGAGAGCAATCAATAATTATACCATTTACCAATAGGTATTTTTAGAAAGATATAATATATTATAAGGCAATATGATAGCAAAAAATTATGGAAGTAATTCAGACATGAGATTCATAAACATAAGACATTTCCAGGCTTATTTGTAATACCCTATATATGGGTATTACTTTTGAAGTAATATGAATTCTGTGCTCAAATGCAAAAAAAAATTGAGAATTTTGCCATGACAGCGTATAGGTTATAGAAAACTAAAACTACTATGTGTCAAATATTGAATATTAACAAAATTCTTGTATATGACAACATAACTTTCATACAGTCTATTATTAATAACCAGAAATCATGTGTTTTAATTCCCTCTTGGGGAAAGTGAAGCTCATGAAAAGTGTTACAGTGTGTACCAAGAAGTCAATCTTTGATGGGATTTCCCTTTTTATACTTGAATAGTGTTAATGATTAAAGGAGCGGCTTTGTACCTATAGCAGGGCAGAACTTAGGTAGGCAGGAAAGACAGAATTGAATTCTGGGAGAAAGAAGGATAGAGTCAGAAAGACACCATGGAGCTGCTGGAGATAGATGTTCTGAAACTTTGCTGGTAGATTAATAGAAATGGATTAAATTTATATGTAAGAGTTAGCCAATAAGAAGCTAGAGCTAATGGGCCAAGCAGTGATTTAATTAATACAGTTTCTGTGTGATTATTCTGCTCTAAGCTAGTTGGGTGGCTGGGATCCAACAAGCAGCCTCATTCTGAAATTGAGTCCTCTTCTCTTTTGAACATACATATACACGGTAGTGTATGTTCACAATTTTAGGTACTGAGTGATCTTAGAGGAAAAGGGATCAGGAGTTCAAGTCATCTTTAGCTACATAATAAATATGAGAGCAACCTGAGCCATCTGAGACCATGTATTTAAAAAGAAGAAGCTAGGGGGCTGGAGAGACGGCTCAGAGGTTAAGAGCACTGCCTGCTCTTCCAAAGGTCCTGAGTTCAATTCCCAGCAACCTCATGGTGGCTCACAACCATCTATCTGTAATGAGGTCTGGAGCCCTCTTCTGCCCTTCAGGCCTACATGTGAACAGAATATTGTATACATAATAAATAAATAAATATTTTAAAAAAATAAAAATAAAAAGAAGAAGCTAGAAACTTCCAAAGTCGACCTGCCTTCTTCCAAGGCTCCCAATTGATAGTGTTTTCTGTCAGTGAATCCCTACTTATTTCACATTGTTTGTTCAATGTTTCTTCATTCCCAATCTTGCGTATGCCTCAGTTTTGCACTCAAATATTTTTTCTCTTGCATCGTTAAATAAGCATATCTAGCACATTGTCGTTTTTGCCTAGATGTCCAAAGCAGTTTTACAACCTGCATGAAATTATATTGATTGCAGAATGAGATAAACTCCTACTATTACTGAGTACAATGGATTTGATATCCTCTCTATTTTAAAAAAAAAAATGCCTCCCTGTATAGATAATCATTCATTTTACTGTTGTATGAGGTTGCTTATTTGTTCCCAAATGCTACACCCTGAAATAATCACACATAAACCATATTACTTACAATACTGTTAGGCCAATAGCTTAAGCATATTTCTGGCTAACTCATATCTTATATTAACCCATCTCCATTAATCTGTGCATTGCCACAAGGCTTCGGCTTACTAGTTAAAGTTCTGGCATCTCTCTCTGACAGGGCCACATGGCTTCTCCTTGACTCTGCCTTCTTGTCCCTACATTCAGTTTAGTTTTTCCCGCTTAGTTTTGCTCTAACCTATCACAGGCCCAAATCAGCTTCTTTATTAACCTATGGTATTCATGGCATGCAGAGGGGAATCCCACATCATTTTATGGTTATTAATAGGTAAAATTCCATTGTATAGAGGGAAAACAAATATTCAAAAATATCTAAAATCAATTGCCTTCTAGTATAGAAGAATATTCACATTACATCATGAATGTAAATCATTCCAGAGAGCTTTTCAAGTAAATCATATGTAAAATAGGAAATATACTAATTTTATAAATAAAATAGCCATATTGCTAAAGACTAGTAAAGCAAGGGATTTTTTTATTGCTGCTGTTATTTGGTTTTATTTTTTAATCAAGATGATAATTTTGTGTATCCTCTTTTATATTTTATGTATTTTAATAGACATATTTTTTTAATATTAATGTGTTTGAGCAGTGGTGGGAGGTATACCTTTGTTGGAGGGGTTACATCACTGAGGACTGTCTTTGAGTTTCAAAATCCATGTATCCCAAGTCTTCTCTGTCTGCTCCCTGCCCCAGCTCCTACTAAGCATGTGAACTCTCAGATAAGTCTCCAGCACCATGCCTGCTTGAATCACGCCATGCTCCTGTCGTGATGATGAGGGACTTGCATCTGAAACATTAAGAAACTCTTGTTTCTTGTGGTACCTTCATCATGGTGCTTTGTTAAAACAACTGAAAAATAATTTGGATAGCTAAAGTATAGTGAAAACAGTGTAGGATCCACAACTCTGTTTGTCTTCTTCATGTGTGTGCATGAGTGCATGTGTGTGTGTGTCTGTCTGTATGTGTTTCTCTGGGTGTGTTTCTGTCTATGTATATATGTGTGTGTGTTTGTGTGTGTGTATATGTGTTTATGTGTGTGTTTCTGTTTGTGTATGTGTGTGCCTGTGTATGTGTTTCTGTCGGTCCCTCTGTGTGTACATGTGTGTGTGTTTCTCTGTGTAGGTGTTTGTCTTTTCTGTGTGTGAACATGTGTGTGTGCCTATATGTGTCTGTGTATCTGTGTGTGTATTTCTGTCTGTGTGTGTGCATGTGTGTGTCTGTGTGTGTGTGTTTATTTTACTAAAATACAGAAATAAAATTAAATTTACTTGGGCAAAAGCTAGATAGTACAATCAACTGTTGCTGAACATAAAAGGCATACTTGATAGTTGAAAGTGAAAGTGGGTGATAGGGAGAAAATTAGTTATTAATATTTATCATATTCCAGTTTGCTTGGCTTGATATAGTGTTTTATTCACAATATCTCATTTTTCTAATAAAAATTTAAACTTTTTTTATGCATTACAAAGAGAAGAAGCACTGAAATAAAACAGAGAATTCTCCAGAACACTGTTTATAAGGTATCAGATAAATTCTGCTACAATGGCTCGGGTGAGCTGGTAGAGAAGAGGTTCAAGTTTGGATATATTGAATTCAGTTTCTAAGAAGATATGTTTGTCATTATCCAAACATCTATTCAATTTCACATTGAACGATTCCTCTATAAGAGTGAGATCTGCTTATTCAGTCTTCAGAATTCTTCCTGGAGCAGAGGTAGAATTATATTTACTCTACGAAAGATTATCCTCAGGTCACTATTTCTTATCAAAGTTCTAACAACAATCAAAATAGAAAGCCTTGGGTGAGAAAAAAAAAACATTCACTGGCAGCTGTATAGAAATAAAGTCATATTTTAATGTTCAGAATTGCAATTTCATAAGGAAAGTGCAGTTACTGCATTGTGATGTATTTATTCATACAGAGAGTTTTTGCTTGGGTGTGTGTGTGTCTGTTTGTTCATTTGTTCCATATGTATGCTTATAGATGTCAAAAGTGGTGGTCAGGTACCTTCGACTTCTGTCTGCATTGTTTGTGTGAATGTGATGTGTAAGTGTGCATAAGTGTATTGTTTTTCTTGCTATGCCACTGTGTACAGAGGCCACAAACTAATGTCACACATCTTCCTGTATTAGCGTCTGTCTTATTTTCTGAGACTTGATCACTCATTGATTCCGGTGTGGTTTCAGCTAGACTGGTGGGCCCACTATTCTCAGGGGTCCTCCTATTTTTGCTTCCTCACAATGTGATTTCAGAGTCATACCACCATACCCAGCTTTTACAGTGGTTTTAAGGATCCAAGCACAGGTCTTCACGCTGCCCAGCTCTTGTCACATACTTATGTTAGGGAGATGCCTCAGTTGATAAAGCTTTTGTCACATAAGAATAAGGACATGAATTCAGATTCCTAGCAATCATGTAAAAGGCCAGGTACTGCAGTGTATAACAGTACTCCCAGCAGTGGTGAGGTAGATAGGAGAGTGTCTTGGATGTTGGCAAAAGAGATTTGAATTATGAACTCCAGGTAAAGCTAAACATTTTGATTCAAAAGGTAGTAGAGGGCAGTTGATGGTGGTACATAACATTGACCACAGTTTTCCACTTGCATGTGAACACATATGTGTGTCCACATATCACACAAACACACACAGACAGATAGACAGGGGGAGGACACAAACACACACACACATACACAGACACATACACTAAAAATGTTTCTGTTTCTATCTTGAAAACGAATCACAGATAGTAAAGGGAAAGAATTACTTTCTTTTCATCTATGTTTTCATTTAAGCTTGTAGTCAATGCACTGTTACTTTATTTTGCTTAGGTATCAGTTTTTTTGGGCTTCTTTCTTTGTTTCTCATTTTTGAAGTAGCAAAAGACAGTGAAAAAGTCAATTAGATAGCTGAGAAAAAATATCTTCTTTAATATTGCAAGAGCACATGGAGGAATGTAGGCAAAAATGACTTTAATACTATTTTCATTTTATTTATCAGGTAGAAATGGATTTATTAAAAAAAAAAGCAAAAGCTTCAGACTTATTGCAAGACACTTTGGAGTCCACAATCCAAAGGCTATTTACATTCTGACAGTGTTTCAGAGCACTGAACAGAGAGTCTGGGAAACAAACAAATAAATCTCTAATAATTGAGTTCAGAGACCATAACTGGTCGCAAGGCATAAATTTGGGGCAGTTGGCCTTCCCAGCGCCATAAAATTGCAGCACGCAGATGGATGCTGGATTCTGCCTACTAAGGTCACTGTTAATAGCAGGATGGGGCTTAGCCCATAAGTTAACACAATAGTTGCAGGGTGTTGGAAGTCATCTTCAGAGAGGTGTTTAGAACAATTATTCTTCATTCGGGTTTAGTAATATGATAACGTGTAAAATATCCCTATTAGTGGCTATCCAAGGAGTTTCTCTAAAGGAACTAAAGTAAACAGTATTATCTTGGAAAGTCTTTTATAATGTATCAAATGACACAGAAAATTCTAGATTAGAATGTTTACAACAAACATGAAACATCACCATGTTTTAACTCATAATATTAGTATACTTTCTATTCCCTTCAAATATTAAATTATCTCTAAAGATAAAACTTTTTACCCTTGGGTGAAGCTCTGAAATGAGCAAATTCTTATTATTTCAAAAACAATTGCTTTAAATAATTTCTCTATAACCTTACTTCTTAATTAGTTATAAATTGTTAGAAATAAAGTTCAAGACAAAATTGAAATCCAGTGTGAAACTGTAGGTATGAAAACATAGGAAAAGTCGGCTTACATTTAATCATATTGAAGTAATGAGCTTAGCAGAGAGACAAAATGCTCATCATCCCCTTGCATTGTTAACTGGAAGAGCATTGCCATGTGTTTGGAAAAGATCTGTTGAACCACTTAAAATAAAATGTAAAAGTAAATCAATAAATAATGTAACAACTTGTATGTGTCTAAAAAACCGTAAATTAATCACTAAAAGAAAAGCTTCTAACACAGAAGCTTGTAATTACTTTCACACAAAAAGTTCAAACTCCCTTCAGTTTTCCAAATTATTTTTACCTACCACCCAAATTATAGGTATTGACCATACATAAGAAAAGAAAGTTAGATGACACAGAGAATCTTTATATTTAATTCATTTTCACAAAGAATAAAGGCTCTTCCTTCATTTCATTTTTTTTCTTTTTTTGTTATTTTTCTTTTATTAAAAATATTTTCTTTTCTCATACAATATATTCTGATTATATTTTCCTTACCCTCTTCCCCCACCTTCCAGTTACTCCCTAACTCCCCACCTGTCCCCATTCAGATCCACTTCCTTTCTGATTCTCATTAGAAAATAATAGGCTTCTAAGAGATAACAACCAAACATGACAAAATAAAACTCTTCATTCAAAGAGTTCTGAATGTGTAAACTGCCTAAAGTATGAATCCTGATTGATTGATCATGAATCTATTGCTAGGACTAAAGGTCACCATTCCTTAATGCAATTGTAATTGTCATGCTTAGAGAGACTGGGCAAGAAATTACGAGTTTCTCTGTTTCTTTAATCCTTGGGAACACTAAGATGTCTTAGTCAGTGCCAAAGTCATCAGAGTCAAGGCATTGTAATATTAATGCCTGACATATCTTCTGGGCCTTTCCTTTATGGAGGATAATTTTTTGATTTATTTAGTTAGTTAATAAGCTAGTCATTCATATTTACTTTCCATTTAATCTCTCCAATTTCCTTCAGTATGATGGAACACTTACGGATTGAGAGTAGGAGAAAAACAAAAAAAAAAATTTATATCTAGTTGATAAGATATACAATTCTATGTAATTCTCTGTGCAAGTAGAGTCTAAATTGACTCTTGGGGATTTCAATGCTCCTTTGAATGAACTTAAGTTCTTTATCTTAGGTAATGTTTACAGTGATAGAAACTGAAATAAAGAAGGTTTGCTGTGATCAAGGAAGACAAATTCCAGTACATCTGTTATCATGATACAGATGTCTGTTATCTTGATTCATTCTAGGTTATTTTCAATCCTCCCTCCTTATAGTTTAAGATGAACCACTCAACATTTTCTGAGTGTATCCAAAATAATTTTCTTTTGACAAGATGAAACTTCATCATGAAAATGCTTGTGAAAAACTAACGGATGTTCAGAAATTCTCAGCAAGTTACATTGCAGATATTCAAAAGGCACTCAATAATTCCAATTATCAAATTTGACGCTAGTAAGGCTCAGGTGTTTACAGAGAAGTCTAAATTATATCATTTGTCCACCGATAAAGAACAAGTCAATCACCACACAGAAGGAAAACTCATAAACTTTTTAAAAATTAATGTGCTTAAGGATGGAGCCAGCCTTCGTAATTTAAATCTGATTTTAAAGCGGTGTATGGAATTTAAAATTTGCGTAAAATTGCTATGGGTATTGTGGTGATTTTAATTAAAAATGGTAGTGCTTGGTGAAGGAAGTATGCCACAGAGACCAGACAGTGAGACTTCATAGCCCCAGTCCATATCTAGTTTTCTCACTTTAGTGCCTGGCGCAATCTCTTTCCTTCCTGTTCCTGCCACTTGGCCAACTACTTTTTGTCATGTGCTTGATTCTTATTTCCCTGGAACTTTAACCCAAATTATATTCTTTCATCCACAAGGTGCTATTTTTAAGCACAGCAGAAGAGTAACGTACATTTTCCTCCATAGTACTATTTCCAATCAATTGAACTTACTATAAAAATGCAGTAATCCTTCCATTGAGGGGCATCTAGGTTGTTTCTAGATTCTGGCTATTACAAATAATGCTGCTATGAACATAGTTGAATAAATACTTTTGTAGTATGATTGGACATCTCTTGGGTATATTCCCAGGAGTGGTATTGCTGGATCCTGAGGTAGGTTGATTCCCAATTTCCTGAGAAACCGCCACACTGATTTCCAAAGTGGTTGCACAAGTTTCCATTCCCACCAGCAATGGATGAGTGTACCCCTTACTCCACATCCTCTCCAGCAAAGGATATCATTGGTGTTTTTGATTTTAGCCATTCTGGCAGGTGTAAGATGGGATCTCAAAGTTGTTTTGATTTGCACTTCCCTGATTGCTAAGGAAGTTGAACATGACCTTAAGTATCTTTTGACCATTTGAAATTCTTCTGTTGAGAATTCTCTATTCAGTTCAGTACCCCATTTTTAATTGGGTTAATTAGTATTTTAATGTCTAGTTTCTTGAGTTCTTTATATATTTTGGAGATCAGACCTTTGTCTGATGCAGGATTGGTGAAGATCTTCTTCCTTTCAGTAGGCTGCCTTTTTGTCTTAATGACTGCATTCTTTGCTTTACAGAATCTTCCCAGTTTCCGAAGGTCCTATTTATTCATTGTTGCTCTTATTGTCTGTGCTACTGAGGTTTTACATAGAAAGTGGTCTCCTGTGCCCATGTATTGCAGGTTACTTCCTACTTTCTCTTCTACCAGGTTCAGTGTGGTCGGATTTATATTGAGATCTTTAATCCACTTGGACTTGAGTTTTGTGCATGGTGATAGATATGGATCTATTTTCATTCTTCTATAGGTTGACATAGAGTTATACCAGCACCATCTGCTAAAGATGCTTTCTTTCTTCCATTGTATACTTTTAGCTCCTTTGTCAAAAATCGGGTGTTCATTGGTTTGTGGGTTAATATCTGGGTCTTTGATTCAATTCCATTGGCCAACGTCTCTGTTTTTATGCCAATACCAAGCTGTTTTCATTACTGTACTTCTGAATAGTTTGAAGTCAGGATGGTAACACCTCCAGAAGATCCTTTATTGTATAGTATTGTTTTGACTATCCTGTTTTTTTTTTTTTGTTTTTCCATATAAAGTTGATTATTGTTCTCTCAAGGTCTGTGAAGAATTTTGTTGTGTGCCTGTTCTAATGGGAGCTCACCAAAGCCAGCTGGACTGGGACTGAAAGAGCATGTGATCAAACCGAACTCTCTGAATGTGGCTGAGAGTGGGGGCTGACTGAGAAGCCATTGATAATGGCACTGGGATTTGATTCCACTGCATGTACTGGCTTTTTGGGATCCTAGTCTGAATGCACACCTTCCTAGGCCTGGATGGGGGGGGGGGCTTGCACTTCACGCAGTCAGGGTACCCTGCCCTCTCTTAGGACTGGAGGGGTAGGAGAATGAGTGGGGCATTGGGAGAAAAATGGGAGGAGGGGAGGAAGTGAAATTTTGAATGGTATTATTTATGATGCAATATTTAAAAAAAATGAAAAGAAAAATGTGCAGTAATAATTACCACTGAACAGTAATCTGTTGGGAGCAGGGAGACCCCAGATCCTGAATTTCTTGTAAACAACTTATTTTCCCCTGATCTGAGTGCCTACAGCTGTGGTTTCTACCAGACCTGTGGTTTCTGGTGGGTTTCACTGGGGCATGGCTATCTCTATATAATCTGCCCCTGAACACAATAAAGGGACATTCTTGGGAAATTCAAGGGTGACCCGTGTCGCTGTCTCTCTGTCTGTGTGTGTCTGTATATTTTAACCTTCAGCCCCCTTGCCCGAAGCTCTCGAACTGGGTGCCACTGCACAGACCGCAGACACGGGTGTGTGGCAGTAATCCATGATCATTGTAGGTATTTTCATTTACAAAACTTCATTTTACTTATAAACCCAGTTCTTCCTCCCTTTCCTTCTCCTACTTTTTCCCTTTCCTCCATCCCATGCTTCCCCCTACTCCTCAGTGGGGATAAGGCCTCCCTCAGGAGTCAATGAAGTTTGGTATACAAAGTGAAGGCATGGCCAAGACCCTCTCCCCTGTATCAAAGCTGAGCAAGGTATTTCACCACAGGGAATACACTCCAAAAAGCCAATTCATACACTCTGGATAAGGCTTGGTCCCACTCTCAGGGACCCTACAACAGGTCAAGCCACATAAGTGTCAGCCACCTTTAGCGGGTCGAGTTCGGTCTCATGGAGGGTTCCTCAGCAATCAGTCCAGAGTTTATGAGCTTTCTCTAGCACGAGTCAGCTGTCATTGTAGGATTTTTAATCATCATGTGCTAAGATTTACTAATATTATAGCTACTACCGTATTTTGAAATTGCCATGGTCACTATTGTGATTTATTTCCAAAAGTTCTTTGTGGAAAGAATACAGATATTTTTTTTAAATATTTTCTGCTTATTATGAAAAGTTTTAAACAACTTCTACAATATAAATTATTTTGTTAACAATATTCAAAATAATTTGCTGTGTTTAAAATTTTGGCGCATGCCTTTATTCCCAGCACTTCAGAGGCAGTACCAGGCAGATCTCTGTGAGTTTGAGGCCAGCCTGATCTACAAGAGCTAGTTCCAGGACAGGCTACAAAGCCACAAGAGAAACCCTGTCTTGAAAAAACAACAAAATTTTTTCCTTCTTGCTGTGCAACTTGGCATTCAGACTTCAATTGAAAAAATAGTGCAGTTATGACCATCAGCAGTTCCACTGTAAGCATGTATCATTCATGAGCAAACACAAATTATTCACAGAATAGTCAAAGTGATTATATATATACTTAAAGTGCAAGATAGGCAGACCCTAAATTTTCTAAAAACTTGATTTTTAACCCACCAATACATCAATACATATTATTTTAACAAAGTGTGTTTTATACATACTGGAACTGATTTGAAGAAAGTGTATAAGAGTCTGAAATTATTCTCAAATACACACCTTGCATCCAGCCTGGGGTGCTAACACACCACATATCATCTTGAAAATGAAAATGAACCATTCCTATCAAATATTGTCATTAACACGAAAAGGGAGTATATCTTCCATCTTTAATCTCTCTCTCTCTCTCTCTCTCTCTCTCTCTCTCTCTCTCTCTCTCTCTCTCTCTCTTTCTCCCCTATCCAGTCCCTTTCTACTTCTCTCTGCACTTTCTAGAAAGTTTCTAATAAAGTCAGATGAAATTTATACACACCTCTCAAGAAACATAATAGTCCCAAAGAGAAACAGAAACATGGTGTAGTGGTAAACTTTATCATAATAAAAACATATATTATTCTTTTTAGTAATAAAATAATTTCAAAGAGGAACTTGTGAACTTTATTAAATTTTAAAGAAGAGTAATAGATGCATATACTATTATAATCAATTCTATGAGAAATGCATATATTTACACACATACAGTGAAGATGGCTTTTTAATCTATATTGTAGTTAGGAGATTCTGACTTTCATTAAGAATGAAGCAGTTCCTAGTCTCATCATTTAGTGCTATTAAAAAGTTAGCAAAATTATCATTCCTTCTATTGTATATGGAAATTCAAAGAGAGCTGTGATAAATGTGATAAGTTATGGTAACCTAAAATACCTGCCTATCTGAGTTTCAAGAATACTCATATTCCAAACTATGTTTCTCCATAATGTGGAAAAGCCTGCAGCTAATTAAATCACTTATCAGCTCAAACGTTCTATGAATATGTCATAATACAGAGAGAACTAAGAGTAACTGAAAAACCCCATAAAAAGCATCTAAAGAAATCATAAATTTCTCTATTAATGCATGCTTTTCTATTTTTATTAGCAATTTGTCTTTAAATTCCAATAGCCATATATTCTAAAGTCCAACTACAGATATAAGTAACTCTACCATAATGGTGTATTCCAGACAGATATTTCTATTTCTTGTAAGTTTTAACATTAAAATGGGAACAAATTTACTTTGTTTGATACTCTTAATTGGTTGATTTAAAATGATTTATCTATGCTCATAGGAATAAAAATATTAATAAGCGTAGAGTTTTAACAAACTTCAGAAAGTATGATTCTAACCTTTTATACATATAATTAGACTGCTACTTCTCTGGAGTCCTCTCTGACTCTACAGTTATTGTGATTGAATTGTGCTTTGGAAACAAACAATAAATTCCCAAAGCTTATACTACATTGATTTGATATAATTTAATAAGAGAATATACACATTTGTGATGGAAGTACTCAATTTCACTAGCTAATTTTCTTTAATTTCACTTGAATAAGTTTTTACCCACTAGGATAAACTAATTCAACCACTTCCAACTTTCATTTTCTCATAATCTCAATATATCCTATTTCTGCTGTTAACATTGTCAGAAGGGAAAATTAAGAAAAAATCTTGAAGAGCAAAATGGTATTTCAATTCACATAGAAGCAGTTTTAAAAAGAGAATATATACCTAGGAAACAGAAAAAGCATTTTCAAAGGTGACTTTTCAATAAAGAAAACACAATTTCAAGTCATACAGTGTCTCAAAATTATGCTATTGTTAAGAGTTGATATGGTCTGTTTTCAGAGAATGAACTTATGCCTTCGTGTCATGAACATTTAAAACTTTGTCCCTCAGTATTTTGGAGGATTTTATGTGAACACTAATGTTTCTTTCCTCATATGTTTGTGCGAAACACAAATAAGCTAGCATGTGTATGCCTGTAAAAGCAAGCTACACTTATCTTAAACACCTACAAAAATGAATTATTGTAAATTAGATATGGATATTAAATATTAATTTATATTTAAATCATTACTAATTTAGTCATCTAAATCTTATTCAAAATTTATTGATAAATTTATGCTTCACCAAGATCCTAACACAAAGTTCCACACACATGCATATTCATGCACACATGTACACACGCATACACACAAACACACACACATAAGAGAAAAAGAAAGACAAAGAGTGGGACAGAAAAAAATAGAAACAAAAGTACAAACTGCATACCTTGATATAATTAAAATAATCTGATGCAATATATGTACATATTTTGGGGATTACTTGAGGTGAATAAAATTCAAATTGTGCAATTTACTGAAGCGTGTGCTGATTTTATTTATACTATTATTTGTTCCAGAAATGATCTAATGTTCATGAATAGAACAGTCGGTAGTGTTCTTTCTTTCTTAAACATATATCTCTAAAAAGTAACAAGACATGTGTGGTAAGTGTCAGGTGGTTAATAAAGAATGAACATAGAGAGCCACCAGAGTGAATAGGTGTGGTCCATGCGGAATTTGCTCAAGCACATCAAAAAAAGGAGAAAAAAATGATATGGAGAAATATTAATGGAATGGTAATAGAATACACCAGTATTGAAGCAATATGGGCTTCTAAAACACTATGGGTCTAGGAAAGAATGCTTAATATGTTACACAGATACATCCAAATTGTAAACTTATTAAATATGTAAAACCATGTAACATGCAAATATCAGTAATCCCAAAAAGTTTTTTTTTTCATTTTTAGTTAATTTTTCTAATAATTTAGTTTAGCTTTTCATACTATAGAAAACAATATGGAAGTGCAAATAATAAGGTTTTAAGACATGGGATTTTTGAGCATTCCAATGTCTAGACACAAATTCATGACAGAGATTAGAATAATAACATAAACTTTTTATATTGTTCTGTAAAGGCAAAGTCAGAAAAAGAGATGTGTTCATACTTCCCTCCTGCACTAGCCATTTCAATTATCAGGTGAGAAGCAATGCCAGAAAATGAATGGATTTCAGAAGGTAGGAAAGAGAACACTTCAATATGCAGCCTCAGGAAGGTGATATATAGATAATGCCATCTTATATCACCGTGACTCTCATGCTCATCAGAGGGAGACAAGGAAAGCCGTTGTAAGGAGAGAATATAACAGAGACTGATCCAATGTTAGCCTTAAAGGCGAGTATTGTTGAAAATATGTAGAATACCAACTGGTGTGAATTTCCCTGGATAAGCCCATTTTTCCAACTTTGAGCATTTATTAGTTGTTTGTTTGTATTTGTGTAAGATTGTGTAGTAGAATATTATTTTAAAATTGGTTATGTTTTTGTGCTATGGAACATTTGTTTCAAGATGTGTTGCTTTATTTTTAATACATTTGTTTAACTCTGTGAAGCTGTGATTTTTTTTTTTTTTTTTTTTTTTTTTTTTTTTTTTTTTTTTTTTTTTTTTTTTTTTTTTTTTTTTTTTTNTGCCTATCTAAAACACCTGATTGTCTAATTAAGAGCTGAATGGCCAGTAGCAGGATGGGAGAACAGATAGGCAAGCCTGGAAGGCAGAAAGAATAAATAGGAGGAGAAATCGTGGAAGAAAACATAGAGGACCAGAAAACTGTAAATTTTTATTATTAAGAGAAACTCACATTATTTAAATCCCTAAGCTATTGGATTCTTCCTGGCATAAAATAAATCAGTCTTATCTGTATGGTCTAAGGAAACATTTTTTTAATTTTATGCATGTTTTGTTCATATGAAGCCTCTTCCTGAACTTTTACCTTTTCTTCTATTCAACTGATTTATTTTTATTTTTAAACATTTAAGACCAATTTGTGCTGCCCAAATATTCTCAATGTGCAGTCTCCCGTGTTAAAGCTGTTCTTTTACCAAGACTAAAATTCTAGAACAAGTGTTCTCTTCCTTTCTGATTAGCTACCTATTCCCAATAGCTCCAAGGTTATGAGAGGAACTGTAGACCCAAAATCTTTCTCCATGCTAAAATTTGCGCTAATATGGGCCTATATGGATTCAGAACATGTTGCCGAAAACATTGTGGAGTGTTCTTAAATTCTACCACCTCTATTTCAATTATTCATCTGAGTATAAGCCACAGCATTTTGACTGTAGTCAAATCCACTTACATAGATCAAATAACAGCTGAAAAGATTTATAAGTGGCTGGAGAGATGGTTCTGCTGTGGGACAATGGTCTTTTACCCTGTAAAGACTTGATACTTGTATTTTAAGAAAATGCTGATTGGTCAGCAGGAAGTACAGGTGGGGTGACCAGAGCAAGAGAATTTTGGGAAAAGGAAAGCCTCGGTCTGTAGTTATCACCCAGACACAGAGGAAGCAAGATAAGAAGACCTCGCTGATAAAAGGTACAAAACCACATGGCTAACACAGACAAGAATTATGTGTTACTGTAGGATGTAAGAGTTAATAAAAAGCCTGAGCTACTAGGCCAACCAATTAATAATTAAGGTTTCTTTGGAACTGAATGGCTGCAGGACCAGGCAGCTCAGAAACCTCTATCAACATGGTTAACTGTTCAAAAGCATTTGTTACTCTTGTAGATGAGACCCTAATTCAGTTTCGAGCACCCACATGGTGACTCATACTCCATAAATTCAGTAAAGGAGCATACAAAGCCTGTATCACCTCAGCTGTCCCAGATACATATGAGCAGGCAAAATGCTCATGTACAGAAAATAAAACAAATAAATCTAAAAATATATTTTAAAAAAGTATGAACCACTAGCAATGGTGGATTTTAAAGAACAGTACAATATGACAGAGAAAGTATTCATAGAGTAAAGAAAATCACAGTGAATATCAAGAGATCTAGAACATAAGTCCATATCAGTTTTGGATATTTTAATTTTGATACCTTTAATGATTTTTCTGAATTATATTTTGAATATTATTAATGATTATCATAGAGTTCTCTAAAATAGTTTTCTTAAATAATTTAGCATAATTACTTTCATTATGTCTAAAATTGGAGACTTGATTTTCTAATAGACTGCATTCTATTTATTATATACCACAGAAAATTAAGCATGTTGTAATTATAACTTTTAACATATTTCCCATTTAGTTATTAGTATGATCTATATTAAGAAGTTATTAAGTGTGTTTTCTTCTCTTTGAATTTATTGACACATTGAAAAGTAAAAATAATTGAATTTCTTATTTAAAAAAGCCATACAAAGAGCTTTTATTTTAAATATAAGTTCATAGTTTTCATCTCACCTGCTTTCTAACAACTCTGTTTTCAAAAGATGAACAACAATGAAAAGAACAGCAGAAATTCACATTGCTTGCCAAATCATAAGTAAATAAGTCTTCAACATTGATGCGTAGAATCCCATGCATGCTTTCACATTGTTGCCGAGGTGGTAAGCTAATACCTCTGCTGAGTAGAGTAAAAATTAATCTCAATTTAAATTTCTTAATCAGTCATTGACATACAAAATCATTTCTAGTAATATTACTCTTTTTACAGAAAAAAATATTTTTTATTTGAATAATAAAGGAATTCTTTTAAAATAAGAATTCATATTTTCTTTTTAATTTTCTCTTGGATAAAACATTCTACCCATATGAAAGTAGAACATGTGATGAGCTTTGGACAGTGATATGACTGAATTTCAAAATAAATATGAAGCTAGTGATATAATTAACTGTGACAAAGTTTAATCTATACATTTGAGACTTAAGTCTTTTGGTTATACAGTTTTGAAAACTCATGGTTATACAGTTTTCAAAACTCAAATATTTTAATCCACTAGTGAATGATTGTCTGGATTCAAGTCTAGTTGACTGAATTTCCTTAACATGCATGCAAAACTACTGGTTATAATGTTGTATTTTAAGATAGATGAAGGATTAACATCTGGGTAAAATGCTTCTGAAATACTCAGGCATTTTTTTAGATTCAAACATTATACTTTTACTTTACAAAAGAGCTTGGAAAATAATAGAAGTAAAGGCAGCAAGGTAACTAAAGGAAATGATGAAAGGTTAAATACACTTTAGACTTGTGGTCTTTTCAATTCAAAAGGGGTTTATTGAGTTGTAACTGCTTCATGAATTGAGAAGACTCTGCACTGTCAATTTAGAATTAAATTGCTAGTACACTATAACTCAAAAGTGAAGGTCAAGTAAGAATGGGTTCATTACAGAAAATGGTACAATATAGAAATCATAGACATTTGAAATAAACAGATAAATCTTCATCAGAAAAAAAAAGCTACTAAAGCCAAAAAAGTAGAATACAAGAGGCACAATATCCTAAAACATAAACTTTGTTAGACAGTTCATCCTCTGAAGTGTTAAACATCAAAGATAAATATACAAATTCAAAACCAGAAACTAACAAATTATAGCTACACAGGACAAAAAAAATATTTAGAGATGGTATCAGGGCAAAATACTCAGCTAATTCTTTCAAAACATGAATATTTCTTTTGTCTTTAAGAAATAAATTTATTTCCCAATTTGTATAACTACTTTAGTTCCAAAACATTTGATGAATGCTTCACTCTTACAGTAGAAAAAAAAATTCAAGTGATTTTACTCAAAAAATAAAGAAAAAAATCATTGCAAGGACTATGAAAGTCACCTAAAAAGCAGCAGAAAATGTGAAAAATAAAAATTAAAAACCTACATAATTTCTTAAATTTAAAAAAGTTTCACCCATTATTTTCATGTGTTGTTTTGCTTTTTTTCTCTTCTTTATGATCTCCTAAAATGAGTGTTATGAGTGTTTATTTGTTTTTTTTTTGGTGTTGTTTTGTTTTCTGTTTTATTTTGAAATTAAAATCTCTCTCATATCATACACCCTGTGCAGTTTCCCCTCCTTCAACTCCTCCTAATCACCCACGTCTCTCCTCCAACCTCGCCCAGATCCATCCCCCTGACGTAACATGTGTAGAAACTCTGATGCAGACTTATGCAGTTCCTGTGCTTGCAATTTCAGCGTCTATGATCCATGTGAGTTTGCATACTTGGTTCCATGGGCCAGGTTCTCTTGCTGTCCTCCATCCCCTCTGGTTTCTACACTTTTTCATCCTCTTCTTCCACAGGATTCTCTGATCTCTAAGGAAATGGATCTGATGGAGACCTCCAACCTAGACTCTTTCTCTGCCTAATGTCTGGTTGTGGGTCTCTGCACTCACGCCAGAAGAAGCCTCTTTGACTATGACTGGACAATGCACCAATCTATGAGTATAGTAGAATATCTTTGTGAATTATTTCATTGATGTTTTCTGACAATTGTGTTTTCTTCTACACTACGTCTCTGGGATACCCAGTCTCCTGTTTCTTGCCACCCTGGTAATATAGGGCATGGGCTCCCTTTCATGTGCTGTCCCTCAAGTTAAACCAAACATTGGTTGGCCACTCCACATATACTTCACCGCCATTGCTTCAGCACATCTTGCTGGCAGGACAAATTGTAGGTGGAAGATTTTGTGGCTTGTTTGGAAGAGAAACCTGGACACCAATCTAGCTACAATGAATGGTTTAGTGTCTTTGAAAATGCCCCTGACGTCTTTACAAATCAATTCACATTGGTCAAAAGTCTTCTCACATAGTAAAAATCCATACTATTTCCATTGTATTTTAACAATTTTTATATTTTGGTTTCTGTTGTTTGAGTTTTATGTAAACTGACATTTCCCTACATTTCAGTTATGGTAAAATTAAAGACTATAATTTGCTTTATCTTTATTTTATGTTTTAAATCTATTAATATTTGCATCTGTTCACCTCATCCTGGCTTACTTATATTTTTCTTTGGATATTTAATGCAGTTTTTTAAATTATTTGCATAATACAGCTACATTAAGGCATTTAGGATTAACTTTTCCTTTGAATGGTACAAAACTTCCATGTCTTGTTTATTTTATGATTTTCTTTTTTGTTTTTCTTTATTTTTGAAAGAATTTTTCAGTATCTATAGACACAGTAGCTCTAGAAATCAAATCACACCCCTCAGAGTTTTTTTTTTTTATTGCTTTCTGGGAGGAATGTCTACTGTTTCTTTGCTTTGTAATGATTAAATTTTTTTTGTATTTTTTTTTGGCATTCATCATTGCTTTATAAATTTTCTTAGACAGTGGGTGCCAACAAGAGTACTGAATTCTGAAATTTCCCAGAAATTGATTCACTCAGAAATGGATATGTGTTGACAATATTCACCTGTATCTTGGTGTGAATGTCTGAAATTAAAAAAACAATAATCAAACCAAAAGTGTGTAATATTTATAAGACAGGACCTTTACTCCAGCTTGACTATATAAGCTCCACATAACATCTTGAACTTCACCATCCTCATCAGAACTAAGTTTGAAAAATTCATGGCTTCTTTAATGTCAAGAGCAGATTTCATAGATGTTCAAAAAGGTTTACCATCTAAGCCCTCTCACAGACGTTGGAAACATTACAGATTCCTATTTTGCATAGTATTTATGGATTATGTCACTCTGATTGCCTTATGCTTTCTATACCATCTGGTCAGATTCCTCCCAAAACCAAAGTTTAAATGAATGCATTTTTTAAGATAATGTTTTAAATTTTGTGTTTTGTTTTGTTGTCCATTGCTTTACTAAGTAAAGATTACTGAGCACATATTTCATTCATTCATGTCACTATATTGTACAATAAAAATTGTTCATATGCTATCCAATACATATCTACTTAAGTAACCATTCCTATAGTTGACTATCAACTATTACCATGTCTTTAAATATGCTTTTCTCCTCTGCAGGAAGCAAAATAGTATAAGTTTATAAAAACATCTGCAGACATCATTCTCAGGGTTTAGTTTTACATTTGAAAATATAACTTCATAGTTTTGTGTTACCTTTTCTTATTTGTGCTTTGTTTTATTCTCTACGTATATCTATTTTGTAAAGAGTATCCACAGAGTTTAGGTACCTAATAAGAGACAAGAATGGAAAAAATGATTTTCCAAGAAAAAAGAAATAGAATGCAACGTTAAAAGAGATAAAGGGGAAACTAGGGCACGAGAATTAAATGGAGTGGGGTGGGAGAGAATATGGAGAAGAACTAACAATAATGGCCTTTTAAAGACCTACTGCTTCAGAAGTTTCTTAAAATAAATACAACTATCAAATAATTTAAATGAAGTAACTATCTAATGGGGAAAAATCACCAAACTAAAAATATGTTACCATGTAAACTGACTAGTAATATAATGGTTACATCTTTTTGTGCCATTGACTAGAATGATCCATTACAGACCACCACCACCAAAACAATTATACACCATAGCTATCCCACACAATGTGATAAGACACAATTGCTGCAAATACCATGCACTAATGTCATACAAAAATAAAGAAATCTAGTTGGTAATCAACTGGAAGACTCACAATTACTGGCTAGTGTTCATCCTGCAGGAATCTTCTAGACATGCAAAGGATGTAGAAATAACCAATATCAACAAGTTAGAAACTCTCTGAGCTTTCATAATAACAAACTATCTAAAAAGTGTGCCCACTAGTACAGGAGAGAGGTGAATAATAAGCCAGCAAGAAAACACTTTTATTTTTATTTTTTTTAGTTATATCTACAGTTCACTCTGTGAGATGGAACCATTACCTGATACTACTTATGGAACCAAGAACCTAAGACTAGATAGTTTTGGACCCAGGGCATAACCTACATTCTAATTGTAGTAGACGAACTGAGGGGAAAATGAACCCTAATGAAATATTTCTATATGAATGCATCATTGTATTGCTTAACAGAAAAACTTAATCAGAAAACCTTCTTGCAGTTGATTTTGATTAATACATCAACCTGCAATGGAAAAACATGCAGAGAGTGAGGGACATAAATGTGTTTAGTCTGAAATCAGACATCTTTATCATACTTTTCCACTCAAGTGTCAGAGATCTATGAGGAAGACGGGGCAGAAAGATTGTAAGGGCCAGAGTTGGTTAAACTTTTGAATGAAACAGCATTTTGCAGACAGAATAGGGCAAATATTCATGCAATCTCACAGAGGAAGTGACAGGAATATGACAACATACACAAAGCCTTATACATAAACAGCCAGACAGCATTCTCAGCATGAAGAAGGAAGGATGTGAACAAGATCCCACCTCTTGCTTTTTGAAAAGATATTTGGTGGGAGAGGGAAAAAGCAGTTTTCTTTAGCTGGGTAGAACTGAGTATATCAACTACTCCGCAGCCCACGCTCAGGAGCAAATGAACAACACAAACAAAAATCCACTGATGTGAGATTTTCCACTGTGTGCTGTGAATACCATTAAAGAATAAAGAGAGCTGGCTTGAGCCTATAGCAGAGCAGGACAGAACAGAGTTAAGCATGGAAAACTAAACTGAATGCTGGGAGAAAAAGAGGCAGAGTCCAAGAGAAGCCATGTAGTCTTGCTGGAAACAGACACTGAAACTTTTCCCAGTAAGCCACAGCCTCGTGGTGATATACATACAGATTAATGTAAATGGGTTAAATTAATATATAAGAGTTAGCCTAGAAGAAGCTGGAGCTAATGGACTAAGCAGTGATTTAATTAACACAGTATGAGTAGTTATTTTGGGTATGGGCAGACAGGACAAACAAGCAATCTCCTGACAATACTCCACTGTTTGGTGCTTTTCTTGTTTTTCTTTATTAGAAAAAGAAAGTACAAATGTTGGGTGGTTGGGAGCATGGAGGAGCTGGGTAGAGTGGGAAAGCAGAAAAGACTATGATAAAATATACTGCATAAAATTTTCAAATACATTTTTAAAAGGATAAAAAAGAAAATCAATCTTTTTACCTTAGATATTTTCCAACATTTCCTTTTCTGTTGTTAGATTTCTTGCTTAACATATTCAATTATGTTAGCAAAGTATAATAATATTCATGAATATATTTGATATAAAGTAGCAAAAGTACCATTGTCTCATTTGACATTTGCTGTCTAGGTACTGTTCTATTAAAACATTATTACCAACAAGAGGGTTTCTTGAATGAATTTTATTTCTATTTCAAATTCAAAATTTTGTCAACGCTAAAACCTGACAGCAGTTTTACTAAGTCATTTCCTTGCAGCACCATTTAAGCAATTTTAGAAGACTTAAATTTTAAATTTTAGTTGATATAGAAATGAATATATTCAAAACACTTTTTCTAAGTAGAAATCAATGCAGTTTTCCCAAAGCTAACTTTCATTTAAATGTCAATGAAAATAGGAACAACTGACAAATGCAACTAAGTATATTATAGCTAATAAACTCAAAACTTCACAAAAAGAGTATTCCATTCATTAAATAAAACTTATTTGTGACTTCAAGTAGTATTTAAATTATGCTTCCGAGAATCTTTTTATCTGTAAAATGTTTTATGCCCATTGAGTAAAAACATTTAAATGCTTTTGCACATGAATATAAATACACCTCTAATCCCATCCCCTAATTTCAAAATCCATTTGGAAACTCCTAGAATTTAAATCTCAGTTGGCACTGACACATGGACATTGCAAATGTGATGCAGGTCAGTTAATATGAGTGCAATCTGCCAAAAAACTGTAAGTTTTGGCTGAAAATAAGCAATGCAGGTACAAAGATGGGAACCATTTGGAGAACAAGCAAAGAGTTAACAATCAGGTTTTAGTCTCTGAAGAGATGAGAATCTTGAATTCTAGCACAGTTAATACTTTCAGTAAAGGTGGTTAACACGGGGATGATATTCCGTTATTCAGAGAAGAATATTAAAAATAATTATCCAAACCGGAGGCCTAAGCCTTATGACCTTTAAGTATAGCTGCACTCCCTTCCCATATAGTTTAAAGAACTCTCATGGATAAGTCTAAAATTTTCTTTACAGTAAAAGCATTTTAGTTTTTCTGCAGTCTCTGTGAACTAAGGTTTTAACTTATCAACTGTAATCGCTTTTGCGACATACCTTATGATTCCTATAAGCCTTTTGATGGCAGAGATGAAGATGTTGATGATGCATGCATTTGTGTATTTGTGTTCATGGTAATAATCATTGACAAATAAAAAAGATATCAAAACATAATAGATCCATGGATCCCTTTGCATGTGATTTTTGTCTCTCCTCTCCTACAGCATTTATTCAACAAATTCCATTCAATTTGTTTCAAATAATTAGTCTCTGTGGCATATGCAATTAAAAAAATCCTGTAATTTTTCAGCTAAATAAATTGCAGGTTATCATTAGTTTACTTGTATATATTTTCCCACTGAGACTTGAAATACCTTGAATGCAGATTAACCATTTTCAATCATTAAACTCTTGAGGATGCTAGAGAGATGGTTCTATGTGTAAAATCTCTGACTCCACAAGCTCAACGAGTCTCAGCTTGATTTGCTGGGATCTGTTAAGAGCCTATAGAGTATAATGAATCTGCAAGTTAGCATACCTACAGCAGACTAGGGAAAAAAAGGGGAGTGAAAGTTCATAGGCCCTGCTGCCTGTGTGTACAAAACCAGACAGAAACAAGAGTCCAAACCACAAATAATGTTGCATACCTGACATCAATATATTAGCTCTAATGAATTTGAGAATTTACGTTTTCTCTTTTTCTTCTTATCAAACAATTCTAAAAGGTCATTGAGTTTGTACCCTACCAGTATGATTGACTAAAAACATGCTAAGTACCAAGTGCTATTTGTTACTTTTTACTGCATGTGTTTCTGAGATCAGTTTAATTTTGTTTATTGAATGTTAGAAATGATGAGCTCTTTTTCTCCCTTTTAAATATATTTTTACATACAATCCCAATCCTTCCTCCCTCCCCACTTCTAGTACTTCACACCTTCCCCTTATCTCACCCCCATCTGCTCCTCAGTGAGGAACAAGGCATCCCTTGGGAACTCAACAAGGTCTCCCATGGGGACTCAAAGGAATCTGTCTGTCCTATCACTACCTTGAGGCAAGAGCAAGGCCCTCTCATCAACCACCCAACCCCCTGCATAGGCTGGGCAAGGGACCTCTTCAAAAGAAATGGGTTCCAAAAAAAAAAAAAAAAAAAAAAAAAAACCCGGATCATTCAATAGGGATAGCTCCTCTTCCCACTGCCAGTGGCCCCATAAACTGCCCAACCCACCCACTGTTCCCTACATTTAAGGAGCCTAGACCCAAGTCACCCACCATCATCTGCATTCAAGGAACCAATATCATCCTTTGAATGTTCCTCAGTTGTCAGTCTGGAGTCAGTGAGCTCCCACTAGTTCAGGTCAACTGTTTCTGTGGGTTTCCCCATTATGGTCTTGACTCCAATGTTCATATTATTGCTTCTATCGCTCTTCAACTGGACTCTGAGTGTTCTGTCTATTGGTTAGTTGAGGATTTCTACCTCTGTATCCATCAGTTTTTGAATGAAATTTCAGGAAATCATGACTATTTTCCCTTCCTAGGAAAATCCATGTATGCCTCTTTTAGGGTCCTATTTGTTGCTTAGTTTCTCTTGGGTTGTAGACTGTAGGTTGATTATCCATTGCTTTATGCCTAATATTCAGTTACAAGTTAGTACATATCATGATTGTCTTTCTGGGTGTGGTATACCTCAGTAAGAATGTTTTTATCTAGTTCTGATCATTTGCCTGTAAATTTTAAGACATCATTTTTTTTCCTGCTGCATAGTCCTCTGTTGTGTAAATGTACATTTTCTTTATTCATTCTTTGAGTATCTTGTATAACTGATAATCAAAGAAGATAAAATTGTACTTTTACAAGAAGTAAAATACTCTAAAAACACTACCTTGA
This sequence comes from Alexandromys fortis, assembly GCF_014885135.2. Lineage (NCBI taxonomy): Eukaryota > Metazoa > Chordata > Mammalia > Rodentia > Cricetidae > Alexandromys > Alexandromys fortis. Next base: position 2,567,955 of record NW_026067944.1, read on the forward strand.
AAGATCCACAAATAATTATTTTAACAATCAAGAGGCAACATTCATTAAGTACTAGGTTCATAGGGCCACTGTACAAAGTTTACAAATTTAATTATTTAAAGTAGCAAATATGTGTTAGGTTTAAACTCTGAAGGCTGTAAGCAATAACCTCTCCTTATATTTTCCAAGTCTCCAATGAGTCTCTGAAATACAGACTGCAGTTTGATTCCAGTTGCTTCTTTTGATCTTTATCTCCATCGTCACAAACTCTTGTATCCTGGTGAATGATTCTTTTCCTTATTATGGTTCCAGTTATTAGATTTATGATGTACTTTAAGTAATGATGATACAATCTGAAGTTGACAGTATCCTTATAAAACTTATCACCAAAGAGTCTGTCATGCACAGTTAAGGCCAAGTGCTTGAACATTTACAGAAAAGGTATTTGAAATATCTGAAAAAGGATAGTACATATACTAAGAAGTTGCAGAGAAGATAACACTCAAGATCCTATTAGTTCAAGGTAAAACACAGCATGAAAACAGAGTCAAGCTTAAGAAGTAAACAAAAGCTACATCACTGAGAGAGTTTTTTGTTGTTGTCACTGTCATTGTTTTGTGGTGCTAATTGTGGCTTTTCTCCCCAGGATTTTTGTTTATTTGTTTATTTATTTTGTGTATAACTTTCATTTTCATTTATCCAAGCTGCTTTTTCTTCTGCCCTCAGAAAGATTCCTCTTCTGCATGGGCTTTGGAGGAGGTCATCATGCAGCACCAGCAGGTCTAAATCGTGGTGGAACGTTTGGTCTTTCAGTGTAGTTATGAGACTGATTTCTGACCACCTTGTTATGAATGGCAATGCTCATCCAGTAATGCAGATTGGCATTTGTTTGGGAGGCATAAAAGTGTCAAAGACACTTATCTCAGAAATACCTCTCACAACAGTGTCCTCTCCCATAGTGCACATGAACTCTTAATGATCTGGGGATGCACCAGGCACAGTGCCTGCAGTGAGTTGGTTGTACATGGCCATGGTCCTTTTTGGCAATATCACTGCTTTTTTTTTCTCTCCCTCTCCCTCTTTTCCCTCTCCCTCTCCCTCTTTTCTCTCTCTTTCTCCCTCTCCTCCTCCTCCTCCTCCTCCTCCTCCTCCTCCTCCTTCTTCTTCTTTTTGTCATCTTGGAGCCAAGTTCTGAAACAGGTATTACTGACAGTCTTATATGGCAGATGGCAGTTTTTATGTCAAGAAACTATAACTTCTTAAGTCAGAAAAATAATCAAAATGTGGGGGAAATATTAAATGTGTGGCTTTTTGCAAAGTTGAGTACAGTTTTGACTAGAACATGAGTAAATAGAGAAGAATTAGGAAACAAAGAGATATGGGAAAAACTAAGCATTTTACTAATACCTCCTTGGTAAATTGAAACCTTACCAAACTTTTAAAGCACAAATTCAGTTACACCATGAAAAACAACTCCTAGGTTTCTTCAATTCTTATGGTTAAACATTGAGTATAGTTAGAAATAATGAAAAAGAGAAAGAGGAGAAAGATAGAAGAGCTATGTAAGGTTGAAAAGAGTAGAATGGAGTGAGAAGGACTGCAAGTGTAAGAAGAGACAAAGTAACAAAAGAAGATTTGAAGAGAAAGTGGAAAAAAAGTCAGAAGTGTTACCTATAATACAGTAAGTCACTATATTATTTTCTATATAATTGGTCTTATTATTTCAAGATCTAGAACTAATCCACAGGCTATGTTTTTTCTTAAATATTTTAATATTTTGAGTCATTTTGATGCATATGAAATCACAAAATATGTGCAAAGCCAGAAAATTATTCTTTACATAACCTTTTTGTTGGTCCTATTTAAGTATATCATTTATTTCTTGTATCCAGCTGTCACATATGTATCTACCTGTCATCATCTATGTGTCTATCTATCATCCATCTATCTCTATTAATCTGTCTCAGATTTTTCTCAGATATTTATTTTTTATTTGACTTTTTGTTTCATCATGTTTGTACAAATTCGATGGAGATTCATTCATGAGTTTATAATAATAAAGCTCTTATGCACAATTCTACAGCAACTTCAGTACTCTGAGATATCCATGCATGTATCTTCTGTCATTCTTTCCCTCTGAATCAAGGAGATTCTCTGAATACAATTTGTATAATTCCCATAAATTTTTTTTATGACTGTTTTTTCCCAAAATGTTCACATCTATCTCCAAATCCTTCCCTTGAAGCTCTGAGGTCCAGTTTAGATGGAGTCTTTGTGACTGTTTTTGAATATTGTGGTATGCTAGATACAACCATGATGAAATTGAGAAAGAGAAAATAACTCCCCTTGCTCATTGATGTGATGAGGTCTGGATAGATTAGGACCTAAACCTTGACCTTAATTGATTGCATTTGATCTTAGCACCCAACCCTGCTTCTATAATCATAAGGAATAAATAGTTTTAGTTCTAGTCACTCATTGTATACGTTTCTGTTCTTACAAGAGAACCTTATGAAAATAATAATAAAATTTTCATGTGAAATTTATATAATTATTGAGTCAATTGAAAGGGGGATTTTTCAGTGTGGATTTGGCCATATTATATTTATTACTTAGCAATAATGAAAATAAATAAAAATCCCCTACTGAGTGGCAGGCAATCCATGTTGTCAACTGGCCATGCGATATGCGAGGTAAAGTCATTTTGTGAGGTGGATTTCAGAATCTTAAAACAATTCCAGAGAGTTGATAGTCAAGAAAATTGGAACACCAATTCCACAGCTAAAAAGAAAGTAATTTCAGCTGATGAGAATAAGGAAATAAATTAATTTAATCAGCTAATTGACTGTTTCTGAATAAGCAGTAAAATTACAGAGCAATTCAAGGAGGGTTGAAGTTGTAACCTTTACTGAAATTGTTTTGCACAAATGTCCGAAGAATCTAGAATGTAGCTTTGGGCTCCTGTTTTACATAATTGTGTTAATATGTATTGTAGTGTTTATACTGTGAATAATTTTTTTAATGATGCAAAGATGCGTTGCATTCTTTTGTTGCATTTGTTTAACTCTGTGAAGCTATGGTATTTTGTCTGTCTAGAACACCCAATGGTCTAATAATGAGACGAATGACCAATAGTGAGGCAGGAAAGAGAACAGGTGGGGCTAACGGGCAGAGAGAATAAATATAAGCAGGAAGAAGGAGCAAAGAAACAAAGAGAGGAGAATGCTAGGGACCAGCCAACCCAGCCACACAGTCAGCCACAAAATAAGAGTCAAAATAAGATTATAGAAATAGGGAAAGGAAAAGGCTAAGAGGAAAAAAGTAGATGGGATAATTCAAGAAAAGCTGGCTAGAAATAAGCCAAACTAAGGCCAGTCTGGCATGCAAAAGAAAGAAAAAGTTTTTGTGTGTGTTTGTTTTGTAACTGGGTGGTGGGTTCCCAAAAGGGCAAATAATAAAAACAAACAACAGGTTCTCATATGGGAAATAAAGATATATATTCAGATATATACATATGTTTTATATTTTATTTCATATATGTATTATAAAATATTGTTACTTATTATTAAGGTTTATAAAACTTATTACTTCTTAAAGAATTATCATTTTGTTTCTTTGCTTCATAGGCTATATAACAGTTGCCTTTGTTATTTTTTAAGTTACTGATTTGAACAAAAAGTGATGGCATTTTTTCAAATATACAGGAAAGGAACAAAATAAATATCATTTTATAAGAAAATCACCAGAACTGTATGTAGATTCCCCAAAGGATATATTCCCAAAGGGGAACTCTTTCTCTCTCTCTAATGAGATCTCTCTTTCTCTCTCTCTCTCTCTCTATATATATATATATATATATATATGATCGAGATATGTCACTCTGTCTCTCTCTCTCTATATATATATATCATATCTATATATATATATCATATATCGAAAGAGAGAGAGAGAGACAAGAGAGAGAGAGAGAGAGATAAAGTCCCTTTTTTTCTTATCTTTTGTGCATTCTTTGCTTTAGCTCCTTGCTCCATGCATTTGTGGAATTATGACTACCTAGAGAAAAAATGCCGTATTGCTAGGGGAAGATCCATCTGTTAATGTTGTTTTCAAATGCCATTATGATGTTACCTGCTTAGGTAATGGTTTCTATTTAGGAGAATTTTAAGAGAAAGTTTGGGGATTTTTAATGATTGTTTGATTTGGTTTTGTGGCTGTTCTACTTCTTTTCCAAATATGAAAACTTAATACCAGAACTCCAAGAACAACAACCAATTAAACTCATTTTCTCAAGCAAAGCTTTATTTCTTTTGTTTTTTTTTTTTCTGACTAGAACACAAACTAAAATTTAGCTTGTTCTGAGAAGCACATTATTAAACAATGTTCTATTTCATTTCTCTGTAAAATCTCCTTCTTCTTATTCTAGAAATTTTATGTTATACATTGGTCTGCCTATTTGTGACACTCATACATAGAGAGGGATGGCTAATACTACATTTTCCCAGTATCCTAATCTAAATTATAACATTATTTCATAGAAAATAATGAAATTCAGTATTTCTAGTAGTAAAGTAAACAGTTCAGGCAGCAATGACATCCATTGGTAAATGATATGTTACCAACCCAAAAGAGCTGAGCTTAGTCAGGGACTGAAGATGTACAGGAAAACTGACTTCAGGTTGTTCTTTAATTTCTCCTCCCACACTGTAGCTTATGTGCATCTGCACACACACACACACACACACACACACACACACACACACACACCAAAATATGAATGAATGCTTCAAAACTATGAATTTTATCATGACTTAAGTGAATAGATATACATAGAGAATGATGATAGTTATGAAGGCTTCTAAGTATTCTAACCATGATTCTGAAATTTTGAATATCCCATTAGTTAATTACTGATTTTTTTGTGTATTTATAAAATTATCTTTCTTACCTTAGTACTTTATTTATTGTCTTTCTTTTGGTATCCCATTACACTTATGACTGACTCATGAGGTCTTTAATAATACTGCATTTTGCATCAATGTTGCTAAGTAAGTAAATACTATTTCATAAAATGATCCATGATAATCCCCTTGTATGCTTGCATGAAGAACATTGAGTGGTTTCCCACAAATTTGCAAACTTAGAGTTAGAAATTTGGTTTTGTTTTTATTTGGTTAATATTTCACAACATGAATGGATTCTCAACATTCTGGCAAACAATTAGAATAAATATAAAAGTGTTACATATACAACATCCAGGGATAATGCAACTGTTTTATTTCTCACAATATGATCAGGTATGTAAATAGCTTACTCCTCTGCTATCCACTCCTGTGCTTCAAATATAGAACTGAAAAATAATTCTGGTAGGTAAATTGTTTTCAGAAGAAACTAAGTCGGTTTATATATTGTACAAACCAAAAAACACTTCTGGGAGAATTAACTGCTTTGCTTGGACTTTACCTGGCCATCTGTTATTGATTTTACTGCCTACAATGAAGCCTAGCCATCTGTTATTGAATCTTACTGCCTCAGACATCTATGCAGAATATAACTACTGACAAGTTCACTTGACTAAATGTTCATCTCAGTTTAGACTGACACATATTAAATAATAGTTTCTCTGAGTTATTATTTTGAAAATATGTTGTTGATGGATCATTAATATGGTATTAATGGTATCAACATATGCATGAAAATGTTTTTGTCAATATATGAAAATATTGTCATACGTGAGATTTTTAGCTTTCTTTTTATTCTTTGTGTCTTTCACATCATGTCTTCCAATCCCACTGATCTACTTCCTCCCCCAGTATAAAAATTTAAATTTAAGAGAAAAAAGGGAGGGGGGAGAAAGAGAGAAATCTCATCATGGAAGCTGCAATGTAACAAACTGAATCATACAATAAACTTTTTTATCCAGCATGAAGTTTTTTAATGATTTATTTGTACAGTTTTGAGTCAGTGAAAAAGTGTAACATAGTTGCATAAGTATATTTAATAAACTAGTAAGCTATACTTAATAATGTATCATATTCTTGAATTAAAATTATTTTACATGAATTTCAAGTTTTTTGTCAATTACATATTGCATGTCTAGAAGAACATTTTTATATGGAACATTATCAATTGTTTTTGAATTATTTTAAAGTCTAGAAAATTATAACCAGTGTTTGAGCTCACAGTGTCAGTAATTTAAATTTTAACATATTAAATTTATAATTAATATAGAAATGTTAAAAAAAACATTAAATTAAATTCAAGTAATACTACAACTTTGAAGAATCCAAATATATTATTAAAAAATAACCTTAAATATTTTGATTGGAGACAGATTGAGTTTTTAAACAATGCTAGTAGAGAAAACAGTTTCATTTTTCCTTTAAGAACAATAAACAAATTTTCCTTATACTGTATAATACTTAAAGATAAATATCAGAGAAATAATAAAATTCAAATATGATGATTATTTACCTGTAAGCAGGATGAAGTAACTTACTTATATTCTGAAGTCTTACGCTTGTAGTATATATGATGAGGAAAATAATCCAAAACAATGTAATAAAGATAGGTATTTCAAACATAAATAGGGCAGGGACAATTCAAAGGTGATAATTTATAAAAATTCTTTTAAGAAATATTCATTTTGTCGCAGAGCATGTTTCAGATATGTAAATATACTTGATAGTCTTATTTCTTTTAATTATTTCTTTTTTTTCAAAGAAAATGTGAACTTCTGCTTTTATACTACGCTAAATAAGAACAATTAAAGTTGAAGTGACTTAGATAGCCCCATCTTGTCCTCACTCTTGGTAAGTACCTCTTAATAGCCATGTCCTCTTTGACAAATCATTTGATGTTTCTATGGTCTAGTTATATTAACCAAAATAATTAATGTTTATACGAACTTAACATAAAACAAAATATCTGAAAAAGATATAAGTCAAAAATAAGTGTATGTGTTGTCGTAAATAATTACTATGCTCTGCCAGAAACAAGTGCTTCAAGGTTACTCTGACCATAATCTAACTTTGATATATGGTCTTTGTGTGTTTTGCCTTTAAATATTCTGTACCCTGGGCCTTGGCACCAAGAGACTTTGAGGTATGTGTCTGTTCTTGGTTGCTGACCAATAAAGAACTCATACTTTAATTGGTTTAATCAATGTGCTTGTCTGTTTCTTTATTGTTTGGATTATTACAAAAATATATTACCCTGTGAAGAAAATGCGTTTTTTTAAAGCAGGAACTAATCTAACATTTGAAATTAAACACTGGAATTTATGCTGTCCTACTTTTATTGCTATACTCTAATGCCTTGAAATAAGATATGATACCTTACTTTTTCACTTTATGTGGAACATACCTACTTAATAATGACATTCAGAAAGTACTGGATGTTTATAAAAATGTCAGCTGAACAATTATAATGTACTGTTCTGTTTTAGAAGTGATACCTTTTTTGTAAATTGAGCGAAAAATTCACTGAAAACATTGGCCACAGTTGATACTAATATCTGAGTGCTGGAATGATGCTTCAGTGATTAAGAGCACTTGTTGCTTTTTCAGAGGACCAATGATTAGATTCTCAGCATCCATGTTGGACAGATCACAACTACATCATCTTCAGTTCCAAGTATTCCCATACCATCTTCCTAATTTAATGGGAATCCACACTGATGTACAGAAACAATACATACATGCACAAACTATATATGTATAATTATATATATATGCACATATATACATATATCAGTGATAATATTTCAATACTAATATAGGCAATTTCTTTAGCAAGATGTTATACTGGAAAATTTCAAGGGTTCTTAAAGGCATATAAGAAACCCACATCGGTTTTTGATCCTACTGTACCTATTGGTTTCGTGGGAGACTAGGCAGTTTCGTGGATGCTCACCTTACTAGACCTGGATGGAGGTGGGTGGTCCTTGGACTTCCCACAGGGCAGGGAACCCTGATTGCTCTTTGGGCTGATGAGGGAGGGGGACTTGATTGGGGGGGGGGGAGGGAAAGGGGAGGCGGCGGTGGGGAAGAGACAGAAATCTTTAATAAATAAATAAATAAATAAAAGAAATTGTTTCTACAGTTGTACCACCTTATTCCTCAGTTACAAGGCAATTAGATTGTTTCCATTACTTGTTTTTTATTAATACAACTACTCTGTTTGTGAACAAAATATCTATGTTACCTAGAAATAACTCTAGAAATGTATTAAATTCATGGCAAAAAGATCTTATATGTTTTTTAAAATTTATTTCTTCTGTACTTTTAGTTATCTTTAATGAAATCATTATAAAATAATATTTTTAAATGAGAAAAAAAAGAAACCCACAGAAAATGAGCATGAAATGTGAAAATAAGACTTGGAATTGAAGTAAGAATTTCATATGTGCAATTAAAGTATCTACAGACTAAATGTCATCTGCATTGTATTTGGATAGGTGTGTGTGTGTGTGTGTGTGTGTGTGTGTATATATACTTTTTTGTATATGAGAGTGAGGGCATGAACATGACCCTATGGATGTGCTGATATCAAAGTAAAATTCTTACCTGTTGGTCTTTACCTTCTAAATAGTTTGAGAATATCTGCCATTGTTTCCAATTGAGTCTGCCAGTCTAGGGAACCTGAAAACTTCTAGAGTTTCTCTTGCCTTCATCACTGTTGGTGGAGGTGTCTGTCCTGTCCAGTCCTACAAAACTCACAGAAACTATATTTTTGCAGTGCTGTAATATAATATAAGCATATATATAGTATATAAAGTAATATAAGCATATTACTATCTTATATTCAAAACCAACCCATCTCCATTAATCTGTACATCACCATGAAGTCGTGGTCTACTGGCAAAGTTTCAGTAGGCTTCAACGGAGGTATTTGTCTTCTGTCGATGGCTACATGGCTTCTCCCTGACTCTGCCTTCTTTATCCAAGCATTCAGTTTAGTGTTTCTGACTACCTCTACTCTGACCTAACACAGACCAAAGCAGTTTCTTTATTCATTAACTAATAAAAGCAACTCATATACAGAATTACTTCCCACACCACATCACCTATTTCTGCTCATAATGCACATGATTCACCTTGCCTAACATGTGCATGCTTTCTGAAGATTCATACTTGGGTTTCCCACACTTGAGAAGCGTGGGGTTTTACTCCCAACCTGTATTTGCAACCACAAAATCTTTATTTAAAAGAATGACAACTAAATCATATGGCATTGAAGCCAATTACCAATAGTCCCAAAGCACAAAAAAAAGAAAGAATTTAAATGTCTGTATTTGACCATGTTTCAAATATGTTCTTTAAAAGTAAATAATCACAAAACCCTCTTATGCTGGCATTTTGTCAATAAAGCTTTCATTTTCCTTTATTGTGTTCAACAAGTTTTATTTTTGAATTCTGTGATCATCCCCAAAACCTTCTTCTTCTGCTCTTCTAAATGTATAGAAAGCTAATCAGCTTAAAATTTAACAAAAAAAATAGTTTTAGAAGTAAAGGAATCATAATTTGACAAGGTAAAAAACTAAAAAAAAAATGATAATTAAGAGATAGAATGGGTTACTTTTTTTGATTGGTACTCTCAGTGTCTGTGCTACTGGTGTTATATTTAGGAAGTGATCCCCTGTGCCAATGAGTTCAAGGCTACTTCCCACTTTCTCTTTTATCAGCTTTAATATAACTGGCTTTATATTGAGGTCATTGCTCCCCTTGGACTGTTTTGTGAAGGCAAAAGATATGGATCTTTTTGTAATCTTCTATGTTTAGAGGTCCAATTATGCCAGCACCATTTGCTAAATATGTTTCCCTCTTTCTGTTATATCTTGTTACCATTTTTGTCAAAAATTAGTTATTCATATGTGCATCGATTAATGTCAGGGTCTTCAGTTTGATCCATGTGTCTCTTTTTATGCAAGTACTAAGACATTTTTATTACTATACTTGTATAACAGAGCTTGAGGTCAAAGATGGTGATGCATTGGGAATTTCCTTTATTGTATGTGATTGCTTTATCTATTCTGGGTTTTTTATTTTTCATTTGAAGTTTAGTTATGTTCTTTCAAGGTCTGTGAAGAATTTTGTTGGAATTTTTATGGGGATTGCATTGAATCTGTCAATTGTTTTTGGTAAGACTGACATTTTTATTATGTCAATCCTACCTATCCAAGAGCATAAGGCACTGGATACAGTAAATAAGACAAAATGGCAGCCTAAAAAAATGTGAAAAAATCTTTATCAGCCCCAGATTTGACAAAGGGCTGTTTCCTAAAATATATAAAGAACTCAAGAAACTATACATCAAAATACCAATAATCTAATTAAAAACGAGGGACAGATCTAAACAGAATTCTTAACAGAAGAAATTCAAGTGGCTGAAAAACATTTAATGAATTGCTCAACATCCTTAATTATCAAGGGAATGCCAACCAAAACAGCTCTGAAATACCATATTATACATATCAGAATGTTGGGGAACTCTCCTCCACTACTGGTGGAAATGCAGTCTTGTACAGACATTCCTGGAAATCAGAAAATTGGGAATCAATCAACCTCAAGACCCAGAGTTATCACTATTGAGGATATACCCAAAAGGGTGTCTTTAATTATACCACAAGGACACTTGCTCAACAATGTTCATAGCAGCACAATTCATAATAATCAGAACCTAGAAACAACCTAGATGCCTCTCATCTGAAAATGGGCAAAAAAAAAATGTTGTACACTTATGCAATGGACTATTACTCAGCTGTAAACTACAAGGCCATCATGCAGGCAAATGGATGGAACTAGAAAAAAAACACCCTGAGTGTGGTAACCCAGATTAAGAAAAATAAACATGGTATGCACTCATTCATAAGGGGATAAAAGATATAAAGCAAAGAAATAGTTAACCAGATTACAATCCACAGCTCTATATAGAATTGGGATCATGAGGGGAGGAAGAAGTGGAGAGGAATATATATATATATATATATAAACATTTAAAAAACAGATACAGTGTCAAGGATTTCTGAATGAATAACCCTACATGACCCATATTTTTAAACATTTAAAGGCTAGAAATAGAAACAAATGCTTTTTAATTATTGCTAACTACTTCCATTCTCTCCTTTTCTCAAACATTAATTACTTTTTAACCTAATGTCTAAGCAGAAATTTCCACCAAATGCAAACTCTACAAACAAATACTTTGATACATACTTCTAAAAACAAGTAGGCTAATTAACAAAAAAATAAAATAAAGTCATTTAAAAGAATATTTATTTGATACCAATAACTCAGGCATTTTAGAACTGAATGCTTCTATTTCATACTGCAGTGTGCCAGTACAGGAAGATCTGGAGGTTTGCCACTTGAAACAGGGAAGGTGTCAAGCCTATAAATTACTCTTAATTATCAAAAATAAAATGCATAAAGTGACTTTCACACTCTTGGGTATAAAACACATCAGTGATTACCATTAGACAGCCCCCTTGCAGCTATAATTCAATCCCTTGATTTTACAGTGTCCTCACGGGATCCGATTCCGTTGGCCCACCTGTTTCTTTTTCCATATAACTCATTACCCCTATTATTCCTTTCGCATTGACTCCTCCATTGGCACATTGCCATACTCTCCATTACGCTTCCCAATAATCTCATTAAAAGAGTTCAGCTCTGCAAGTAGTGCTTGATACATCAAGCATGGAACTGACATTCGACTCACTGCCCCATGGGCCAGGCTCAAGTGTTGGCCTAGAAATACGACGACTTCTGTTTGCTGCTCAAGGGCTAAGTCTACAGCCACATTATTAAGATCAATTATTGATCTCTTGATCTAGACAATGGTTTGCCACATCAGGAGAGGTTCAAAAGAATAGTGTTCTGCGCACAGGTCGTTGACTGAAATATAAAGTATCACTTACATCAAAGTGCTAACAACATAAAATCTAGCACAAGTAGCATTCCAAGATTCTTTTCGGATTACAATTGGGTGTTGTTTAGCATAATATCAAAGACCTGTGCATATCTGAAAACTACAAATCCACAAAGACCCTGTTTGTCACATAAGTTAGAAATGAAAGGATACAAAATATGTTGCAACACTCTGTTTTACTGTTTGAAAATTTTCTTATTATTTCATTGAAGTCATTTATTTCTCTCATTTTCAACATACAAGGAAATAAGACATGCTTTCAAAATGAAAACATTCTCTGAAATGCAAAACACATCTACCAAAACTTTAGTAGAACAGAGGTGTCAAAGACACCAACCCCTCCTCCCTCCACTACTTCCTGCCAGAAGAACCGGTTGTCTCCTGTTTGCTTAGATAACTGGCTGGCACAGTCATCAGGAGCCGTTCTCAAGAGTGGCTGGAAGTGATGGGAGAGCTGCAGGGGCAAAGGGGAAGGTGAAAGCTGATTGGGAAAATAGGGATTGTGCAGGAAGGTCAAGACAACAGTTGTTGTCCCTGCATTCAATGTCTTTTATAAGGCTTGAGTCAGTGGCAGAAGGTGGAATGCATAGTTCTGAAAACCTCATTTTTTTACACATTTATAATTATTTTAAAAGTATATTTTGTTTCGTAGGTGCCTTCTGTCTCATGCTTAAAAAAAAAAAAAAGAAAAGAAATCACCTTTTAATTAAATCCCTACTTTCAAATTCAAGTAACAAATTTAACACTATGCACTTGAGCTTAGAAATGCAATGATTTTCTCTTCCAGGAAGGAAAAGAAACTCAATGATAAAATTAATCCCCCAGTTAAATATACTAAAATAGCTAACACCTAGACTGATTTCAAGGATCCTCTTTCACTAATACATGAGAGGTACTATTCTTTCTGAGAAGTATATTTGGTTACGTTGAAGAATTCTGAAAATTGTATTCTACTCTATATAATCTTTATACAATTACTACCTCAGCATTCAACCTTATTGATAGCAGCGTTTTGTTGTTGTTTTTAATTCATTTGCAGAAAATCATAGCCAAAGTAGGTCAATATTTTTAAGGGTATATTTTGGATAGAAAATTCTAAAAAAGAACATGCAGGTGAAAGGCAAACATAAAATGGACAAGAAATTAAAGAGTGGTGATTTGACTAAAATTTGTAACTTATATGGTCTATAAATAATCTTTCAATTGATATTTCTCTGTTAAATAATAACTAAATCATGGGATTTATACTCAAATGAACACTAAGTTTATGAGTTTCACAAAATATAATGCAATTTTAAACTCAGAAAATAGTACATTTTAATTTTGCTTCCCTTTCTTATCTACTGTTTCATCAACAATAGTTGTTATATACAGAAACAATCTGACTTAAGCAAATCAAAAAGTGTTTAATGAGTAGGTAATAATATGGTGTTGTATTTACTATTATCTCAAAGAGAGAAGAGGAGAGTAATGGAGAGGAGACAAGGGTAGGTAGGGTAGGGGAGATGAGGGGAGGGGAGGGGAGGGAGGGAGGGAAAGAAAAGGTAGATGTAGGCATAGAAATGAAGGTGGACATAGAAGCAGGGTACCCTACATAGAAGATATTTTAATGACATAAAACCAGAAAATAAAAGTTAATTTTATTACAGATATGTGCTTGTGAAACATAGATTAAAAAGAAATATGGTTACAGAATTTGCCATTTTACTTGTGATAGAGGATGGCTAACACATTTTAATAAGAAAAATAAAACAGGAAGAACCAGAAATTTCAGTTTTAAGTCATTTCTATGTAGCATGGATGAGTTGTTAGCAATGTTTGTGTACTAAAAGGATTAAGAAGTGGTTGACATGTACAGATTGATGGCTTATGCAAAGTAGCTATGAATATTTGTATGGCATATATATCCTTCTTACAATTAGCTCTCTGAAATGTGCTAACATTATCAATTATTTGACAAACTGGTGGTTAGAATATTAAAATATGTCTACATTGTTAATTTACAAACTCACATTGGAGCTTATTACTACACTATACTGTGTTGCTTATACAATGAATATTAAGTAATTTTTATATTTTTGCTGAAAATGACAGTTATTTTTCCTAATAATTTTTCAAAATAAAAGTATTAATGTAATGGTCTGTTCTGTCTCTTTAAGAGACAAGTCCTATCCACTCCCTCCCACCCTCCACTGAGGCAGATAGAGCTTCCTTCCTGCTTGCAGCCCAAGTCTCTTCCTTTTCTGTCTCTTGCTCCTCTCTCTCTCTCTCTCTCTCTCTCTCTCTCTCTCTCTCTCTCTCTCTCTCTCTCTCTCTCTCCCCTCTTCTCTCCTTCTTATCCCTCTTCCCTTCCATAACCAACTAAATAAATATCCAAGCTCATTCTTCCTGGCATGCCTATGCATGTCTCCGTCTTTAGCCCACCACTGCTTGTCTCCTTGCCCAGGACCCAGCCACCTTAGGATACCCGCCTGCAGCATGGTCTCTGGCATGCCCATCCATCTGTCTCTCCTTGTGGCCTGCTGCAGCCACTCAGGGAACTATGCTGTCTCTGCCTGGTACTGGCTGCTCTCAGGACCCTCCACATGGCCTGCACTTCGGGGACCTGGAGCATGATCTCATGGCCCACTGTCCGCTGTAGCCACTTGGGGATCCATAGCATTTTTAATTTTTCCATTACAATTAATATTTTATATTCATTTAAAAATTGATCCTTTTTTGTTTGTTTGTTTTTTGAGATTAAGTTTCTCTGGAGCTTTAGAGCCATTGCTGGAACTTGTTTTGTAGACCAGGCTGACCTCTAACTCACAGATATTGCTGGAGCCAGCCATGAAAAGCTAAATATAAACAGATAACCCAAAGAAAGTAATTCTAACCATCACCACTTGCCAGAGTAGGACTCCGCCATCAATAAATTTAATAAAGGCCTGAGTCTCGGTAGTTTACCCCGAAGCAATACCTTGTTGCAGGAAGGACCACAAACTGAGATTACCTGAGGATTACACAAAAAATAGACCATCCAAAGAAAAAGCCTAACATTCCAATTGCTGTAGATAGGACCACCTGCTAACACACACTCACCAGGACATCCCTAGTCAAATGTCAGTCAATCAGGGGTCCTAAACCTCAAAATCCCCTCACCCCCACTTTACTACTATAAGAACCCAATTTTAACTGAGCTTGGGGCTCTCCATTTATTCCAATATGTTGGACATGCAGACAGACAAAGATTACAAACTTGAATAAATTAAATAAATTAAATAAAGAGGAACAGAGAAAAATGTAGAACTCAATAAAAATCAATTAATAAAAAGGCTCTGCTTTTACATATGGGACTCAGTCTCCTTGTTGGCTTTTGGGGGACTTCATGGATTTGGACATAACAATATCAGCTTGTCTCTGCCTCCTGGGTGTTGAGAATAAAGGCATGTAACACCCCAGCCCAGTTAAAACATTTGATTCTTAAAATGTGTTACTGATATGACTGACTAAACATGAACAATAACACTAGTAATCCAAAGTAAATGGGAGAAAACAAACAAGGCTTCAAGCTTTAACAAAGAACTACATGTAATAAATGAATGCTGAGAATGGTAGAAATAGTCCTCTCTAAGAATTTCCCATCAATTGGTTATCTACTACAAAATGTTACTCCTAAAAACACATATGGAAGTAACATTGCAAGGGCTGAGGAAACTGAAGTATGTGAGTAGAATATTTATATCAACAATTAAAGAAAAAAGGAGATTTTGAATTTAACATAAAGTAGGTAGAGGTACATGTTAGGGTTTACAGAGAAGAAATGAGATGAGGAAAAGATGTGATTTTATTATATTCTTATAAAATAGGATAAATAGTTTAAAATATGAATCAATTTCAGAGTTAAACATTACAATATTGACATCTTCAATTATTTAATAAGTTAGAATTTATAATATGAGAATATTTTGCACAAGTTAAAATTTTCCAGAAAGTATCCTCCTATGAAGGCTCTGTGCATGCTGTCCTAGTCTCTGTGGGTTCATATGTGCCTCAGAAGCGTTGTGTTATAGCGCCTTGTTTCCTTGAGTCCTCAGTTCCTTCTGACTGTTACAATATTTTCACCTCTTCTTTTTCAGGGTTCCCTGAGCCCTGAGGAAAGGATTTGATGGAGACAGCTTATTCTGAACTAAAGTATCCAAGGATTCCCACTGACAGAATATTTTCTGTTTATCTCTATCTGTTCGCATCGTGTGTCAATGAAGTCTTTCTGATGATGGCTGAACATGCACTGATCTATGAGTGTAGCGGTATGAACTAGGAGTCATTTTATTCTTCTGTTCCTTGGCAGAACAGTAGTGCTTGATTGTCCACTAGGTCATGTCTCACTACTTGGTTGCCTGAGGGATATCATTGTATTAAAAAAAATCTATTTCAATAAAAGTAAAATACAGGGAAAAAGCAATCCCCATCATCAACTCATCAGTTTCAAATTAATGCTTTCAACCAGTGAAGACAATATGTACAGAAATCTCTACAGTTAATCCTTACTACATACAGGTGGGAGCCATAAATGCAATATCTCTTTGTAACATCTATGCAACAGTGGCTTCTTGGGAAAGTTGGGGCAACATAGAAAGCTGCCTCGTTTCCCCTGTTGATGTGGGAGTGTCATATATCAATCTGCTGATTTCATTGGTTAATTAAATAAAGAAACTGCTTGCCCTGATAGGTTAAAACATAGGTGGGAGGAATAAACAGGAGGAAGAGGAAGTGAGGTAAGACTCCTCGGACAGACCCAACAGCTCTGCTTTCTGGAGCAGAGATGCCATGCTCAGCTCTCCCGGGTAGGCCCAACAGCTCTGCTCTCTGGAGCAGAGGCCCTGCTTCGCTCTCCTGGGCAGATGCGATGAAGATGGACATAGGTTAGAACCTTGGGGTGCTTACACACATTATTAGAAATGGGCTAGTCCAGGTGCGAGAATTAGCCTAGAAGAGGCTAGATAGAAATGGGCCAAGCAGTGTTTAAATGAATACAGTTTGTGTGTTGTTATTTCGGGCATAAGCTAGCAGGCGGCTGGGGTGCTCCTATTTCAACAACTACAGATACATGTCTCATTGTGACTAATGACATAGTGGAGTAGTCTATTCTCACACTCTATTCAAGTCTTATTCCTTAAAGCCACCACTTCTTTTATTTGTTTGAAAACTTTTTGTGGCTTTGTACTGTATGTGTGTGTATAGCTGAGTCAGGGGACAGCTGACTCTGTGATTATTCTTTACATTTTGTTTGAGGCAGAGTCTCTTATTGTGTGCCGATACATCCACTAGACTAGATAGCCATAAGCTTCTAAGAGTCTCCTCTTCCTCCTTTTTTTAAAGAAAGCAACCCTGAAATTGAGGGTGGTCACTAGCATCTCCAGTTATTTGGGTTCTGGGAATCCAAATTCACTTACTTTGGCTTGTGTGCCAAGTGCTTTATCTACTCACACAGCACATCTTTTATGTTCTTCTATGTTATACACTTATTTTTAAAATTAATTTAGAAGTTCATTGGCAGATAAATAACCATCTTTTTTAATCAGGTCTACAATTGAAGGTATACTTTATATTTGAAGCACTATTTTTCTCAACTAGATAACAAACTGTACAATCTACACAGCCACTAAAGCATGCTGTTGTAGCAGATGCATTTTTTGAAAGACCTGAGTGAATGAAGCATCACAGAAACTGAAGCTGTTAACAAGAAAAATAGTCATGGAGGGAAAATCTAGAATCTAGAATGGACTTTTCTTTTGATACTTTCCCCAATTTATCTGTCAGATGATTGCCTCCTTTGGAATAATAGTAACACACACACACACATTAAAAAAGAGTGTTCCTCTTGTCTTTCTCCTAAACTAATTCATTGGGGAAAGTTGAATTTACTTAGGGAAAATGCCATTTATTTGTTTGTATTTCTTTGATATTTTTAGGCTTGTTGATGATATTCTGAGTAAGTCACATTATAATTTAAAAGGCTAAGATTTTCTAGAATGTGTTGAAGGCTATAGACTCATGACAGTATGTTTCAACCAGAAGTAAGTTAAATAAATGCTATAACCAGAAGAAACATTGACCATTTAGTCATGCTAAATGAAAACATGATATGTGTGTATATGTGAGAAAGGAGATAACGTAGATGTTTTCTGTGTAAAAGAATAATGTTTAAGCATAAAAAGTCACATTCTTTATCAGAGCAACAGAATAAATGAACTTAAATATGCTTGCAGTAGGATGTTTACTCTCTCCTCTTCGTAGTTTGTTCCAATTTTACTGCAAACAATTCATTAGAAGTTAACGAGAAAATAGAATTAAAATTATGTCCATAATTTGAAGCAATATTAACAAAAAATAAAAGCATGCCAAAGTTCCTGCTTCATAAAAGAGTCTCCCAGACATTCTGAAGGACACAGAAGAAAACAACTGATGGACTTTGTCATTACAAGGCAAAGCAGATTTTCAAATTTCCTGCTTTATGGAAAAGTCTACTGGATATTATGAGCCTGTAGGTTGAAGACAGTACAGATAAACTTTGGGTGACTGTCCAGGCAGCAAGATGTCTCTGTCATTTCAAGGGGTTTGGAAGTTGTTTACAAAGTACTTCCTGTTTACTTAAACAAAGTACTCCTTCTTGAAGTCTTTAATGGAGTTGAAGAATATATAGTTATAATTATAGTTTTCCTTAGTTATGATAAAAGATAAAGTTGATATAAATATTGTAACTGTAATTCTTTCTTTTTTTATTTTTTTCGAGACAGGGTTTCTCTGTGGTTTTGGAGCCTGTCCTGGACCTAGCTCTTGTAGACCAGGCTGGTCTTGAACTCACAGAGATCTGCCTGCCTCTGCCTCCCAAGTGCTGGGATTAAAGGTGTACACCACCACCGCCCGGCTATAATTCTTTCTTGATACCTGTTTTGTTGTAAGTAATTTCACTATGTTAAAGTTAAAAACCTTCTTTTATATTTAAACAGAAAAGGGGAGATGATGTGAGACTCCCATCTGTGTGCTGTGAATACTATTCATTAATAAAGAAACTGCCTTGGCCTGATAGGGTAGAGTAGAGCAAGGAGGGGAAAACTAAAGTATATGCTGGGAGAAAAAAAAAGGAGGAGTTTAGAGAAGCCATGGAATTGCTGCCAGAGACAGACATGCTAAAACTTTTCTGGTAAGCCATGACCTCGTGGTTATGGTTATGCACAGATTAACGGAGATGGGTTTAATTAACACTCACTCAAAAGTGAAGGTTTCTGACACTTGACAAAAGGCTAGGGACTCTATGAATAAAATGGAGAACAACAGCAACAGTAGCAACAAGAAAGCCAGGTAGATTCCGCTCAGGTTAAGTACATGTCACACCACGGTACTTAACCGACAATGAACTAAAACATCTGAAAGTCAAACCAAAATTAAATGTTTGTTCTCCATTATCTTATTATGTATGTATTTTGTCATAGCAACAGCAGCATTAACCTTAAGCCAATGATAGGAGGGGAATGGTGCGGATGTTTTGGGAAGTATTGAAGAAAGAGTTGAACACTAGCCTGCAAGGAGAGGTATTTTCAGTCAGTAGGAAACAATACAACAGTGTTTGCTAATCAGGAATGTAAAGGAATGAAGGGCTGAGGAAGAATGCTTGCTTGTTTGCCAATTACTGTGATGTAAAATACTATGTTAAAAGCAACTTAGGATGAAACAAGTTTCCTTTTACCTCAGAGTTCCAGGCTGTAGTCCACTGTAGTGGAAAATGAGGGCAGCCCGAATATGAGGCAGCTTAGCTCATAACACTGGCAACTGGTCAAAGAATGCATTGGATACTGCAGCTCATATTGCTTTCTCCACCCATAAAACATATCTTACACCCACAATTAGAATGGCTCTTCTATACAATAAGGTAAGGTATTGTAATTATGACAAATGTCCCCTGTTGGTCAGTCACAGAAGTACAACTCCCAAGCGATCCTTGATTCCCTCAAGTTGACAATAAAATTTAAAAAGAAAAACACAGGGTGATTCTCCAAGAGAGAAGCTTCATCATATTTAGCAAGTATATAGAAAGAAAGCATTATGAAGCTTAATTTCCCTGACAAACTTATTTCATGAACTTAAAGAAAAGTAAAACTAATATGATATGTACTGAGTGAGTGTGGGGAAACAAGTTCAGTAACTAGCAATGTGTGTTGATGCTCTGAATTTGGTGTCTAGTGAGATTAAAGCTAGAAAGAAACATTAATAAGTCTTTAATGAAAATATAACAATATATTGAATCACACAGAGATCAGTTCTTTAGAGGAGAGGGAAACAATGATAGAAAAGAGGATGGAAACAGATTGCAAGGAAGTATTTGAATATTCAAACAAGTTTCTTTAAAGAATGGCAACTGGTTGAAGAAAATGGAAAGATGAAATCAGAATTACATAGTAAGAAGACGCTCAAAAGACTTACACAGAAGTACCACCTCATACATAGGAAGAGAGAGTTCAAGAAACCTTCACTTCATATATAATAAAAGTTTATGTGTTATACACTTTAACTACCATAATAAAAACTTCAGAAGTTCATAGCAATTTCAGTCTGCCCAGCCATGTTGGGTGACAAACCACCATCATTTTTTCCTAAACTAAAATTATAAAGTTCCTTTTATCAGAAACTTCACGTTTAAAAACTTCAGAATGGGATCAAGACTTCTACATTTATATTTATTCCCTGGTGCTTTTCTGAAATATTTAAAGGAGGAGAGTCTCTCATTTGTGAATTTAAATATGTATTAAAATATATACAACTCTTTTGGAGAGAAGCAGATGCCACATAAGGAAGTCAAGCAGCCATATGGACAGAAGCAGAGACAGGTGGTAATTCTATTTTTGGTGAATGGCAGACAAGGAAACTGATCAGAAAAAAGAGGGCTATCTAGAATGGCAAAGGCCAACAGATGCTTCGAGGATGGGATCATGTCATTCCTCAAATGTTGTTTCTAGGCTAACAATAAAGCTTTTCTGGTGAAAAACTTCTCCATGACAATTGAATATATTAAGAAGAAAGTATTTATGGCTAACTATATTTAGGTTAAAACATGTACCATGAATTATTCCCCTACTTTTATTTGTATGATAAGGTTTTACCCACAACATTTAATACAAATATGTAAGTTTGATATTTCTTCAGTTACATATAAGTGACTTAAAATGCTTTGAATGTGTTTTCTATATAATGGTTATTAAAACAAAAATTACAAGTCAGGAATATATTAACTTATACTAAAAGACAAACACTAACAGTTTATCCTGATTTAACTAGGGGAAAGAAATGAGGAGAGACAGAGAGAATGAGAGAGAGAGAGAGAGAGAGAGAGAGAGAGAGAGAGAGAGAGAGAGAGAAGGNGAGAGAGAGAGAGAAGAAGGAGAGAGAGAGAGAAAGAGAGAGAGAGACAGAGACAGAGAGAGAGAAAAGAAGGAAGAAAGGAAGGAAGGAAGGAAGGAAGGAAGGAAGGAAGGAAGGAAGGAAGGAAGGAAGGAAGAAAGAAAGACCAAAAGTAAATGGAGTCATGTATGAGATGTACGAGTTAACATTGATTGTGCTCTTTGCTAAGTAAGACCTGCGGTGAATTGAAAGTATTCCCAAGGGTCAAGAAATGGCGTAAGAACACAAACTATCTGTGGCTGTCCCCCAGAATCTGGGTATGTTCCAGGAGGATTAAACACTTCTTAAAATCCTCATTTGTCTGGCAATATTTACCACTTTCCTTGCCATTTTAATAAAGCAATTGGAGTTTTTCTCAGTGACCTTCCCTACAATGTACTCCAGGGAATTCTGCTGTGCTGACAGGACATTGAAGATTAAATTAATCTTGTCTTTATGAAGTTTAGGAATACCCTTTAATCACTGACTGCTCTACATACAGTGCCCACTTGTATATGTGATTTTGTGAGTTTTTCTGTGGTTGATCTAATTCAATAAATGTGTTTTATTGAATCTCATGCCCAGAGAAGAAGGAATCAAATATATTGTGCTATTTGTCTAACATAAGCGCTGGTGCTTTTCTTATATGTGGCTACTAAGATCTAGTTTATTTTGTTTCATAATAGGTTTATTGAATCCCTGTATAAAACTTTGAAGAAAGGTAAAAATAATTCTCCTAGCATGGAATTAAAATCTCCACAATGTAAAAATGTGGTTTATGTCAACTGGTGATGTATATCTAAGTATTTATTCAGTCTTTAATTTCACTTTTCAAAATAGTAAATTTACTTTCTATTTTTATGTCAATATTATTGGTCTTTATGTGTGCCTATGTTTGAGTGTGTGTGTGCACGTGCCTGCGTGAGTATGTGTGTGTGTAGAAAACACACCCCAACTGCTGTTCTTTCCCAAGTATTCTCCATGTTTTTTTTTGTTGTTTGATTGGTGTCTGTTTTTTTTTTTTGTTTGCTTGCTTGTCTTTTTGATTCCCTCACTGGCCTTAATCTCAAAAATTGGCCAATGAATCCCAAAGATATGGCAGTCTCTGACTTTCTGGCATGTGATTGCAAATGTAGATCATGGTACCCAGAGTTTTATTGGGTCTCACACTTGCATGGCAAGTACTTCCAGAGTGCACAATCCCTCTCTCTCTCTCTCTCTCTCTCTCTCTCTCTCTCTCTCTCTCTCTCTCTCTCTCTCTCTCTCTCTCTGTCTCAGTCTGTCTGTCTCTTTCTGTCTCGCTGTTTGTTTTTTTTCTCTCAATCTTCTATATAGATCATTACTTCTATCATTTTCCTAATCATAATATATCTCCCACTGTTTTGAGTAACTGAAAATCCTCCTTGACATGTGACTGGCTTACACAGACCTCCTTTTTCAAAAACTCTCTGTTTTCTCTTCAAATTGCTTTACATATATTCCCATGATTTCCCTTTGTCAGAAAACTACATATATCCTATAGTAGAAGAGTGGTGTTGTTCTCTTAAAACTAAGACAAAAATTCAATCATTATGCTTTTATTCACAGCACTTTGTAGAACCTACTGATATTTGAAGAGCATCAGCTGCTTATTAAAATCTTTATTTTAATTACACCTGAATTTATTATCTAAACTAATAAATCTTAAGTCCTCTGGTGGCTCCCTGCTTGTAGTGGCACCTATCTGGGAAAATGACTAAATCCTAGGAATGTGTTTGCATTGTACTTTTAAATATTATCCTACAGAGAAGAAAACCATATTGAAATAAACTGAATATTTTACCTGCTGCTTGGAAAATTTGTTAACTAGAATCATAAACCATAGAAGATACAGTTATTAATAATATGTAAAGTATGCCAGAAGAGAAATTACAGTCTTATGAAAATAAAAGTCATTCTACAGGCTTCCAAGATACTGGGATATAAAATATATAATATTGTATATTAGGAACAAACCCATGATCTGTCAGTATCATAACTTTCTCATTGCCACAAATGCTATTCCTTGTGCATTGGAATAAAAAAAAATCCAGTGTAAAAGTTATACCCACACAAATAAGAGTATAGTAGAATTTAATGTGCTACTTGTTGCTAAAGAGACAAATATTTAACTGCTAAATTCTGCAATGGGTATAGACTTAAATATGAATCAATTACTAAGACAATGCAACTCAAAGTAGCATGGATACAATATTACTGAAAAGTATCACTTCTACATTATTAAACAAACTAGAGACATATTAAATTTATAAAAAAGATCTGAATTAGAGAATGCTTTTGTTAGGATGAAATGGACCACAACAGTGCTGCTCATTGAAGATATATTTGAGAGAACTGTTTAATTCAAGTTTTAAGTTTCAGTGGTTTTCATGCAGTATGTCTATCATTAATTCCATAATTAGAATGTCAGTGAATGTCATCTCACAGAGATCTGCCTTCCTCTGCCTCCTGAGTACTGGATTTATGAGACAGGGTTTCTCCATAGCTTTTGGTTCCTGTCCTGGAACTAGCTCTTGTAGACCAGGCTGGCCTCGAACTCACAGAGATCTGCCTACCTCTGCCTCCCAAGTGCTGGGATTAAAGGCGTGCGCCACCACCGCTGGGCTTAGAGATCTTTTTTTTTTTTATTTGAATCTGTCTTTATTGTATAACTGTAATTATTTTCAAACCAGAAAATAAAATAAAATGCTAAGCCCTTCTTATGAACTTAAGCGGTGCCATTGCTAGGGGAAATATGGCACTGTTTGCTTGCTCTGCCCAGTTCACCGTGGTGCATCCTTTTGCTGCCTCTGAGAACCATCCTCACAGTCCCAGTTTTAGGCAAACAGCCAGTCTATGTTGCCATTAAGCAAGTTGTAGCTCTCTGTTCAAAAACCCCATATAATTAATTGCTCCATAGCCGAACCTTGCCAGAGTTTGAACTGACTGCATGCCCCAGTAAGCCGCAGTTTCAAAACAGCGCAGTTTTAAAACAGCACAGCTTTTTTTTCTACTACCACTGAATCAGGAAAACCTTTCTTAAAAGAGCCATGTCTCTGCTTACTTCTAGCAAACAGAGCCCACCCAAGAAAATGCCATTACCAAACATGCTTAACTCTGTGCTTTTGTGTCTAGGATTTCTTTTTTAAGCTTTCTCAGGTTTTGTGTGGATTTTAGTTGTCCACATGGGCACATGAACATGATCACAGTCATGCTCTTATAACTGCAGAACTCTGGGACGAAGACAGGAGAATCCACAGGGACTGCTGGCTTCCATCCTAGCACCTGGCTCAGGAAGAGATACCAAATCAATAAATAAGGTGGAAAGTGATATAAGAGAACAATAGAGGCCACAGCATGCATAGTGATTTTTTTCAATTTGTTTTGAAGATAGATAAGTTATATAACTTACATATCTATTGAAATATTTCTTCTAAATCTGTCCTTGATTTACTAATAATTGGCTTATACATAAGCAATAAAATGAATGGTAAATTAACCTGACCATATAGAAGATATATTGGTTTTAGATAACAAGAATTTTGTGTTTTTTTTTTTATTGAGAAAAGGAAAAAAATGTTTCCATCTCCTCCCAGCCTCCCATTTCCCTCCCCCTCCTCCCACCTTTCTCCCCCTCCCACCACTATTCTCCCCCTCCCCACACTTATTATCCATATTTTTTAAAAAAAAATCTTTAAACCCCCTTGATATCTATTTCAGTTTAGAGCATTCTGAAACATAAAAAGTAAACAAACACAGTTGGTAATTTGTATATATAAAATTATAATGTTAGAGTATTTTCTAACTTAACTTTTCACAGCTATAGATAATTCAACTCTTGAACATAAGGTGAAATTTTTGTGATATTTATTTGTGAGAGATTTTACACTCTAGAATCATACCTGTTTAAGACGCTGAATTAATTTTTCTGCTTGTAGTACTGAGGTGTGCAAGTTAGTCTCAGGAAATTAATGTAATACTCAAATGTTATGCACTTGCCTGTTGGTCCAAAGAAATTTAAAATGCTTGTCAGGATTTAATGAAATAAGGCATCAAATTGATAGTGGTTTAATACCAAAAAATAACATAAGACACAAGAGAGGAGAAATAGACATTAGTGTCAGAGACTCATAAGGTTACAGAACATTCATCCATGGCTTACTATTATTTCACCTCACAAAGACATGACAATCCTTTTGTTCACATGAACAACCACTGTGTCACTGTACAGTGCAGATGTTGCCCTCAAGACTTAAAACATTTCTACTTTCTAAAATGATAAATGCATACCATCAAAGGTGCATTGACCTTTTACTCAGAAGTTCATTCCTGGAACACTCTGTTTGCCCAAAAGAATTATGGAGCCAACTCTTGATGGTGTTGGAGAAAAGCCTAGTCTGAAATTGATCATGGAATAAAACCAGTAACACTCTTTAAGATAATAGAGCAAGAGTCTTTATTCATCTGTATATTTATGCATATATTACATATAATATATTGCTATAAATATTGCCCTGAGACAAACTGCTTGAGCCAACGTATAGCAGCAGCTGAGGGTAAACAGGTGATTAAATATTAACACAATTCTAGATGGTACTAAAGGGAAATAGTTTGCTCCTGTGTTTAAAGAAGATCTATATCAATTTTACAAAATTACATACTGTAAAAATGATAGTATAATACTTAAGAATTATATCATAATAGGTGAATATCTTATAAAATATACAGAACAGGAACAAAGGGGTCATTGATAATCCAATAGGATATACACGATTAATAGGGTAAAAATAACACCATTGAACTGGCTAAAAGTGGTGTCCAACTTTGTTCTGAGTAATATAGTTTTAGTCTCTTTATGTTGCTAATTATCTTATAAAGAATTTAAGGCCTTAACTATTATTCTAAGAAAAAAAAGTATACATATTAACAGAGATTAGTAATCAGTATTTCAGTGGCTAGCTCAGGATACAATTGATATTTTAAAACAACCTTCCTTGCATTCAAAGGAACTATGAGAAGAGGTCAGTTTTAATTTTTGACATATCTCCTTATATACCAACTCTCTTGCCACATCCATTTTTTGTCATGCAGTAATAGAATATCTTAAACTTGAATTTTTATTATTTAATATTATCTTCATAAAATTCAAATGGCTTACATTTATTTGAGTAGTTCATCTCTCCTTTATAAAATATAACTATTTTTAAATCTGAGTTATATCTGGATATATTTAATTCCATTAAATATGCATATTAAAATGCAGTAAAATATATTTATTGAATAAAACTATCAATTCCACAAAAAATGGTTAAAATTTTACCTTGCTGGGGTAGTTTACCAATGTTTCTTGCCTTAAAATCTACCTAATAATTGGCCATTATTATTTAGCACTCTAACATCAGTTTTGCAGAGGTAAAGCAAGAAGATCTTAAGTTAACAGCTAGATTGGGTTACATAGCTTGGGCCTGTCCCACAATGAAAATAAAAGAAAACAAAACATAATTATTTGTGATCAGTTGACTTTCACTTAACTAAATATAAATTATATAATTATTGTATACTGAGTAGTAGGGGAAGTTTTTTTTTTTCTGGTAGAAATATAATGTATCTCTGCTAAAACAAGATTCTTGGATTCAACAGAAGGCATTAAGGAGGTATAAAGATTTTGAAATTGGCCAGAATTTTTTATATTTTTTAAGATAAATGGATTATTATTATTATTACTATTGTAAATTGAAGCCATTTTTCTAGAGAAGTGCATCTGAATAGGGTTTCTGAGGAAGTCTTAAGTGATTCTTTGTAAGCCATCTGTAGTTATTTCTCAACAGGCAAATGTTTTCAGTACTTACATATATCACTAGATGAGCGCTATAAGGATAAGTGGCAGTAAAGAAGACCCTGGGAGTCCCTCTCTTTAACATATTATACAAACTGTAACTATCATTGGAGAGAAAATATAGGATTCTAAGCATAATATTATTTATGTTGTGTATTTTTTTATTTACGTTGAATATGTGTGAACAGTGAAGAATAGCAAATAACCTGTCAATCACTTATCTACATGATGAATTCAACTAAAGTCATTCCCCTGTTGTAGTGTAATTACTGGAAAAGTTAACACAGGTTTTGTCCACTGACATGCAACTAACAATTTAGAAAATCAATTTTCATTTATACGAAACGGTACTGGGCACAAAATCAATACACTTTCCTAATAGAAAATATCACACATGTTGCATAGTTGCTATATGTTGTCTAATGCCTATCTAGTCTCTCTGCTCATAATTTTAATTTTCATGATTTCAAAAGATAATATTATTAATTACTAAGCTGATGCTGTAATTGTGATAGCAATAGCAAAGAAACTGTACATCTAATCTGTATTTGTAGGAAGGATATCTGATTTGCATTAAAATCAAAGCTAAATTTGCAATTTTCATATGGTCTGATATAATTTTCCTTATATTTCACTTAAACAGTGTATTGTCAAGACCTTGCTTTAATGTTGAAAAGTCAATAATTTTTATGAAGCAAAGAATCAGTATAACAGTATTCTATAGTTTTACTATAGACAAAATGCATCACATTTATTATATTTACTACCTGAGTTTATTATTATCAAACTGCATTAAGAATGTATCTGAGGAACCTCCACACTGCTTTCCAGAGTGGTTGCACAAGTTTGCATTCCCACCAGCAATGGATGAGTGATAGGCATCCTCCTGAAAATTAACCTTCATCAGGCAATGAAAGGAGACAAGAGACAGAGACCCACATTGGAGCACTGGACTGAAATCTCAAGGTCCAAATCAGGAGCACAAGGAGAGAGAGCACGAGCAAGGAACTCAGGACCGCGAGGGGTGCACCCACACACTGAGACAATGGGGATGTTCTATCGGGAACTCACCAAGGCCAGCTGGCCTGGGTCTGAAAAAGCCTGGGTTAAAACCGGTCTCGCTGAACATAGCAGACAATGAGGACTACTGAGACCTCAAGAACAATGGCAATGGGTTTTTGATCCTACTGCATGTACCGGCTTTGTGGGAGCCTAGGCAGTTTGGATGCTCACCTCACTAGACCTGGATGGAGGTGGGTGGTCCTTGGACTTCCCACAGGGCAGGGAACCCTGATTGCTCTTTGGGCTGACGAGGGAGGGGGACTTGATTGGGGGAGGGGGAGGGAAAGGAGAGGTGGTGGTGGGGAAGAGACAGAAATCTTTAATAAATAAATAAATAAAATAGAAGAAGCAAATTTAAAAAAAAAAAGAATGTATCTGAGGTAGGCTATGAATAAATTTTAAGGTTACCATATGCTAGAGCATTCAATCAAAGTCATAAGTAAAAATCACTTACATCAGTTGATGTTATTCTGTAGTCTTGATTCTAAAACCATACAAAGGAAAACATTGTCCTATTTTCACCCCGCAGTATCACAAGCATCTTGGAAAGTCAAGCAGTTTATGAACTGATTTTTGTATCACTGTAAAAGAAGATGTAATTAATAAGAACTGGTTGTTTAATTGACCATTAGATTTAGGAATAAAGAGGAGAGAGAACAACTAGACATTGCATAGATCACCCACTTGTCACAATGCAGAAAACATGATACTATGCATTGTACAACGCTTCTGGGAATTCAAGAGGAGGGGAAGATAGATTGCAAGATGCTCAGGATACCTGTGGGGTGGCTGTAAAGTCTCCTCTGTATGTGACATGCAATGTGCATTCACAAAATCTTGACAGTATGGTCTATCTGAATAAGAAAGACCTACATAATGACAAACCCAGATTTCATGTCAATATAGATGAGAGGTTTCACAAAATACTCACAATTAGATGGGCAGCTACAGCCAATCAATAACTGCAAAGGGAGGGAGGATCAGTTTTCTCCAGGGGTGAGCTCCCTAATAAATTATTCAATCCCAAGTGCCTATCCTTCAACACATGTCCATACGAGAGACCCTAAACAAACTTAGTAGGTTGCATATACGTATACACACACACATAGATATTCATGCACATGTAAGTGTGACAATAATTGAAGAAGAAAGGTCACACACTAGAGGGAGTAGAGCAGACACAAGAGTTGAAGGGTAGAAAAAGAGGTGAAATGATGTAAATAGAGTTCTCAATTATGAACTCTCAGAAATAAAAGTGATATTGGACACTAACCAGAATGTGGAAATAAGTTTGAAAAATTTCATTTCCTTCCATAGTTTTTTTACCGCTGAGTAGTATTCTAATGTGTATATATTCCACATCATAAAGACTTCAACAGAGTTATATGAGGAGGACATGTTTCAAAGCGTCAAGTCAGAAGGTGCCTGTGACCCAAACATGAGTCAGAGAAAATGTAGCTGCAAAGGAGCTCATCTGTAGATGTCATTTCTTCGGAGACTGCAACCCAGCCATTGGTGCTGCCTTAGCTCTGATGGGCTAAAAGCAGCTTCTCATTGTGAGCTTTGCTTCTGATCTGTGAGACTATGTCGGTATAGACTTGAAAAGACACACATGGGTTTAAATTGGTGCCTAGACTCTTCAATGTAAATTAATAGCAATTCCTAGATTATGTTAATTGCTGATGTACGCTGAAGTCCAATAAAAATTTGATTCATTACCTTTGTTTCAAGAGTAAAGCTGTGATGTTCTTGTTATTTTTATTTCTTTATACTTTGAAAATAGCTTTTTCTTGATTCATGCTTATGGTGAGATGAGCTAAGTTTTATAAGAGAAAATGCTCAGGCACCTCTAAATTAAAGCCAAAATAGAACCAATTGTGTGAAGTCATTTCTCATCTCACAATGAACAGTAAAACATCTTACTGTTCATTTTCCCAAAATGTGTTTTTATATGCTTTCTAAACAAATTAGTTGCCCTGTTGTTCCTCAAAAATGTTAAAAGTGGTTTGGATAGAGAAAAACACATAAACTTGTTCTTGAAAATTTTAAAAAGCAGCATGCCATAAATTCATATTTAATATGAAATATTACACAAAACAGGGATGTAATAGTATATGAAATTCGATAGAAGCATTTTTCTGCATTCAGTTGAAACTTAAATTATTCACTAGTTAAATATAAACCCTAAAGTTTCTCATTATTACCCTTCAAAATTCTTTCTCTGAATCATTTAGGCTTTATCCTTTCTGCACCTCTCAACACAAAATTTGGGTCTCTTCAAACCTAGAGTCACATATTGGGTTTTAACACTTTTGTCTGGGACGAACCCAATTATTATGAGTGCCCATTTATCAGAGGGACTTCACTCTCTGGCACTAGAGAACAGTGGAAGGGAAGGGTGGATGGAATTTTTACAGATGTGATAGACTCTATCATATTATTCATAGCTTTCTATAACTATTACCCAGAGAAAGAAAAGTAAAGAATGCTATACAATTCTAAGACAAATACAATGCTTTATAGTCAACCTCATTAGGAAATGCTTAAAATTAATGCAGAATAAAGTTTTGGTTTATATTTTATATAAAGAATTTTCATTATATAAAAATATGGTTTGGTTTTCTATAGGTGTTATTTGCATACTTAACAGCTTTTTTTCAATTTCCATGGATTTACTCGTTCTTTTTTTGTTGTTTAATATACATTTATTGAATAGGCACAATAATGACCATTTCTTTGACTATGGCCCATGTACTAGTTTCCTTTATTTATTTATTTATTTATTTATTTATTTATTTATTTAAAGATTACTGTCTCATCCCCACCGCCGCCTCCCATTTCCCTCCCCCTCCCCCAGTCAAGTCTCCCTCCCTCGTCAGCCCAAAGAGCAATCAGGGTTCCCTGCCCTGTGGGAAGTCCAAGGACCACCCACCTCCATCCAGGTCTAGTAAGGTGAGCATCCAAACTGCCTAGGCTCCCACAAAACCAATAGGTGCAGTAGGATCAAAAACCCATTGCCATTGTTCTTGAGTCCTCAGTAGTCCTCATTGTCTGCTATGTTCAGCGAGAACGGTTTTAAACCAGACTTTTTCAGACCCAGGCCAGCTGGCCTTGGTGAGTTCCCAATAGAACATCCCCATTGTCTCAGTGTGTGGGTGTACCCCTCGCGGTCCTGAGTTCCTTGCTCGTGCTCTCTCTCCTTGTGCTCCTGATTTAGACCTTGAGATTTCAGTCCGATGCTCCAATGTCTCTGTCTCTGTCTCCTTTCATAGCCTGATGAAGGTTAATATTCAGGAGCATGTCTCTATGTTTTTCTTTGGGTTCTCTTTCTTATTTAGCTTCTCTAAGATCACGAATTATAGGCTCAATGTCCTTCATTTATGGCTAGAAACCAAATATGAGTGAGTGGATCTCATGTTCCTCTTTTTGGGTCTGGCTTACCTCACTCAGGATAGTGTTTTCTATTTCCATCTATTTGCCTGCAAACTTCAAGAAGTCCTTGTTTTTTATTGCTGAGTAGTACTCTAATATGTATATATTCCATACTTTCTTCATCCATTCTTCAATTGAAGGGCATCTAGGTTGTTTCCAGGTTCTGGCTATTACAAACAATGCTGCTATGAACATAGTAGTGCATATACTTTTGTTGTTTGATAAGGCCTCTCTTGGGTATATTCCAAGAGTGGTACTGCTGGGTCCAGGGGTAGGTGGATCCCAAATTTCCTGAGAAACCGCCACACTGCTTTCCAAAGTGGTTGCACAAGTTTGCATTCCCACCAGCAATGGATAAGTGTACCCCTTTCTCCACAACCTCTCCAGCAAATGCTATCATTGGTGTTTTTGGTTTTAGCCATTCTGACAGGTGTAAGATGGTATCTTAAAGTTGTCTTGATTTGCGTTTCCCTGATCGCTAAGGAAGTTGAGCATGACCTTAGGTGTTTTTTGGCCATTTGAACTTCTTCTGTTGAGAGATCTCTGTTCAACTCAGTGCCCCATTTTATATTTGGGTTGATTAGCCTTTTATGGTCTAGTTTCTTGAGTTCTTTATATATTTTGGAGATCAGACCTTTGTCAGTTGCGGGGTTGGTGAAGATCTTCTCCCAGTTAGTGGGTTGCCTTTCTGTCTTAGCGACAGTGTCCTTTGTTTTACAGAAGCTTCTCAGTCTCAGGAGGTCCCATTTATTCAATGAGGCCCTTATTGTCTGTGCTGCTGGGGTTATACATAGGAAGTGGTCTCCTGTGCCCACGTGTTGTAGAGTACCGCAATGAACAAAGAAAACAGCAAAGCCAACAGTTTTTTTTTAATTTTATTTATTTATTAAAGATTTCTGACTCTTCCCCGCCACCGCCTCCCATTTCCCTCCCCCTCCCCTAATCAAGTCCCCCTCCCTCGTTAGCCCAAAGAGGAATCAAGTTTACACAGCACATAGGTTTCCATTTATCTCTTGCCTATAGTTTTAGTAAAATGATATTAGGAATACAGGTCATCATTCAGAAATGAGATGGAAGACAAGTTCTAACACGGTAGACTAGAAAGCACAAATGTCTTATTTGAGTCATGCGGTACCTGTCGGAAGTAAAGGACATGATACCGTGGGTGAGTAAGAGGACAGAGAGTAGCTATGCTCTCTGGTAGTAGAAGAATGAGCACGGGCAGATTCATTAACTTTTCTGAATTGAACATTTTTTTCCCTTTATAGCTTTTGTTGCATCTTACTTTGTATAGAGAATGCAAGGTATATCTAAGAAATGAATAACACAGTGTTTAACTTACTTTACCACAACATACCATACAATTGATTTTATTACTAAAAAAAAAAAAAAAAAAAAAAAAAAAAAAAACTATGAGTGGCTTTCTCTATCAATATCTCTCTTTCAATGCTCTTCCACTCAGTACCTCTCCCGGGCACTGACCACCCCATTCTCTCACGTTCTCATCTCCCTTCCCATCCTTTTTGCCCATCTCCCACCCCCATCACTGTCAGTTTATGTGGTAGATCTCATTTAATCCCCTTTCCCAAGGAGATCCATATTTCTCTCTTAGAGTTTTCCTTATTAAATAAATTCTCTGGATCTATGGACTGTATTCTGGTTATCCATTGTTTTACACCTAATATCCACTTATAAGTGAGTACATACCACATTGTCTTTCTGAATCTGGGTTACCTCACTCAGAATGTTTTTTTTTTTCCCTAGTTAACTTCATTTGCCTGCAAATTTCAGATTTCATTGTTTTTATACAGGTAAGTCAATGTAGAACATTTACCCTTTATCCTTTCTGCATTTGAGGGGCATCTAGTTTGTTTCCAGGTTTTGTTTATTATCAATAATGCAGCTATGAATATTTTTGAACAAGTGGCCATGTTGTATGATTGAGTTGCCTTTGTGAATATGCCCAAGAGTGGTGTCGCTGGGTCTTGAACTAGTGTAGGTTTAGGGAGAACACTGGTACGAGGGAAATTCCCAGGAATCCACAATGGCCTCAGATAAGACTTCTAGCAGTAGTGGAAAGGGTACCTGAACTGGAATTCTCTGGTAATTAGATTGGTAAATAACCCAACTATTATCACAAAGCCTTCATCGATTAATTGATGAAACTAGATCCACAAACAAACACAGGGAATCCACTCAAGAGCAAGTGAAGTCAAGATAATAATGGAGAAATCTGCAGAGACGTCTGAACCAAGCTTGTGGAAATGCATGAGCTCTTACCAACAGTTTTGGGCATCCATGGGACTGAACTAGTCCCTCAATATGTGGAAGACAGTGGTGAAGCTTGTACTTTCTGAGGAGATCCTGGCTGTAGTACAATGATCTGTCCCTGATGAATGAGCTACTTTGTTGGAGCCCATTCCCTAAGGTGGTATGCCATGCTCTGTCTTAATTCATGGGGGAGAGGCTTGTTCATGACGCATCTTCATGTGGCAGACTTTGTTGACTCCCTATGGGAGCCCTTAACTTTGAGAGGATTGAATGAGGGGTGAACTAGAGGAGAGGATGAGGGTGGGAGGAAGGGTTGGAGGAAACAGTGGTTGGAATTGTAGGAATTCCTACAGCCAGTAGCCTTTGTTACCTGCCCACTTGGGCATGGCCTCTTATATTATATATGCCTATGTAATGTGTGCATCCGGCCTCTCTTCCCATGACTTAATGTGGTTCCTGTCCCCTGTTGGTGCAGAGGATTGTGATCTGTGAGTCTACCCCTAAAGAAATAACCCTTTATAATACTCAATTTTAAGCTAGTGTGGGATTTATTTTTAGTATCCTTCTTCAGGTTGGAATGTAAAATAAAGAAAAAAATTAAAAAAATAGAAGAAAAAGCAATTGAGAATAAAAATGTTCAAAATTAAATGTTTAATATATTTAAGAAAATAGAAAATAAATTGTTGAACAAAATCTGTAGTCAGTACTAGGAAATTAACAGTTGATACACATCATTATTTAAATAATAATTCATTAAAATTTAAGAAAATATGCATTTGTAAATAGTCAATAACCTCTAACACTTTAGTAGTAGTAACATATATGGTTTATTCATTTTGAAACTTTAATATGAAGTAGTTTTAAAACAATGACTTATTTAAAAGTTTTAAAATGCAATGCATACTTTGAAATTTGATAAATTTACTTTTAGTACTTTAGCTTTAAAAAAGCTCATACATATACTTAAATCTCTTAAAAATTAATGAAACAATATTTTTAAGTTAAAATATAATAAATAAAGTTCTCAGAAGATTGTTTTGGACTCTGATTCCCAGTGATTTACAATAGAATGAAGTCTTCCCTTCCAATTAGCCTCAATGTATTAAGACTAACATGTTTTAGAAAAGGGAAATGTCACTTTGAAATAACAGTTTAAGATTTACTGGTATAAGTAAAAAAAAAAAAAAAACTAATTTAGAAAAGATACATTTGTGTGGTGCCAGTTGCAAATTTAAGCATAACCCAGAAGTAGAGGAAGACACATTCTGAAGAATCAGGTAAATTTCCTACTATACATATGTAAACATCTTATCCAGTTGAGTTCTCAACCATGACAATACCCAAATAAAATGTACAGAAAACTTTTCAAACTTAGAATTTGTTCCTTCATTCCAAATGAGTTTTATGACAGCACTTTATTATTATCAGCACAGTTGGTAACCATGTGGCTGATATTCAAACAACAGAAAACTAAAGGAAAACTCTTGTGTGCAACAAAATGTGTTGGCCTGATGTTATCTTTTGTTTTTGAGTAAGTTATAATCTTCTCTTATATCTGTGAATGTAACCAGAGAGAAAACAGTTGTGATTGGTGTTAGGATACTAGATGCTTAGAAAAATTTAGATTCATCTTTATTGAATTTTTTTATTCAACTATTGTAACAATGTATGATAATTTATAGGTAATTTCTGCTTGATGAAAGAAACAATTAATCAATTGTATAGATTCTTTAGAACAGATAATGATAAAAGTATTTAGATACTTTTAGGAAGCTTCCATACAATGTAGCCTGGTATTGTTTTGATAACTAATTATATTAAAATCAATTAGTCATTATATGCATTATACACACACACACACACACACATATATATGTATATAATCTATTTTACCAGAAAGGAGGATAACATTATTAAACATGTAAAAACTGTTGGAAAACAAGACATTTTTTAATTGTAAAGAACACTTAGGTTTTTTATTATATCAATACAATGGTTTAAAATACAAATGGATAAATTTAAAGTTAATGTAGTTTAAAATCTCATATTTTAAAAGGCTTCAGGATACTATAATAGAAATACAATTTGCTGATTAAAATACTAAAATAATGCAGTCTTTATTTCTAAAATTAATAATTTGAATTTTAAACAGTTTTTCTCTTGCCTACAAGATAAAGTTCAAGTATTAATATCCTAGCTTTAAAAAGTAGAAATATCTAATTTGCCATGCATTTATGGAATATTCTATCTTATTTTAATGGGTGCTACTTCTGTGAGGTTTTTTTTTAGTTACAGTTAAAAATGTAATAGCATGATAAATTATCTTCTAAGAAGCCAAAGTTTATTGATTTTTATTAAAGGTGTAATGTAATATTACTTTCCTGGGTTACACAGTCAAGTTAGTTTACATATTAAAGTCTCACTTGTTCCAAGCTTATGAGAGAAAGTTTTATGAATGAGGGAAAATAGAAAATCTAGAATACAACAACTCTGTTATCACAATGCACAATGTTTTTACAAAAATTTCTTGAATTGAAGCATTTTCTATAAATTACAGTGTGACTTTTATTAAATTTAAATTTAAATAGTTAAATTTTGACTATTTCTGTGTCTTTTTTTTCAAATATTTCTGAGCCTAATGCCTTCTTAAATAAAAGGAGGATCAACAAAATTTTAGAAATTATGTCTCAACAAAGGCAAAGCAGAGCAAATGCAGAGGGAACAGTATTTTTTTTTTTTTACTGATCTCCTGTTATGAACAGTGTTCAGTTGTATAAATGTGTAGTTTATTTCAATATATACCATGTTCTGGATATAATAAAAAACACTTTATCTTAAAGAGGATAAGCCTACAACTTATTAAAATATTCAAATGTGGTTTAAAAAACTGTCTTAAGCATATGCCTTTCTTTCATGTATGAAATGTTTTAAGCATATTTTAGAAATAAAAACCTGCTGTATTGAAATATTTAATACATGAGAAATTATGCATATTTTTTCATATACCACTCCAGAATGAGAAATAGAATGCTGAATGATGAACTACTAACCTTAGGGTTAGCTAAATGTAAAACTTCATAGAATCAGATAAAATCTATTTTACCTACAATGTAAAGCATTTAAAAATAAACACACACACACACACACACAAAAATGATTGAGCTTATTATAATACCCAAGTGAATTGCAGTGCTACTCTTTCCTTAAGAGGAATAAATAGAAGTTTGATACCATTTGTCTACAGATTTTCGAACCACTAAATCTTTATTTATTGTAACATACAAATTATATTTGAATTGATTTTCAAAAGCTGATTTCATAGAAAATCCTAAATATTCAATTAAGAAGCCTATTAAAACAACAAGAAAATTAATTATACTTATTCAATTATTTGAAAAAAGAGATTAACTTTTTTCACAATATTTATGGATTGTTTTCTAAAAAGCATGCTTGACAAATTAAATTGTACTTTCACTTTTGCTTTTCTTCATGCACTGGTAATTCTAAACATTCAGCAAAGGATCCATATTTATAAACAGATTATAGACACCCCAGACGATTGAAAGGATAAAGTGGCGACAGAGAAAAGTATTAGCGTATTGTACAGGTTGCTGGGGTTTGAAGCAGCATTCTAGAATGTGAATGCATAGTAGAATTTATATATCCTTTTTTTTCACACTTAATGACTGAATCGGCAAGTGCTTTATAATTAGCAAACAAGCAGTCAAATCATGGCTGCAGTGTTAATCTTCTTAATGAAATGCCCGATGCATTTGTCAATAAGAGTTTTAAAAAGTAAGTGGAATGATAATTTTATGAATCACTGCCCGTGTGTTGCTTTTTTTTTTCTGTTGTATAAGTGCTTCACAAGCAGGTGTGATGGGACACATTCTGCTACTCAAAAATTCTAGAATTATTTAATACATTACCTGGTCACCTGACAGATAACATGAAGCCAATAAGTTCCACCTCTGCTCCTTTTTACAATCTGATTGTTTCATGTGACTTCTCAGACTGCCAGTTTATGCCATTTTCTTTTCTACACCCTCAGCTATGATTCAGGTTAAACTCTGCTGCCTTCTCCTCAGAACATTACCTTTTCACACATTTTTATGTAGATTTTAACTTTTAGATGAGACACTGCTCATGTGAGAAATGAATGGAAGGAAAATGATATTTAGGTTTCATTTCAAAACCAAAAACAGAAGAGAGGAAAATAAAGTTTCTAAGCCTAATATATAGCCTAGAATCTTGTTGAAGAGCTGAGGCTACATGATCCCCACTGCCTAACATTCAAGTCTGAATTAGGCTAAAATAAGTAAAAATCCTAACCTTTCACTCCACAAAATAAAGTAAAAAAAGGAAAAAGGTAGGCACAAAGGAAAGAAGATTTGAAGCAACAAGATTACAAGCTTTTTAGAATTGCTCTACATTTTTTATTATTAAAAAACCTAACAAAGAAAACAATTTCTTACCTTTAGATTATTAAGATATTTATGATATAATGAATGTTTGCATTGCTCTGCCTAACTAAACAACACTTATGGCCAGGTGGTGATGGTGCACACCTTTAATCACAGAACACAGGAGGCAGAGGCAGGCGGATCTTTGTGAGTTTGAGGCCAGCCTAGTTACACGAGCTAGTTCCAGGACTGGTTCCAAAACTACATGGAAACCCTGTCTTGAAAACCACCACCACCGTCACTACCACCACCAACAAAAAGCACTTATGGTGACATCTGATCTCCAGTGAAATGATATTTGGAAGTGGAGCGCAGGGACACGAGTTGGCTAGCAAGGTCTAATCAATATTTGATTAGAGTTCTCATTATGTCAAAGAAAAGGAGTTTCTTTACTTCTTAACCAGCAGAGAGCAGGATAGAAAGAGAGGCATCTATGATTCGCTGACAGAATACCTACAGTCTCCCAATGGCTTTATTTCTCATATTCTAGATTGTGAGAAAATTTTTATTCTATTTTATTAATTGCCTAGGTTGGAGAATTTTTTGGTAACATCCGTAATGGATATCCATTATACATACACCATGTCTCACTGTGTGTATCTAAAAAGCTACATTTATCTACACAGAAGGATGAAATACATATCAATTTCTATAGTCATATGCTAAAATACTGTTGAATTAATTTGTTTCTGAAAAAATATGACTTTTAAAAAGTAGGTAATATAATTCACAATTGACCGTATTTTATGAAAGTGTAATTTATTTATTCTTCCATGTATTTATAGGTTTGTACCACAGACTTTTAAAGCTATACTCTCTTATCCTTCAAATTCCCTATCTCTCTTGAAAGAGGTCATTCTTTGCTGCCATGGTTCTTTATGCCTTAGGTTCAGGTGTTGTAGGAGGCTGTTCATTCATTTTCCAGCTGGCCACACTCCTAAAATAAGCAAACAGAAATCTGTATTAATTGCAATACTGATTGGCTAACAGCTGAAGTGTATTTCTGGCTAACTCATGTCTTTTTTTTAAATATAATTTTTTATTGAAAAAAAAATTTCCGCCTCCTCCGCGCCTCCCATTTCCCTCCCCGTCTCCCTTTTCCCCTCCTCCTCCCTCTCCTCTCCCCCTCCCCCCACTCCTCTCCCCCTCCCTCTCCAGTCTGAATGGCAGTCAGGGTTCCCTGCCCTGTGGAAAGTCCAAAGTCCTCCCCGCTCCATCTTGGTCTAGGAAGGTGAGCATCCAAACTGGCTAGGCTCCCACAAAGCCAGAACATGAAGTAGGATCAAAACCCAGTGGCAG
>NW_026067944.1:2608534-2614185 GCF_014885135.2 Alexandromys fortis
GATGTCCCCAGTTAGTTCCTGGGGCAGCTGAGGACAGAGAACCTGAAATGACCCTATCCTATAGCCATACTGATGAATATCTTGCATATCACCATAGAACCTTCATCTGG
This sequence comes from Alexandromys fortis, assembly GCF_014885135.2. Lineage (NCBI taxonomy): Eukaryota > Metazoa > Chordata > Mammalia > Rodentia > Cricetidae > Alexandromys > Alexandromys fortis. The sequence continues at coordinate 2,608,645 of NW_026067944.1, forward strand.
AGATGGATGGAGATAGAGACAGAGACCCACACTGGAGCACCGGACTGAGCTCCCAATTTCCCAAGGAGGAGCAAAAGGAGGGAAAATATGAGCAAAGAAGTCAGGACCACGAGGGGTGCACCCACTAACTCATGTCTTAAATCAACCCATTTCTATTAATCTGAATATAGTCACATGGCTGTGGCTTACCAGCAAGGTTCTGATATGTCTGTTTCCTGAAGTTGTCTGCATGGCTTCTTACTGACTCTGCCTACTCTTTCTATGTATCTTTTCCAACCTTACTATATTCTGTTACGCCATTTGCTGAGATTTATTCATTAACCAATAAAAGCAACACAGACAGAAGAACTTCCCACACCATTCAGTTCTGCATACTGTATTCTGAAAATTATGTCTAAATATAGGCATACTCTTTGATGGCATGAAAAAAAGTAATTATGACAACCCAGACTCTGTGAGCAGACTGCATATAATCTCATTCTCAGGATATGTATTTGGGTTTTTCCCCCTTTTATCTCTATTCAATTACTGGCTCCCAATTAAGAGTAGACAAGATATCATTTTATCATCAAGAAATCAAATATTATGGATTGAAAGCATATGTTCTATCTATATATAATTAGTTCAATATTTTATCTTAGTTTGATACTTTTTAGATATCTACATTTGGATTTTATTTAAATGTAATATGGGCAAAACTTACTCATGATTCACTTATTCTGACCCAGAATTCCATACAAATCTTAACATATGAGAAAATCACAGGCTGTGTTTTCAAAAAGTACTAGCAGATAAAGCATAAGACTGGGATTCTATTGTGAAAGGAAATGAAATGTCAGGAGTTGAACAATCGCAATTCCTATTCAGGCAAACACCATGCGGCAGTAAACCTTTAAGATATGTATTGATTTAGCTTAGCAGCCCATATAATACAATGTTTCTCTATACTTAGTTCCTTCAGAAAATTCAAAGAAAACACAATAATACACATAATCCAGACTCTCTGTGTATATTCCATTTTTATGTGACTTATTTTTCTGAGTCTATTACTTTTTTGACAAGTTTACTCTATTTCTTTAAAATTTTGTTTTACTTTTTAAAACCATGTACATCCTGTTATTACTCTGTGACCCATGTAGAGGCCTTCTTATCTGAATTTGTCTTTATTGTGTTTCTGTAATTATTTTCTAATCAGGACCACTTCTTAAAATGAAGAGAAGCTTCACTCAGACTAAGTTTGCTTTGCCTTTTGGCTCTGCCCAATCAATCATGGTGGAGATCTGTTCATAGCCTCTGCAAGCCACACACAGTATCCCTAGGCAAACAGGAAGTACTTTGTAAGTAGCTTTCAAAACTCTAAAATTGACAGAGGCATCTTGCTGCCTGAACAGTCACCCACAGTTCTTCTGTACCACTTGGGCATGCATATTCAGCCTATAGGCCCATAGAATCCAGCAGATATTTCCATGAAACAGGACATTTCAGAGACAGATCTGCCTTATTGGCAGTTTGTCAGTCACTTTCTTCTGTGTCCTCAAGAATTTCTAGTAAACTCTTTCATGAAGCAGGAACCCTGAAGGTTTATCTCACCTTTAGGCAAGTTTAGCAATCATTTCTCTGTGGGTCCTTCATATCCAGCTCATCAAGTCATCCAGACAAGAACAGTTTCTTGTCCACATATCTAGCCAACTCCACAATAAGCCTCATCAATGCCTGTCACCCTCTTGCGGTAGATTTGTGCTGCCAGGAGTAGATGTGTCTTATTGTTATAAAAAAGTTCTTAGATATTAAAACATGTTAAATTCCATATTCTGTAGTCTTTGAAAGATTTGAAGAATCCCTATCTGTAACATGAAGGAGCCTGCTTGTTGGGGTTTCTGTCCTGGCCCAGTTCCCCCACAGCCAGCAAGCACCAAAGAAAATCACACAGAGATCTCTATAAGTTATAAAACTGATTGGCCCATTAGCTCAGTCTACTTATTAGCTCTTGTAGCTTATATTAACCTATTGTTCTTATCTATGTTAGACACATGGCTCAGTACCCTTTTCAGCAGGGAAGATCACATCCTGAGTCTTTGGTGGTCTGGGCAGAAGTGAAAGGAATGGACTTCCTCCTTCCTAGTATTCTCCTCTTCTCACCGTGCCACCTCCACTTCCTGTCTGGTTGACCTGCCAACACTTTTTGCATGGCCAATCAGCATTTTATTAAAATACATGACTGACAGAATACAGACAATTCTCCCACACCACCTATCTAATTGAATTATATCTCTATATTCCTGAACAACCTAACTAACGTGAGTAGAAACTTGACTATTACAGATGATTATCTATTAACATGCATTTCTTAATTATACATTACATTTTTAAATGAGCTGGACAAATATATTACCTTAATCAAGATCAGAAATACCTATACACAGTATAACAAAATTGACATTAAATTTTTATCAATAAACTAAGATCCACACCAATGCAAATCTTTATAGAATATCCCAATTTAAATGTAAACTAACATCTATAAACAATATTTGGCAATATGGGCATAGGTCTCTTCAAACTGCTTCCTAGTGTTTCTTGGGTAAAGTAATTTTTTTTTTAGTTTTTTGGAACATTTTTAATGTATTTATTTATTTATTTATTTTTATTGAAAAAAATTTCCACCTCCCATTTCCCTCCTCCTCCTCACACTCCTCTCCCCGTTTCCCCACTCAGCTCCCCCTCCTGGCTTTGTGGGAGCCTAGCCAGTTTGGATGTTCACATTCCTAGACCTGGATGGAGCGGGGAGGACCTTGGACTTTCCACAGGGCAGGGAACCCTGACTGCTCTTCGGGTGAAGTAATTTTTTGAGGGGTGTTAAAGGTGACCTTTCAGATGGTCTTGGTCCATCAAACCTCATAAGTCTGGAAGAAATCACTAGGTTCTCATCCTCTGCAGAAACAAAAGAACTTCTTTTCCAAAACAACATATCCTCAGACCCAAATTCTGAAGACAAAATATCTTTAAATTATACATGTTGGTTTCTTAGCTTCTTCATAGTCAAAAAATTATAAGAAAACACAATAATATATATAATACAGACTCTCTTTGTATTTTCCATCTTATATGGGTTATTATTTTTTACTCTTTTACTTTTTAATATTTAATTAATATATGTCTATACTGTGTCCTTTTAAAGATTTTGTTTTATTTTTTAAAACCATTTACTTCATTGTATAACTATGTGTACTTTATTTTTTCTTATCTCTCCCAAGCCTATGTACATTTATCAAACACTGTGACCCATTTAGAGGTCTTTTATGTCTGAATCTGTCCTATTATGTATCTGTATTTCTTTACTGTCCAGAAGCACTTCTTAAAATGCTAAGTGCTTCTTAAAAACTTAACCTGTAGCATTGCTGGTGCAAATACAGCCATGCCTGCTTGTGCTGCTCAGTCCAACGTGGTTTAAGAGGTCTGTTAACTGCCTCTGTGCTGTGCACACTGTTCCAGTACTAAGGATGCAAACCCTCTGTCTGTTATAATCTTTCTGCCTTTTCTTCCACCAAGTTCCCTGAGGTCTTATAGGACTGATTTCATGACGACATAAAATTAATAACTGAGTGTCCCAAGGTCTCTCAATCTCTGCATGTTGTCAAATTGGGTGTCTGTATTTTTCACTATTATTCTAATGATGACTGAGGAAGACATTGATTTATGAGCACAGCAGCATGTTATTGGGAGTAGTTTTATTTCTATATTCCTGTAGCAGAACTGCAGCGCTTGCTTTTGCCCTAGATCCATGGTTTAGTTGCTCTCTAATTCTTAGTCATCAGGGCATTTTTGTGGATGGATTCCAGATAATGGAGTGAGACAAGGATACAATCAGATATTGGTTAGTTACTCCTGCAAGCTTTGTGACACAGTTGCACTAGTGTATCTTACAGGAAGGTCACCATTGTAGATTGAAGGGTTTGTAGTTGGTTTGGTATTTATCTTTTTGTTTTGGCAGGGTTCAGAATATCTTCTAGTACAATGAATAATAGTTAGTAGGGGTAAAGGTTTAGATAGACACTAGCTCAACTCCATATTCAATAGGTTGTATGAGTTTTATTTTCAGCAATTGGTCCTTACCATCAATTTGAAGAGAGAAACCTGAATGTCCTTTTAATTTTAAGCTTGATTTTAGACTAATCAAAGAAATTTTATGTTTCTAATTTTTAAATCCACTTAGGAAAATATGATATTTAGCAAAAAAAGAAATGTTTCTCATTATCAATAACATATTAATAAGTAATTACCCTTTCGAGGTTGATCCATGTGTCCTTTGTAGGGTCTTTATTGTTATCTAGCTTCTCTGTAGCTGTGGATTTTAGTCTGTTTATCCTTTGCTTTACATGTAGTTCTGCTAATGAGTGAGTACATATTATGTTTGTTCTTCTGAGTCTAGGTTACCTCACTCAGGATGATTTTTGCTAGTTCCATCCATTTGTATGCAATTTCCACAATGTCAGTGGTTTTTGTTTATCTATTTGTTTGTTTCATTCCACTGAGTAATACTACATTGTATAAATGTACCACATCTTCTTCATTTATTCTTCAGTTGAGGAACATCTAGGCTGTTTCCAGGTTCTGGCTCTTATGAATAAAACTGCTGTAAACATAGTGGAGTGAGTACCCTTGTGATATGATTGAGCATCCTTTGGGTATGTACCCTAGAGTAGTATCACTGGTCTTGAGGTAGATTGATGCACAGTTTTCTCAAAAGTCACCAAAAGAGATCTCCTGAATAAACTTGGGGCAGGAGGTATGGTAGAGTGGGATGAGAACTCCTGAGGAACAGGATTGTTGAGTTGGGAGCGAAGCAGAGTAGAAGAGCTATAAAAAAGATATCTTGATAGAGGGAACCATGAGAGCACTAGGGAGAAACCTGGTGCTATGGAGGAATCTACAAGGTTTACTGCAGCTAAGGATTCTAGCAGTACCGGAAAGCGTGCCTGAACTGGCCTTCCCCTGGAATCAGATTGGTGAATACCCTGTCATCATAAAGCCTTCATCCAGTAGCTAATAGAATCAAATGCAAAGATCCAAAGTCAAACACCAGTTCAAGCTTCAGTAGTCCATTTGAAGAGAGGGAAGCGGGAGTATATGAGCAAAGGGGTCAGGATCATGATGAGTACATCTACAGAGACAGATGAACCAAGCTCATGGAGACACTACAACTCTAGACCAAAAGTTGGAGACCCTGCATGGAATGAAACTAGGTCCTCTGCATGTGAGAGACAGATGTGTAGCATGGTCTTTTTGAGGGGCTCTTGGCAGTGTGAACAGAATCTATAATCTATCCCTGGTACCTGAGCTAGCATTTTGGAGCCCATTCCCTATAGTGGGATGCCTTGCAGCAGCCTTGATGCAGAGGGGAGGGGCTTGATCCCGCCTCCACTTAATGTGGCTAGCTTTGTTGATTCCTCATGGGCAAACTTACCTTTTCTAAGGAGTAAGTGAGGAGTTTGTGGGGGGAGGGGGGGGGGGGCGCGGGGGGGGGGGGGGGGGGTCGGGGGG
>NW_026067944.1:2614321-2617221 GCF_014885135.2 Alexandromys fortis
CCTCCTCCTCCTCCTTCTTCTTCTTCTTCTTCTTTATAATAGAAAATCAATGATCTTTGTATGGTTATGTTAAAGAGATATCAAGATTAAAAGTAACACAAAGAAAGACTTTTAAAAAGTACTAAGGAGCATCAGAAGTAAAAATGGAGCTAGGCACAGGATAATTATGAATTACTAAACACAGGAAGGATAAGGACAGGGAGAACAGTGAGGATGTGCTGGTGATGGATCTGATGTTACTTTGATCTCTCACAAGTCCCCAAGCAAATGAATAATGGGATAAGATTTCTAGACTCCACTAAGTTCTTACAAGTCACACCCCTATTGGATCAGTCTCTATCCTCCTTTCATTCGTCAGCCTCTTTTTCATCATCCTTAATCATCTTCAGCTGGTCATCCCCGAATCTTCATTTTCATCATCAGATCAAATGAATTTCAGCACCAATAATTTTTAAGTACAAAGACTGATTTCAAAAATCAGAAAAAAATACATCTTACCTAAAACTGAATTGAAAGCAAAACATTTATTACTCAGCAATAAAATTATTTAAAATGATATGATTATGAAATATTAGAAGTAAAATACCTTGAAAAAGTGGGTAGATTTTCAAAGAGATGAGACTTAATGACTCTCGGATTCTCCAAGGAACATTTCAGGATTTTTCATTTGGACTAAGCACAGCTTTGCTCTTTTATTCCATTACCTTGCTGATGTTTTTGATAAAGCAGAAGTCTTTATTTCATTGTAAAATCAAGAGGCTAATGCCAAGGGCATTGATTATATGCTAAAAATCTCCCTGCTGTAATCCATACCCGCCTTAAGAAAAATATAAATGGATAAATTATGGAACCTACCTATGACATCAAATGAAAAATTCAAACTTAGCTCTGTAAAGTCGTGAAGAACAGTTGTTCAACATCTCAAAATCGATTCAAAAATCAATTCAAAACACATTCACATTTTGTTCATCTTTCACAGATCCTGCTTAGAGAATCTTTAGTCACTATAATTTTAAATTACAGGATTTATGATAAAATAATAAAGAACAAAGTAAAATACAATTCAAGTGAAAACACAGGTGTTTTATGATGTTCAAATTAGACTTCAAATTTAAAATTTTAAAGAACCTTAGCAATGTATAGCATTCAGAGATCGTGAATAAAATATAAAAACAGAACCCAGTTTCTAGTGGCTGACCAGGGAAGCCTAAGACATCTGGCATGGAAAAAATTGTTCTCAGAAAAGAAAGCCAATTAAAGCTCCCAAAACAGACAAAGTCAAGCAAGTGCACCTGTGAAAATTCTGTAAAACCCAGTGCAATTAAAGAGGAATCATAACCAGCAATAGTAAATACAAGTGCATTGTTTTCCCAGTTTCTGGGAATTTCTACAAAATTATGAAATTGTGAGAAAAATGAAATACCTAGTAAATTGGGTATATTTTTTTCTTTTAATTCCAGTGAGTTCATAACTATATTAAAGAAACACACATTCAACTGTTTTGTCATAGAACATATGCTAAACATCTTAATTACACAGAAATCATAGTATAGTGAAATTCCGTGAACACCTGCTTTATCACATGGCCATGATTAGGAGATGCTAATCAAGATGATAATACATTATTTGTATTTATAGCATAGTAATTAAAGCTTGAATGTTCATCATTATAAAGAAAAAATATAGATGCATCAGATAGTGTTGAACCATCATTTGTAACACTGTAGGGTATTATGAATCCATTTTATATGAAGATTTTTGCTGTGTTTATAACTTGTACTGATATTTGTTTTTTATAATTATGTTTACATGTATATGTGTGTGAATGTTTCTGTATACATATATAGAGGTCAAATGACAGTATTGAAGCCTGACAGAATAGATGGCACTCTGAAAATCACACACCAAAGAGTATAAAACTGTAAATTAAATACAAGAATTCTAGCCCTAGTTTATTAGAAAAGTGAAATATTTTCTCCACAACACTCACTATCATAAAAGCCATGTATATATGAAACACCGGATTCTATAAATCCTATTTTATGCAAATCAAATATTCCTCCTACAAGTAAATATGGTCAATTAAAATCATAAAATATTTTTTTTGGTTATTTACTGCAATTTCTTACAGAAAATATATCACTGAATGTTAATTACATAGCAAAGACATTAAGTACGTTTTTCTTCTTAAGATCCAAAGAATAAATTTACTTGAATGGGAAGAAAAGAGATAATATATTATAATAGATTAAAAAATATAATAGATTAAAAAACCAAAAGTCCACATGAAAGCCTCATGAAGACGCACTAGTCATTAAGTTAATTTCCTTTTAATTTTTAAATTAGTATTATGTAATAGATGAACATTTTTAACATCCTCATGTCCAAAAAAAGCAACACCTGGAATATGGTCTATTCTTTTGTAAATTTCAATATATAGAATGTCATAAATATAAATCATTTCTTAAACCTCTAGGTATAATGATAAAGTGTTTCAATATAGCATTAATTTGAATATTATCAACACTGATAAACAAAGGCATTATATCAGTGTATATATTGATATTTTTCATTGTTCAAAACATTTGAGGGACTTTTAGATTAAATTTTTTTCTGAAAATTAAGTTCAGATAAAAATATGTGGTTTGCAACTCATTGAAATTAGCATCTCCTGAAAATAATTCCAAAGGAATAACACATAAAACCAAACTAAATCCATCTTGATTTGTGTCTGCAGTTTCTCAATCAGGAGATTTCACTAAATTGATCAAACTCATTCCCTTCTGATATTATTAAAATAATTGATGCAAAACAATAGAAAAATAAATTTTAAAGAAATATGTTACAAGCCTGTCTAGTACTACATATTTTAATGCAGCGGGAATAGAGCATTCATATAT
>NW_026067944.1:2617284-2674103 GCF_014885135.2 Alexandromys fortis
GTGCTATAGTCAGAGAAAACAAAATAACTGCTTCTATTTTAATATAATATTTGCAAAGAACCATGTATTCAAAGAAAGACACTCAAAACTTGAAAATTACATTTTTCCTTTTATTTCTCATTTGGCTTTTCTATTATTAAAATTGATATTATCCATATAACAGCATCTAAGGTTAACTACTTCTAATTATGCAACTAATAGAGGTAAAACTTTCTCTTATAGTCTGATCATTTGAAGTTGAAGAATTGCTTTCCTATTATCTAAAGTTTAATTGCAAAGTCAAGAATACATACCAACACAGCTTCTTTAAAAATGAGTTAGTTCAACATATTTACAAAGAAATGTCAGATTCAACAAACTTTCACTTTAAAATATTTACTATTTTATGATAATATCTATAATGTTCTCATTAATATTTTTCTACAAAAGTAGATAAGACATAATGTTTGAATAATCACATCAACATTTGGAGATGTATCTGAAAACATTAGACTTCCTTGTGAGCAGATAAGAGAAGAAGCTCAAGGCTATGTAGTAGTCCCTGAGTAGATGCTGAGGACTTCAAACTCAGAACTTTTAGTTCTTGATGCAATGGTATTCCTGTAAAGTTCATGGCATATATCCACCCACTTCACACTGCATAAATATTACTAATGTATCTATAACCTAACAGAATGTCTTGTCTATTTTTGATAGTAAATTTAGATGTTTAAATGAACGTTTGATCTAACTGTGAGCAGAATGGTCTATAAGACATATCATTCAGCTAAGATGTGCCCATTGGTAAAATGGTGACAGGATTGTTATGAAAGGAGCCAGTCTACTCCCTAACTGGATGCTGGGCTTGTTCTGAAAGGTTTTACTGTGCTCTCCCTAACTGAATGCTGGGTTTTATTGGAAAGCTTTTTCTGTGCTCTCCCTAACTGGATCAGTGTTGATGAAGCAAGCTCAGTACTTTTGTCATACTTTCTCACCGCTTTCCTTTTTCTGGTCTACAATTCGCACCTGTATCTAATTTCAAGCTGTTCTTCTTTGCTGCGTGTTCTGCATAAACTTACAATATCATAACAAAGATTTCTTCTCTCCCACCATCTGTTTGAATTTTCAGAAATGCATTAAATTCATTCCTGCAAATTATGGTTGATGTAACTTCATGACCTTTGTCAATTTTCCACCAAAATTCATGTTTTGTGCTATGTTACTAACTTCATGAATTCCGTGTTTTGTTCTTTTCTGAACACATTCCATATTAGTCTGTCAATAACAGTTCTTTTCTGAATCCATTTGCCTTTTAAATAAATAAATAAATCATGACTAAATTTCTGCTAAAGGAATCTTGGTAAATTTATAGATTACATTATTAATTAAATATCATATATTCCAGAAGTACAATATCTGAGTCTAGATTTTACTAGCTAACTTCATAATATTTTATTGATGGACCAATACACTGAATTTTTAAGATTCAACAAATCAAATTCACTTATTACAAACTATTCCCAAATGTGTTGACATTCAGTAGTAGGGCCTGTGTGAGGTCCCTGTGAAAGTGAAAGATCTTGGTGCTCTTAAAAACAGACTTCTAAAAGGTCACCTTTGCTCTAGCAATACTGTCATGATGTAAAGAATCCGGAGTTCTCTGCGTGAGGATGCCAGTTTCTGTTCAATTCTGAATCAGTCAGCACTTGATACTGGACTTCTTAACTTACAGATGTTAGAAATAAATTCCTAGTGCATAGAAGTCACCAGGTTTATATTCTTTATTAAAATAGTCTTCATTAAAATAGTACGAACAGGCTATGGTGATAGAAAACAGAGCAGAATTTAAAGTTCTTGCCGTATACTTAAACGTAACCTCATATGAGGACTCCAAATAAGATTAATTTACACAGTCAGTGGATGGACTTGCCTGCTGTTTCAAAGTTACTCTATTAACTAATTCTCTTATTATTTTTCTTCTATTTACCATGAACTTGTCTCTTTCAATTGCTATATTAAGTATGGTGGCAAAGGCAAGCTTGTTAATGATTATAGAGCCCAGATCTGACCCTAATTACTCAGGCAATGAAGTGTTCAGGCCTAGTATAAAGTATGTACTTGAATCTTAGATTTTTAAAAGAATTGTCCCTAGAGTAATGTAAAAATACAAATTATTAAAGTAAAAAAAACCTTACAATATAAAAATATAAGGAAAAAATATTTCCTTTGGTATTAAAAATATATTTTTAGTTTAAGTATTATTACATGAACAGTCATTTTTAATTTAATATCTCAGTACAGTAGGATAAAATTAGTTTATATTAGTTTATTTTAAGAATTAGAATTACAAGCACAAATCATATCAATCTTTTTCTCTGTGAATCTGATTCACAGAGAAATAGTCAATTAATGATGAAAAATGAAACATTCTCGCAAATCAGTCTGATATTGAGTGAGTCAGCACTGAGAATGTCTGTGATGAAGCACTTTTATGGTATTTTTACTGCATTTTTGCAAAATGAAGTTGACTCCTTTTGAAGTAATTGGTATGCTGTGATATAGCATATTTTAAATATAAGCCTTTTGATGCATTTGTATCATCTTGTACTTAGACAATTTTTTTCTTGCATAATTTTAATATATTTGTATGTCTATATTCATATAAACCTAAAAGTCTATATATGCACCCATATGCATACCCGCCAATTGAATTTTACAAATTTTAAGTTGAAGAGTCACCAATAGGAGTTGACTTACATTACTTGCTTATAATTTCTTGAAAATAGATGTGATTGGATGTGTGAACAGGGACAGTCAGAAGAATGATCAGCAAATAAAATCAAAGAAGAGTTCAAAGATTTAGGATAACCTAAAAGTCTGCTCCCATTTTCCACCTCACCAAAGTACCATATTTTGCAGGTTACTTGTGACTTTAAGAGAATCTTATCCCTTTATGAAGGAAGGTAGGCTACATGAATTCCCCTACTTAGACCTCCTCTAATCTCTAGCCCTGCTGCTACTCATCAGGGATGACTGCCTTCCATACTGCTGGCTACCAATATCCCACTAAGGTTTCTGTTCCAGTCTTCTGCCTTGGCTTATGTAAATAATAATATAATATGTAAGATAAAACAGAATCTTTCTTATCCAAATTGTTTCTGTTAAATGTTTAATCGCAGCACCAGAAAAGCACATTAGGACAGTGTCAGTGCGAGTGTATGTGCAAAAGCCAAAGTAAATGTGTTTGGATGCACTGTAGTCAAAGTGCATGCTGGGACTCTAACTCTAAACTTCTGCAAAGGCAACAAGTGCTATTAACCACAAAAATCACCTTTCCAGCTGATTTTTATGAGCCTAATTTTCTCCTGCTACTTACTTTCCATGCCTGGAAGTTCCGATTATATTTCTGCCTTCACTATTGCACTATTGCCCATTCTGCTCTTTATTAGACCAATCAAATAAATGCAAGACATCTTTACATAGTTAAACAAACATCCAACCATATAAACAAATGCAGCACATCCATACATAGTTAAACAAAAGCAATACCTCTTTGTACAGTTCAGCAAATATTCTACAACAGCCCATCAATAAACTAAGTAATTACAAGAAGAAGGAAGATTTAAAAAAGAAACCAGAACAAGAATTGGATGCCTCATTCTGGAATTATTGGCTGCCACTAAGGACAGAATCAAGGTCATATTTGGCTCTGTCCAATATGAACTCTTGCTTTTCCGATCTCTGCCCTAACCTACTTGAGCTGCATTTCTCTCTTGTTTTCTATTAATTCACTTCAAAAAAAAAAAAAAAAAAAAACTAAAGAAACAGGTATGCAATTTACTTTTATTGTTCAAAACTAAACTACTTTAATGTAGGTTTTACTTGTGAGCAGAAAGGTGAGAATCAGACTCACCTTTACTAAAGGAAACATTTCTCTAAGGGCAAATAACTTTCAAGGTGAAGCAAATTAATTTCTCCAGAACAGGAAGTAATTTAGTTAATCATCTTTTCTACCTTTCTTCATAACACTCTGCAGCCTGAAGACAGTTGTGTTTACTCTGCAGGAGGAAGTCACTTTATCTCCAGAAACCTTTCCTCACCTGACACACTGTGCCCTTACTTCGTAGGTTCATTTTAGTTGACTTCCCACATCTCACGAAATGAATGTGCCAAAATATTTTCAATTTCTCTGAACACATCATTTTTAAATAAGTTTGGCTCAAAACACCATAGCAATTATCAGGAAAAAAAAATCCTTTATTGTACTACTGAAAATAGTCAGAGGCTCTATTTTCAAGCCGAGTGAATTATACATTACATTTAAGTGTCAAATTGTCATTTCAGGAAACACATCAGGAGAAGCAGGCAATGTTAGTCGTGTTATTTAATCCAAAGAGTAAAAACAGAAATTAGCATGAAGTACCCTCCTGCCATTCATTCAATAGAAAGGAATTTAAAAGAAAATGAGCAATAAAAATACGCAATAACAACAGGAATAAGCTGCTGCTTGTTAGATTTAACACAGCACAACCCCTCCTCCTATAAAGAATTGCATTTATACTCTCAGCAGCCCAGTTTGATGCCATTGATTAAATAATACTCCTGTTAAAACATAAAGCAGCAGTAACTGAAGCAACACTATAATAAAAAGATTACTGTGCACATTTTAGATAGGCATTGCAATACTAGTTTCTAAGGCTTTGTAAATATTATAATTTTGGGAAAATATAATGATGGTTCATTGATTTCTATATACTATTTTCTGTACGGTATAAGAATTGAAACAAAGGTGTTGTCTTACAAACTACCTTTACTAGCAAAGAATGAAAATATATTTGGGGAAAATTTTATTTTTCTACCAAACAGATTTCATGGTTGAAGTGATTTGTATGTGAACATAATTTCCAGAGCAATATGTTGAGACCGTAAATAAACTTGAGCACCAACTTATAATAAACTTGAGGACTGCCTGCAAATTAGTGTCCTCTTCAGAACATGACATTAATTGTAATTAGCACCAAAACACTGAAAATTCTGTTGCAATATCTTTTTTCTAATTAAATAGTCACATTTAAAAGAGGTTCAAACAAATTGACTCCACCAAAAGCAAGCATTTCTGTCCAAGGCAGAACTAATTATTTCTGAATTCTAATCACACCTACAAGATAATTCCACTTTATAACTCACATTTCACACACACAATTTTGTAAATAATATGTCTTATAATTTTATTAATGTTTGGGAGATGACAGAATGCATGAAGTTCCATCCCTAAACACAGAGTCATAATTATTTTTACAATCTTGAAAACACAAATTCTTGAGTGACTATCAACTTAACTCTCTGTCTTTTACATACTAAATCAGTGGGCTTTGGTTTATTCCACAGAACTGCCTTTATTTTATAGCATCCTCAAGCTAGAATATGAAAAGAGAGTAGTCTTAAGTATTAGGGGAACTGTAGTGACAGGTAGGGAATGAGATCACAGGCCTATGGATAATTATATAGTAAAGAAAAATCACACAGAAGAGGAGCAGATGGGGTCTATAACTGATACCTGAATTTTCTCATGCAGACTTTAAAGACTCCATTCATCAAAAATATCTGACACTCATAATTTGCTTCTCAGGTTGTCAGTTCAAAGCATTGTTGCATGGGTGTGCTTCACCTGGCTCCCTCCCACAGTTGTTCTCAATATCAAATATATTTCTCAAATACACATATCTGTGGTTTCATGAAAGGCCTCTACAGAGGGCAGCAAATTCCATATCCTTTGGCATGCTGAAAACGAGGCAGCTGGAGTTGGGAGGCTGAAAATGAAAAGATCTGACCCCTTGTCATTGAAGTTCACAGATAAAGAAAACACTGCCACACCACTGTTTGACTGGTTCCTCCCTCCTTCATTAAAGACATGTCCTACAATTGTGACATTATCTTGAAATCAAAGATTATATAGAAAGAGGTCTTGCCATCAACCTTAAAGATGTCCGGTTTTATTTTTACTCTGCATAAAAGTGTGAGCATCTGAAAAGGAGGGAGGGGACAAAAGAAAGAGTTGCATTTCTTTAACTGTGCCTGGAGAAAAAAACTTTAAAGTGAATAGAAACTCAAATCCTTATCCAACTGTCTCTGGCATATATAAAGACAAAACGTAAAAAGACACAACAAATGATCTCTCTTCCCTTTAATTAATTACCCCTTTAACCCCTGAAAATGCTCCAACAAACGTTTATAAAAAGTATGTGCTGCCTGCTACCATTTGAAAATCACAGTTCCCAGATATATTTTACAAGTACAATGAAATACATATTTAGTTTCTACCTTTCTCGTTAGTCAAACAAAATATAGTGACTAGGAGGTCATGCTAAAGACATGACATTTTGTCAGTGACAGATTAATATGGATGGTAACTTAAATGTGAAAAACAAAACTGATTGACAATGACAGGAGTTTGGTTCTTCTTCCAAAATTGTTATGAATTAATCAATACTATTTCAACCAATGTTAAAAAAGAATTTAAAATTGTAATGGGGTAATTGACACCTTTTGTTACCATTATGTATGAAACAATTAACCTAATACATATTTTGATACTTGCATTAATCTGCACTGAATGTAGTCCTTACATTTAATTCATATTTGTGAATTTAGTGAATGATTACAAAAAGATGGCTTTTCTATGTTTTTTCTTTATTATTTTTAATGAAACCATTGTGTTAAAAAGATAGTGGTAATTCAGTGTATAATAGTGTGCATTTATTCACATTTAATATCAGACCTATTTGTCACATGCTATTTCTCAAATAAATAGTAATGTTCACCAGCAGTACATATGTTCTTTAATGTTTCTAATAAAAATTTGTATTAAAAGATCAAGAGTAGAAATATAATTGACCATTTTAGCAATTATATTTATTAATTAATAGGTATTTATTTATTTATTCATTAATCAACTACTCTTCAGGCAATTGAAATTTCATTCCTTTGGTTTCTGGCTTCCCTAATTTTTTTCTTGACCTTACACAATTTCTAGAAATAGGCAGATATTTTATTTGTTATAAGTCCTAAATGTATTTCCTATTTGGCATTTCTAAATTGTTGCTATAAGTTTAGGTTGATCATTAGCCTATCTTCTTCTGCAATCTCATAATTTACAATTATCAAGCAGCATCCTCAGGCTCTTTGTATATATAAAGATTTTTTGTGTATATAAAGTTTGTCTTACAATTTTAAGCATTGCCAGTTGTTCCTGAATAATAGTTATGTATACAGATGCATACATGAGTATACACAAATGTAGGTGTCTATGCATATAATATCGTAAGTGCTTGAAAGTGTCCAATGAGTGAAAACAACCAACAATCCTACACAGCTATGATGTCTAAGAAAAAACAACAGTGACCAGCATGATACAGAAACCCCGAGGATGAAGGAGTGTTACATATATGTTGACATTAACCAATAATCTAATTGAAATTAAGAACCAGTAAAATAAATAAGAAATCATGCCTGGCATGAAAAAAAAATTAATCAGCTACTAATGAGTAGGGAATCTGTGGATCTCAAAGAGGCATATACAACCTCCAGTTTGATATTTATAATTTTATCATAATTCTAAATATAATCCAACTATTATCGTTATAATTACACATAAGCATAAGTCTCACCCTCCACCAAATAAACTTCTCTTTCAGAAAGATGGAGATTATTAGAGAAAAACACAACCAATCAAAATACAGTAAAAAGGTGACTATGTGGTGTCCAGCCCCAACTGATGCATCCACAACACAACTTAAACCTCGGGGATAATAGGGGAAGTAGGGGTGGAGATATTGTAATATGGAATTAGAGGGAGTTTGCTGTGAAATTGTATCCATCAGACTCTTACAAATATTAGAGTTAGACTTCACATTGAAGGCTATCATGGCTTCCTAAGCAAGACCTGGAGATGATGCAGCAATACAAATAGTAATATGAAGGAAAATCTTATGGAGTTCCAACTACGGAAAAAGAAGTCTAAGCAACTAATAAATATGAGAGAAGGAGAAATAATATTCACTAGAAAAGAGCTGCATGAGCCAGGGTTCTCTTTAGGGATATAACTGGTGAAAAGAATATAAGCATATAGGATTTATCAGAATGGCTTCAAGTTGCGAACGTGCTACTGGAGCAATGGCTGCCTCCCTACAGACAGTCCAAGAACCCAGTAGTTCTTTAGTGTCTGAGGCTAGATATCTCAGCTTATTTTCAATACATATTGTAATCCCAAAGCAGTAGGTTCTAATGTCAGTGAATGAATTAATTTGTCAGAGAGAACAAGGGCAAGCAAGCAAAATTCCCAAACTTCCTCCATCTTCTTTACAACAGGTTGCCAGCAGAAGGTGTGGTCTGGATTAAAGATGGGTCTTCCCACATCAAATGATTTAATTATGAAAACACTCTCAGAAGTGTGCATGGCTTTTTGGATGTTTAGCTAATTCCAGATGTGGTCAAGTGAACAACCCAAAATAGCTATCATAAGATCCTACTAATTGGTTAACCAAAACCAAATACTCAGTCCTGAAATTGCTTTCAAACATTATTTTAAACAATTAACAATATAAAACTGACTCTTTGACAGTGTTGTTACTATAGGAAACTATAACATTGATAAAAATAACCAGTTTATGTCTTGAAATAAATACATATACAGACACCTGTGAAGTCAAAGCATAAATATTTTAGATTGCATTATTCTGAAGATGGGGGAAGCATTTTTGAAACATATCTCTGCCTAAGACAAGAAAGCAAATTAAAAATTCAAGTGCAGAATAAGAAAAAGGTCACTGCAGCTAAGAGAAATAGAATATGTGAATGCCCAAGGGTATAAAAGCTGTGAATCTAGACCATGACATGGCACATGCAAGGAGAGTTCACAGCTTGGGGCATAATTGGTGCCACTAAAACGTTGTCACATAATAAAAGGATGGAGGTGCAAACCTGTGACATTTGTTAATTCCACAGTAATTAATCAGTTCATATGAACAGCCTCAAGTTGATTTTGATAAATTGTGAAGGATACAGGAAGAAAGAGTTACTGAGGAACAGAATTTTAAACCATGTTAACTCACATCAGATTAAAACATTCTTAAATCCTCTTCTGGAGAATTTCTTCCTGCGACTCTACAAGATGTGAACTGCATCAAAATAATCATTGTGCTGATAATCACAGGATATTGTTGTGTGTGTGTGTGTGTGTGTATACTTGCACACGTGTCTGTGTGTTTTAAATTGGTGTAATGTTTTACATCCATTTAAGAATTCTATATTTATTAATAGTAAAAATGATTCAAATTATAAATCTCATCCGTAATTCTTTTTGAAGTGGAAGTATTGTGGTTTCTACAAATGCAAATGCCAATAAATATTTTTCTTAAAGATATTTTTATTTTATTTAATATTAATATATTAAGACCATCCCTCAGTCTTTAGTGTCTTTTGAAAAGTAGACACATACTGGATTGTAGTTCAAAACACACACAAAGAAGTCATCCCCAAAGCAAAAACCATCACGTTTTCATCAATGTGTAAGTTCCACATATTTCTTCAGGAATAAAGTTTATGTTCAATTTGAATTATGTAAATTCCAAAGATGTAGTGTAAATATTTTCTGTTGCTCATGACAGCATTTGAATTCTGAATGAAATATTGTGCTTAACATCTTTTTTTTCTAATAGATTTATTCTAGCCATTCACTTATAACGCAATTAAAATACTAGGAAAAAATAAAACACACAACATGTAGAGAAGTAAATGTTTTGGCATTTTCAAACTCAACATGTAGGAACTTAAGACACTAAAATAAACCAAGGAGTAAGTATAATTACCTTTATACATGTATAGTTATACATATATATGGATATCTTATCATACTAAAATTATGCTATTTATATGTATGAAAATATTTTCTCCTGTAAAAATTTCTTTTCCTTCTCTTAACAATGTAAATAATTTTAATGTATGTTAACCCAATTAGTAGATATGAATGATTAGATTTTGTTTAAGAAATATTTGCTTCTTGTTATTGCTATTGTTATGCCTTGATTGTCTATTGTCTTATCTGTAACAAATTCATAACTCAGATACAAAATAGAAAATTAAAATCTGAAATAATTTTTGGTTGTGAGCCTAGCCTTTAACGGCTGAGCCATCTCTCCAGCAGACAATGAGGGCTGATGAGAAGCCAAGGACAATGGCACTGGGTTTTGATCCTACTGCATAAACTAGCTTTGTGGGAGCCTAGCCTGTTTGGATGCTCACCTTCCTAGACCTGGATGGACGGGGGAGGACCTTGGACTTCCCACAGGGCAGGAAATCTGGATTGCTGTCAGATTAAACCTGTGCTTCAAAACTAGTACTAAATAATTAGAATTGTCTTCTAAATACACACAAGATATTGAAGGACTAAGAAAAATGAGAAGACATTTAATTGCTAATATGCAATAAATGAGTTTCATTTTACAACTTTCAAAAGTTGCCCTATTTTAACATTCTTTTCCAATTGAAAGGCACACTTAAAGAGCTTACTTGCTGCTTCCTTCATTCATTATAATTATTGATATTAACATGAAAACACATTTCATATGTCACCTGTAGTCCCATGTGAATTCAATGTCTAATTCTCTGGAATAGGGGTTCATGCAAATAACTTTAAAAGCCAAAGAGAGAAATGCTGCAAACTTTAGACAATTCAACAATAATTCCTAGGAAAATGGATGCTAAGCCACACATACTGTTCTTTTGCTTTAAATGTAAATTAGAAAAAGTGTCCTAATATTATTAAGCCTGTGATCAAAATTATATGAGATACAAAATGAAGTTAATTTGAAAATAAAATATTTAGAAGGCAATTGTCTTAATTCTCCAAAGAAATATATAGAATTGTTTTCAAGTAAATATACGTTTTTCTACTTAAATATTTAATTCCTCTTAAGGAAATATTTTTAATATCTTAAAATATTTTGTACTATTTGTAAATGATGTTAAAAATAGATATAATAAAATATTATTTTAAAATTCTAGTATGTTGCAATGCATTCATTTTAACTACTGTATAATTTTAACACATCTATTCTTGTATAATTTCAAGCTTGTATGCAAAGAATGTTTATCACACCTACTCCTTATATCTTCTGAGAATCTCACAACTCCATTTCAATTCCTTACTCCTTTCTTTCTTTCTTTCTTTCTTTCTTTCTTTCTTTCTTTCTCTCTCTCTCTCTCTCTCTCTCTCTCTCTCTCTCTCTTTCTTTCTTTCTTTCATTTGTTCTTCCTTCCTTCCTTTCTATTTTTCTTTCTTTCTAACCCACTGATTCAGGTACATTTTTATTTTAAGCATTGGGAATGACAAAGTTTTTCTATGTTTAAGAATGAAATAATTAATTTAGCAAACTTAGCCAATGGTCCTCATATTCATTTATCCTTGTGACTACACATTTTAAAATAGATTATAACTATTATAACATTTACAATAAGTTAATTTTCACAATTTTAGTATATTTATTACTTCAAAATTCCAGATATAATAAGAATTTAAAACATCAGTTTTTAACAACTGCATTGGCTGGTTTACGTCGACTTGACACAAGGTAGAGTTATCTTAAAGGGGAAATATTGGTTGAAAAAACACCCCCTATAAGATTCGTCTACAATGCATTCTCCTAATTAGTGAGTGATGTGTCCATGGCCCAGTTTATTATGAGTGGTCCCATCCCTGGGCTGTTTGTCCTGAGTCTTACAGAAAAAAAAAAAAAAAAACAGGCTGAACAAGCCAAGGGGAGGAAGCCAGCAAGCAACACCCCTACACAGCTTCTGCATCAGCTTCTGCATTCAAGTTCTGGCTTCCATTGAGTTCCTGTCCTGACTTCATTTAGTATGGACTACAATATAGAACTGTAAGCCAAATAAACCCTTTCCTCTCCAAGTTTTTGGTCACGGTGTTTTATTACAGCAATAGTAACTCTAACTAAGACAATAACTAAAATTCAATTTGTACTTAATTAAATAAGTTTAAATGGCCAAAGAACACTTAAGGTCATGCTCAACTTCCTTAGCGATCAGGGAAATGCAAATCAAAACAACTTTGAGATACCATCTTACACCTGTCAGAATGGCTAAAATCAAAAACACCAATGATAGCCTTTGCTGGAGAGGGTTTGGAGTATGGGGTACACTCATCCATTGCTGGTGGAAATGCAAACTTGTGCACCCACTTTGGAAAGCAGTGTGGTGGTTTCTCAGGAAGTTTGGGATCAATCTACCCCAGGACCCAGCAATACCACTCTTGGGAATATATGCAAGACATGCTCTATCATACTACAAAAGTATATGCTCTACTATGTTCATAGCAGCACTGTTTGTAATAGCCAGAACCTGGAAACAACCTAGATGCCCTTCAATGGAAGAATGGATGAAGAAAGTGTGGAATATATACATATTAGAGTACTACTCAGCGGTAAAATCAATGACATCTTGAATTTTGCATGCAAATGGATGGAAATAGAAAACACTATCCTGAGTGAAGTAAGCCAGACCCAAAAAGATGAATATGGGATGTACCCACTCATATTTGGTTTCTAGCCATAAATAAAGGACATTGAGACTATAATTCGTGATCCTAGAGAAGCTAAATAAGAAGGTGAACCCAAAGAAAAACATATAGGCATCCTCCTGAATATTAACCTTCATCAGGCGATGAAAGGAGACAGAGACAGAGACCCACATTGGAGCACCGGACTGAGCTTCCAAGGTCCAAATGAGGAGCAGAAGGAAGGAGAACATGAGCAAGGAAGTCAGGACCGTGAGGGGTGCACCCACCCACTGAGACAATGGGGCTGATCTATTGGGAACCCACCAAGGCCAGCTGGATTTGGTCTAAAAAGCATGGGATAAAACCGGAATCTCTGAACATGGCGGACAATGAGGGCTGCTGAGAAGCTAAGAACAATGGCACTGGGTTTTGATTCTACTGCATGTACTGGCTTTGTGGGAGCCTAGGCTGTTTGGATGCTCACCTTTCTAGACAGGGATGGAGGGGGGAGGACCTTGGACTTCCCACAGGGCAGGGAACCCTGAATGCTCTTTGGACTGGAGAGGGAAAGGGAGGGGGATTGAGGGGAGGAGGAGGAGAGAAATGGGAGGAGGGGAGTATGTGGAAATTTTTAATAATGATAATAATAATAATAATAGAAAATAGACAGATAACAAAATGTAGAATAATAGCCAAGGGAAAGAAGTTTATGAGTAGAACTGGGTTATGTGGTCATCAGTGCTAGAAATTTGGGGATGCTGTTTGCTAGCTAGCTTTCTTAAGCACCTGCAATCCAAGGAAGCCATGTCATGATCCACAGTGTCATCTGTGACTCATCAGCTTAGAAGATGAATGCAGGATCTTGTGTAATGTCATCATCCTAAATCTGTAAATCAGAAGTTCTGAAGTCCAAACGAAGAAGCAGGAGACTGTCTAAGAACCAAGGAAATTATTTTCTTTTCAATTTTGTTTTGGTTTTCTCCTTACCCTCTGGATGTTAGTGAGCATAAATACATAGGTATATGAGGATGTCCATTTATGTGTATTTGGATATTTATGTAAGTGCTTACATATATTTGGCATGCATGTATTTAAGTGCATACATGCCAGTGACTTAGTGTGCATGTGTGCTTTGGTGACCAGCACATGTGTGAAAAGGTGCATATTCATGTATATGGACTGTAAAGAAGGTGGAGTCATAAGTCTTTACATATATGTGAAAGAGTAAATGCATACATTTTCATAAGGTTATACATGCATAGGATTGTATATATTTATGGCTGTGTTTCAGTGTGTAGTGTGTTCATATAAGTTTGTTTATGTCTGAGCATTTTTCTGTACTTAAATGTATACCTATATTAGTTTTCATTGAAGTACGTGTGTTTTTAGTAGGCTTGAATGTGTATGAACCTATGTGCAGGTGTCTTGTTGAATATGCATACACATATGTGAGTGAACACATGAATGTGAATGGTTATAATTGTGTACATTTCTGAATTTGTGACCATTTAACTACTGAGTGATTATGTAAGTGCATGTATGCTTGCATGACCATTTGTGCTTTATGTGCATTTGTGTTGATATATAAATGTGTAAGTAAGACATATGGATGTGTGAGTGTGTACTTGATGTCTCAGTGTGTTGGGTGAGAATGTGCTCATATGAGTTGATCTTTGAGTGGTGAAGCAAGTGTGTGAATAAGATATTGTCTGCATGTGTGCATTTGAGCATACATGGGTGGGTTATGGTGATAATTTCTGCATGTGTTAGTGTGCTTGTGTATACAAAGGTATGCATTTGTTTGAGATGTTACATGTGCTGTTGCATGAAATGAGTTCTAGAGTATTTGACTGTATGTTATGATGATGAATACAAGGTGTATAAATACATGTCTAAATGTGCCATTTCATTCAGAGGTTATGGTTATATGCATATGTAAGTGGATATATGTGAATGTATACATGTATGTATGATTACGTAAATATTGGTGTGTGATAATGTGAGTGTTCACATACGTGCCTGTGTGGGTGGTTGGACAGTCTATGTGTATATGAGTATATGTGCCTTGCAACTGGAGATATATGTTATTTTTCATGTTTGAGTAAAGATATATGAGTGCACAAGTTTGAATGAGCATGAAGGTGTAAAGCTGTTCATTAATATGTATATGCGAATTGATGAGTACAAGTGTTATGTAGTATGCATGTGTACACATGTTAGCATGATGGTTCATTTGTCCTAGTACTGGAATGGTTTCATTTACTAAGCCATCTCTTAAACTTTGTTTCTGATAACTTAATGACTTTGTAATATCCAAATGATAGTGTTAGGTTTTTACAGTATCTAATAATAAGTAAGATAAAATGTTTACTTATAACAAATTTTAAAATTGCAAAATAATAATAACATGATGTCTTAGAGTCGCTTTATAAGCAGTTGTGGTTCTTTTAACGAGCAGGGTCCCCATAGACTCACATGTTTTAATACCTGGTTTGCAACTGTTGGAGCTGTTTGTGAACGATTAATAGGTGTGGCCTTGCTAAAGGAGATGTGTTACCAGGGATTGTCTTTGCTATTTCTGATGTGCACCATTTCTTACTTAGACTCTTGCTTTCTCTCTCACTTTCTCTCCCCCTCTCCACCACCTTGACTCACGGCAGTGCTATTGGAAGTAATCTATGAGCTACAGACCCATGCTTCATCCATGCCTGCCTGCTTACTGGTATGACCCCTACCATGGTGGTCATGGACTATTCCTCTGGAACTGTAAGCAAGATCCAAGTTAAATGTTATCTTTCATAAGTTGCCTTGTTCACGACATCTTTTCCCAGCAATTAGAGAGTAACCAAGTCATGGTTCAATAAAACTTGTCTTCTGATAGTTTTGATATTATTTAAGAAAGATTCAGTGTTAAGCTTTAGAAATACACTGATAAACATTTTAGAATTTCAATGATTACTTAAAGTTTTTCATAGTTAATGGTAACTAAGTTGTGTCACAAGAAAAGTAATTTTGAAAGACAATAATCTTGAAATTTTTTCTATAAAAATTATCGATTTCACTAATGTGTAATGAAGATATGATATCATTGGGACTATGATTATTATTTATTAGTGCACTTCTGAGAATTCATAAACACAGGTGATACAATTTTCCATTTTGTCTTTATAGTCAGAAAGTATAAACAAGTGCTGGTTCAAATTCGAACAAGCATTCAAGTAAGGAAACCTAAGTGTTGCAAAAGATAGCTATCAGATAGTAAACAATAGGCAGGTCCTGTGCTCTTCTCAGCAGCAGTGAGTGACATGAAAAAGAAATTCCTTTAGACTCAAAAGAGTTTTACTTCTGTGATATTTAAGTATTTCTTAGGAAATATGTGAATGACTGGAAATGTTGACACACAAAAATAATTGTTACTGTGTTTTTGAAAACTATGTGGGTTAGTTCTTCGTGACTAATTCAGTTTGTAAGCTACAGTGATCCTGGGAACATTTGTACTTTTATATATTATAGAGTAATTTCTGGAATTCCTGTCCACATTTTCTTTCTGTGTCTGGATTAGGAATGCCATACAGTTGCAGTTCAGCAATATGTCCTTCTCTGAAATTGGCACTTCCACCCAGTAACTTTGCTTTTATATAGCCCATATGTATGGCAATTCAAATAGAAGGGTTTTCTAATTCTGCATAAGATTTTTCTGCTTATATCATACTGCATAAAAGCATAAATTTAAAACAATAATATGAAAGAAATAAGCTTTTTTGTGACATTAAAGTAGGAATTAATGGCCTAAGCAAATGACTACTTACATGGTAATATTTATTATTTGAAAGGGATTTGCATAACAAAGTATTTAGAAATTTTGGTCTCACTAATTTAACTTTGTAAATTAAATTAGAGCATGATATTTGACCCATATAAAGCAGACATCTATATATCCTGATAATTATCATTTTCCACAGTCTTGGATCAGTAATTCACCATTTGGCTTATTGGCCACAAAACCAGAGGAGAAAAAAAAAGCTATCATTTGAATGACAATTTACACCAGGAGGAGTCTATATATTCCTTCCAGCCATATATTGCTACTATCCTCCACAGTGCCCTACAGCAAGCTCATTGAGGAAAAGCACTTAATAAGTTAGATAACAAACATTGATATAAACTGCCTTCTTCTATTCTACTGTAGGAGTCAAACCCAAGGATCTGGTACCTGTTATTGGTACATACTCAAGAAAGTGGCTTCTCTTCTAGTTTTTGTTAGGCATCTGCTCAGTTTCCACTGCCCTTCGAATGACACTAGCAGATAATTCATTCCTGGTTTGCCTGTCCTATGTCCATGCCCGTCTTAATGGACTGCAGGCTTTTCATGGACATGATGTTTCATGCCACTTCAAATAGATCAGATTAATATAATATCATAATTATGCTTTGTACTGTTTACTTGTTAGGTTTCCTTGTTATGTTGAGCTTTGAAGAATATTAAAAGTAATATTGGATAATTTATGAAGTTTTTCTCCAGTGAAATGATGAGAAATTATTAATGAATAGCCAAAATGTTTTTTCTAATTCATTTCTCCCATTTTTCCATCTGTTTAGTACAAATGAACTTAAATGGCAAAGGAGAATAAAAGCAATTGATTGCATTGTGTTAGAATTTTGGCTGAATGTATTTGATAATTCTGTCAAATTCTTCTTTCACTACCAATTTGCTATAGCATTTTATTATTGTATCAACAAGGAATTTTGTCATAATGACATGATCTTCCATAAGCTGAGAATAAGCTTTCAATGCATCAATTGCAAGAATAAATTGGCACTCTGCTTTGATAAATATGTTCTCACTGCAAATGCAATTCTATTTGAAAAATAATGCAGAATATAAATTAAAGAAGACACAATTCAGTAGTAAACACTATTCTCTTCTTTATAATAAAACCTTCTGTTCATCTTTTATTTCATATCAAGACTCTGTCTATAAAAACATATTTTTGAGAAGTTTCCATCATTTACATATTTAAATATCTCTTTGCATAATCTTAATTAAGAAATAGTTATCAATCTCCTTATTAGACATTATCAAAATTTTCTTTATTACACATTGTCAAAGTACAATCTAATCCAAATAGATATTTAATATCACCCCATTCTTCTGGTTCATAGTTTTTTTCATGAGGAAGTGTACTGGCTGAAATTGCAATGTCTTCTGAATTCAGTAAGTGAAAAACGTCTATGTCCAAACTTGGGAAACCTAGATACCCCACATCCCAGAAAGACCTCTCTGAAAGGTTGTTTCGGAGGATGATAATTGAACTCTCAAAGGGAGAGTCACTGAGGCAATGTAAGAAATGACCACCTAACATATTTCCTAAATTCCAAAGTGACATCATTTTTAAGTTATCTGTGCTATTTAATGCATGAAAGTCAATAAAGTCAAAAGTACTGTTGGCAAGAAGATTGCACAGACTGAATGCCAACGTGTGGATATTAGGAAGGCCTGTTATTGGGCTTTATGCTCTAGGCTTCTTGCAATGTAGTAATGGAATTCATATCAGATTAGGCAAATGCCACTGATATATTCCTCTTTGGGTAAGTTTACCATGTTTCCGAAATAATTTAGTTTTATTTATCATTTAAAATTAAATTGCATTAATTTATAAACACTAATATTGGTCAATTTAATCCATAAAAGTGGATTAAATCCTATCAACTTATATATTTTTTACCATCTTTTTAGATCTCTTCTTTTTGGAGATTCTTTATTATTACCTTAGCAGTTGGTCATTTATTAAAATTGAGCATGGGCACATAAAGCTATCACTATCCCATGACAATAAAAATTTATCAGAAATCCTTCAAAGTTCTGAATATGGATAAAGAACTGACTAAAATAATCAAAAAGTCCTCCCTTTTATACGAATGTTTAGGAGGCTCTGGTATATTCACCTTTAACCTCTAATAAAAAAGTTATGATATTCCTACCATATTCCCGACTTTTATTTCAACTGTCTGTGGGGCTACATTTTTTTTTCTACAGGCTGTCTCTAATATTGAGTGACCTTTTTCTATAACACACTGGTCTGAAATACTAACATGGTATAATGTCAAAGATCTTGCACCATCTGTCTCTGTATGCTCTGTGTATTAATCATTCATCCGAAAGGTTTCCATATATTCTTTAAAAGGCCATAGACCTTAGATCCATTATTACTGCTTGCTACATCATAGTAATGTGATAAATCATCACAGTATTTGTATAGATAAATAAAAGCATTACTGAAAACCTCAAATACAGCTTATTCAACTGACTACATGTTGAAAATGCTTAACTTAGAATGCATGTTTTTATAGGTATAGAAGAAGGAGAAGAAGTTCAACTCAAAAGCATAGAATGCATGTTTTACCACAAAAAAAAAATTAACACTTAGAGGAAAGACACAATAATATACAAAAAAAAAAGGAAATAGAACTTGAACTAATACCAAATGTATACAGAGAGGTTATCTCTTAATATTGGTTCTGTTGGTTGCAAAACAATGCTCAAGATAAAGACTGAGATAAGCATGATATTCTTAGAGATACAGGTGTGGCCTGGCCACACAGACAGCACAGGCCACAAAGATATTAATTACATTCACACAGATAGCACAGGCCACAAAGATATTAATTACATTCACTTCCAGGCTTCCAGGCTGAAAACAGGCATATACTTCTTCTTTGAAGAGGACAACTCTGCATGTTTAACATTCTTGGCTTTTCTAGTACTTACCTGTGAACCCAACGACCCCAAGACATCTACATGGAGTATTGTGTCTGTGTTTCATTTTATGTCTGAGTAAATACATTCTAAACAGTATCTATATAATTAACTTAATGAAAATTATTGTGTGATTAAAATTCAGAAAGAAGCATCAACATTTTATCTTTTATAATTTTAAGTAAAAAATAAGTCACTCATGTTTTCCCAGTTGCTCATATATTTACCATGCTTAGGTTATGATGTTTAATATAAAATATTTTAAACTATTTCTTACTTCAGTTTACCTCACGTTTCAAAGGTCTTGTAAACATTCTTTTCTTCAAAAACTTATTTTATTTTGTCTAACTTAGTTACATATGGTTTTACTTGAAGCAAGTTTTAGGAAACAGAAATTTTTGGTTAACAACTTCAATTTAAAAATTTTGAAGATGTTATGTTAATGAACATTATATTAGAAAGTGTTTGACAGTAAGAATTAGTCTCACATCCTGCTGCCTATTAAAGATGTCAAATAATTTTCACTATATTTTCATGACTCAAGCTGAAAGCTCATCTCATAGCAAAGAGATTACTTCACCTTATGACTAATTACTTCACCTTATGACTTTCCCAAGTTAAAGATCATCTGTGGATGTATCAGGTTTATAGGATATTTTGAAAATTTAGATTACAGAAAAAAAGTGATATACTTATTGGCAAAGGAGATAGCACCATATCAGAATAACCTCTGTATGTTTCTGATGGTTAGGTTTTTGTTTCTTTCTGTTTTTATTTTCCCAGGCTGGCACAAAATGAAAAGGCACGAGACTATGAACTTCAGAATAAATATTATTTATATCACTACTGAAATTCTACTCACATCATAAAGTGAAAATAAATGCTTTATCAATACAAAAAGCAAAACAACAGACCTGATTAGAGGTGAGGTTAAAAATGACTGACACAAATAGAAATAAGTCAGAAACATGCTGAGCAACTTGGCTGAAAATCACCTGCAAAACAGTACAATTCAGTAATATGATTGCACTTTCAAGAAAACAATCCTTCTTTCCTAGACTTTATCCTCTATCATAAATGTTGAAAAAGAATGAGAATAAAGGAAAATACAGGTCAAGATTCCGTTGAAGAATTCATGCTGAAGAATTCAAACTATGTATGAGCTGTGAGAATACATCTCCATAGGAAATTGTGACCCATTAGAAGGTTAGCTGAGGAACTTGCCAACTGTTGGAGTGGCTATTTAATATAGAGTCAGAGTGTAGAAGATACCAGAGGAGCTATTTTTAGTAATAAAATTTGTGTTAATAGTGCCACAATTAGCTTTTGTTTGGTACTTAGTATGGCTTTTATTTATTTAAATGTGTATTACCACATTAGAAAAAACAGGGAAGTAGTTGATCATGCAATTATTAAGCCTTTACTAATAGAAGATTGGCAAAAATAGAGAGGTACAATTAAGAAAAACTACTCGGTTTGACAAAAAAATAAAATAAAAAATAAAAAACAAACTTACTAGCATTTGGCCATTTGTGGAAACTTAACTGGCAATAATTTTCTGCCCCGCACCGCGGCCCCTGTCTGTGCTCTATGCCCTAGACCCCAGTTCGCGAGCTTCGTGCAAGCGGCTGGAGGTTGAGAACACAGAGGCAGAGATAGACCGACATACAGACCTTCAAACACTGAAACCAAAAGCCCTTCTTTATTAGCACCATGTAGGCTTAAATACTCTGCAGTCAATGGCCAACAGGTGAAAATCCCATCCTCTGATCCTCTAATCTAGGCACAGCTTCTAGTAACTTTAATTAGAAGGTTCTAGGAGGGAAGAGCAGCTGAAGACCAGGACTCATTAGTTCCAACATCCAGCTGAAGGCCAGGACTCATTAGTCCCAACAATTTTTATTCAATGAGAAATATATAATGCAATCTGAGATATAACTGAAATATAAAAATATATAGAACACATGAGTGTTGTGTGTATATTGGTAATGATTACATTGCTAAGTATATATGTATATTTATATATGTGTGCATATTTATGTGTGTGATATGTGTGAGTGTATGTTTGTGTCTGTGCATGTGTGTAAAAGGTGAATGTGAGTGCCTGGCGATGGTGGCGCACGCCTTTAATCCCAGCACTCAGGAGGCAGAGGCAGGCGGATCTCTGTGAGTTCGAGACCAGCCTGGTCTACAGAGCTAGTTCCAGGACAGGGTCCAAAGCCACAGAGAAACCCTGTCTCAAAAACAAACAAACAAACAAACAAACAAACAAACAAAAAAAAGTGAATGTGATAGAGTCAGAGAGAAAATTACCTAAACCAAGAAATGATGTGAGCATTTCTTAATGGCTACTATTTCAAAAGCAGAAAAAATTGCTGGAGAACACAGTTCATTTGACGTAGTGCTTACGGCATGCATGAGCATCTGGGTCTAATCCTCAGCAGTGTGTAAACCAGATGCTGGGAAGCACATCTATAATACAACATTAGGAACCATAAATTTAAGATCATCATCCTTACATCTTTGAGGCTAACTTAGAAAACATAAGAAAATCTCCAAATCCCAAAATATGCAAATAACTTAATTAAGCTCAGTGTGTCATTAAATATCAAAAGAAAAAAGGAATAGTTGACAAAATTAGAGTTTTTGTCAACACCTATAAGTATATTCCTTTGTAAGTTTTACTCAACTCAGGAAAAATGATAGAAAGAGCAGATATTTTGCCATTGTAGAATGAGAATTAGGGCATCAGAACAATGCTTCTGCTTTTATTTTTAATTTGGTTTGGTCTAAGTTTTTATCAGACATTTCACAGATTTATCTCTTCTCATTTTTTTTTCTGCATTAAGCAGACTCCACAAATTCTGTGGGTTCAGTCAAGCTTTGAACTAAGGACCAGACAATCAATACTTTGTCCCTTCTTTTTAAGAAGTGTTCAGCCTCTCTCCTTAGACTATTGGTTGTTAACTCTAATGTAAGCAACTCTCTAAATAGCAGAATATAGGCATCACAGTCCCTCACTGGGAGACAAAGTTTTGTGCAACAGGAGATATATTCAGCACTTAAAACCAGCCAGTGGTGGTACATGGCTTTAATCCCAATCATCGAAGGCAGAGACAGGAGAATCTCTGTGAGTTCGAGACCAGTCTGGTCTACAGAACGAGTTCCAGGACAGACTTCAAAGCTACAGAGAAACCCTGTCTTGAAAACAAACAAAAATCGTTCTTTTTTTTTTTTTTTTCTTTTTCCAGTTCTGGATTGCTGACTAGGAAAGAAATTTGTTAAGATCATTATAAAATTAGCCTAACTTGATACACTAGTGCTATCCCCTTTGGTGATAGTTTTGTTTTCTGGTATTTTTCTCCTCACTCTCATCACTTACAGTTGTTCCTTCTCACATTATTCCATCTAGGATTGAGCGTCTAGCAAGATAGGTATCCAAGACTTTGAACCAAATTTCCCTTCACAAGAACAAGATAATCATTTTAAACAAGAAAGGGAGTAGCCAGGAAGTATACCATGTATTCATATCACAAGTTATAAGGTCTTCATACAAGTTCTAAGGATTTGATTATCGAGGGGAATTGAGTAGAAGGAAAGCGGTTGTATATGCAGAGTTTTTGCACTTCAGTGCTGTCAGAGAGATGACTGAGAAAGTCTAAGGGTTGGAGAAATTTTTGTTGACAACATTAAATGTCAGAAAGAATCTCAAAGTCAGCCCATTGGAAGGTGAAAGTGTTCTTTACTACAACAGCACCCAAATGGTTTATAATTTGTTTCAAATATATTATTTTCTCAACAGATATATAGAAAAGTTTATTATCAATTAAACCATTGTTTTGACTGACTATAAAAAAATTAGTCATTATGATAAAATCAATAACAAGCATTGTCAGAGTTTTTGTACAAGGGAGTATCAGATAAGTATGTATTTGAGACTTGAAATGGAGAACTGACAAAGAATCAGCCTATGAATTTGAAATTTCAAGGAAAAAGTTTTCCTTGGTAGAAAATGCACAGTGATTTAACTAGAGGTGAGTTCTTTACAAAAGAATGCTTGATCTTTGAAAGTCCTGTCTGTGCTATCTTTCACTGCTATGAGACCGGCAGTCAGGTTCACTGATTTGAGTCCATGTAGCTCAGTGTGATTCATGACCCATAAGAAATGGATTCATTGCCATATGGAATACAAGACTGGCAGGAAGTGTGAAGGAGGAGGAATATTGTATGTATGTGTGTTTTGGGAGAACAAGATAATAGCATGTGTGGAATACAAGCTTAGAATATAGACAAATACATTGATACAGTCCTTGATAACAAGGAGTCTGTGCACTTAAAGGGAAATTGAGCTTACTACTAACACATTATCTAGAATGTCCCACTGAAAGTTGACCACGGTGGTGCCAAGGTGAAAAATAATGCAGTCGTTATGGTAAATTGTGATGGTTAGTTCTAAGTGTGAGCTTTGACATAACTGAGAATCACCTCAGAAGAAAATTTCCAACAGCACAACCTAGACCAGGTTGTGTTGTTGTCATGTCTTTGGAGATTGTCTTGATCATCTTAATCAATGAGTGAATCTCCAGCTCACTTTGCAGACTCCATTCCCTGGACAAGGCATCTAAGACTGTGTTAAGATGGAACAAAGTTCTGAACACAAGAAAGGAGGTAATAACTACAAGCTCATAAAGCATGCAAGTATTCCTTGCTCTCTCTACTGACTGATTATACACTTCAAGATCTTGGTAATCAGGACAAGATTTCTGGCTCTCTGGGGGAGTGCTCTCTCCTACTTCTCTGTCCTTAGCCTAAATAGCCATAGGATTGTCAGGGTCATGCATGTCAGTTGCAGAGAGAAGCATCTAAAAGTCATTTAGGATTCTTATGGCTATAATGAAGTCCACTGCATCACATCAAGCTACCTAGGTAAAATCTGACAGAAACAAAGCTTCCTAAGGTAATCATTATGCTTTCAGCAGTAGCCAGTGTCATGGAAAATTGTACGGACTGATGGCAATTTAATAGAGAAGTGTTCAAAGCAATTAGTCAGTAAAGATGGCAGTGTGCTCTGTCACAAAAGATGGAGATGTTTCCTTCATGTCTTCCTGTCCAAGGAAGGTACATAGATTCAGAAACATTGGTATGCACCTCTCCATGTGTGTGTGTGTATGAACATGTTCATGCGTCTATGACTATTTCTAAGGGAAAATATTTGTACAGGTATGTTTAGCTGTACACAAAGGAAAGAATCCAACATTGGGTACATTTCTCGGTCACTTTCCATCTCATTTTTTGAGACAGCTTTTCTTGGACCCTGGATGTCATCAATTTGACTCTCCAGGAACTTGCCAGCCAGCAAATTTCTGGGATCTTTTTTCCTATCAACCCTACAGAAAAAAATCTTTGAGAACTATCAGGAAAATTATCAAAAGTCTAACATGCAAACATTGATAATTTTCATGAATAAAATATATCAATAACTATTACATAAGACACATACCATTTATTTGTAAGGAGTTTCATTTTAACAATACTGACTTCCTATGGTCTAGCATCTTTAGGACAGTATAGAACCTTCCCTGGCAGCAGGAGAATATAGACAAAAAAAAAAAAAAAAAAAAAAAAAAGCACCAGGGGCAATATATGAATGAAGCCAGTTGTCAAACAATGGAAGCCTGTTTTCATGTTCTGGGATTCGGTTAACTAGTAGAACTCACAAAAGGTATGTGCTCTATGATGTATACAGATGTGTAAAGGTGAGTCTTATTAAGTAGCATATAAAAGCAATGAGCCTCAATGACCATTGCTTTAGTGTGCATGCTTTTTCTTATCTTCCTAGTACACTAGTGTTGTTGGGAGTGTTTCCCTTTCTTAAAACGCCATGGCAGTTTCTGTTTATAAACATATATCCTGATGCAGTTCTTCCTCTAGGAACAAAACTGTGAAGCTTATGCAGATGTCTTGCAAACTCTAATCCATATTAGTCACGGTTCTATTCTATCTGCTTTAAAGTAACAACAGACTACATTTTTCATCACTACTTCTCTCTTAAAAATGATAAATAATTAAAGAAGGATAAAAAGAAAGGGACAGAGTTGGGAAAGGGGGAAGGAAAGATGAGATCAGTTTAAGCCTCTTTCCAGCTGAGAATCAAGAATTCTAGCACAGTTAACATTTGCTGTGATGGTGACAAGGGACAATATCCCATCTATATAAAGAAGAATGTTAAAACAGTGAGTCATGCTTGAGGTCTAAGCCTGTATGACCTTCAAGAAAAGCTTTAATTCTTTCCCAGATATTTTCTAGAAACCTCACAAATATAAACTTTTTGTTTACAGTAAAAACATCCTAACTTCCCTGAAGCCCCTGTGAACTATGGTTTTACCTTCCCAGCTGCAAACGCATTCAGTGCACGTCTCATGATCTCATTTACTGAAAAAAAGAAAAGATTTCTTAGCAAGCCCTTGAGATGTAATTTCAGAAGCCACCAAGCAAAGTATACATGGCTTCTGTAGAATCAATCACAGGTCTGCTCTAGCAGTCCAAACCCTTGCTGCAAATCAACCACCGCTCTCGAGCAATCCAAACTTTCGCTTTTTTGGACTCCTCATTTATTCCCTGGTTTTCTTTCTGCTCATTAGTGGAGTTGTTTGGTATCTATGTTAAAAACGCTTATGCATAAACTCTAACTGTGCTTCATCCTGCCACCTACTGCAATACCTTTCTGTGGTGAAACCAAAAGTTCACCATGAACTTAGTGGAAATCTCTGAAAAGAACTCCTGGAACTATGAGCAACAGGCTAGAGTACCCCATCACCACTGACATAATCCTGTAAAAAAGAAGAAACTAGAATGGATACATTTTGGAACACAGATAATTGCAGTCATGCCTACTGAGTTAGTTCTCATCAAGTATTCTGTTCATCTCCAGACTCTAAATATCTACAACTGTATAAGAAATACCAGTTATCAAAAGAGCTGTCCAAAACTGTTTTGGAAATGTCTGTTGGTTTTTTTCATCAGAAGTCTCAAATCACAGGATATGGTCTAGTATCTTATATCTTACATAAGGCCTCAAGAACTAAGCTTTTCTTTGGACATATCATTTGTATTATACTTTTAAAGAAATTATTGTAACATCTAAAGAAAGCATTGTGTCATTCTGACATTATTTTGCACCAGAATTCCAACTTTCCTTAGATAATAGTCAAAGGTTAGGTGACAAAATAGTGTTTTTTTTTCTTTTTGTTTTTGTTTTGTTTACTCAAACTCTATAAATTTATTTTCACTGCATAACCAAACTGTAAGATAAATCTTGACCCATGCCATGTGAAAGAATAGCATGCACAAATAAGTCATGAGGACTCTGTAGCCAACATGATGTATCATGTCTCACCTAGTCTCAGAACTGATCTCATGTTCTATATGTTACCTGTCTTGTAATATTTCTTCATTTTTTCTTTTGTGTCTGCAGCCAAGATTTTAATGAGGTATCCCCCAATCAAATTTGGTGACTGGCTCCACCCTCCTCGGTTCCATGAGGTCCTAGCTTCATGATGACTGGTATGATCCCAGGTACCATATTTACCTGATGCAGTTCTGTATAGTTGATGGGCCAAGTTGCATTAGGTGTTTTTTTTTTTTCCTAGTCTCCTACCCACATAATTCACCAGCTTTAGAACAGAGACTCTTAATGCAGCCTCACATCTTTATTCAGCAAGCATCAAGCCTATCTAAAAATGTGCAGTCTCTAGGAAGCTGTGCCCAACACCATGTTAAGAACTTATTTTTTTTTAAGGTTTCTCAGACGCTATGTGAATATATAAGCCCCACATTGGGTGTCTATTTTAGCTGGAATATTTTGGGGGAAAGAAAGTCCCTAAATAATGATACAGAGACAAATTTTTAATTATGAAAATGACTTTAGCATAGGTTTGTTTCAGACTAACTCTTACAACTTAATTTAAGCTAGGTGGTGGTGGCTCATGCTTTTTAACCCAGACCCCAGGAGGCAGAGGCAGGCAGATCTCTGTGAGTTGGAGACCAGCCTGGTCTATACAGTGAGTTCCAGGACAGTGAGGGCTCTTACACAATGAAGTTCTTTATCAAAAAAGAAAATAACAAAATTAAAAGAAAGAATAAAACCTTAAATTAATGTTTCCATTAATCTACATTCTTTCACATAGTTTTTTTTTTCTCTCCTTCATTCTGTATGTTTCCTCAGGGTCTTGTTGGCATCTCTCATGGACTGATATTTATCTCCAGCTCTTCGCTCTCCCTAACAGTCTCACCTATTCTCTCTTGCCCACTCTTGGCCATTAGCTCTTTAGTAAACTAATCAGAAGGCAGCTTTCACACAGTGTGGTTTAATATCCCTCAATACTTTCCCATTAATCACCAATTAAGAAAATTCACTACAAGCTACCCATAGCCCGATCTTGTCTAGGCATTTTTCATTCAAGATTTTCTCCTCTCAATAGTCTGTGTCAAGTTGACATAAATCTAGCCTTCACGTTACTGAACTTTGTATTTAGGTGGCATGTTAGGTTCACAAAGAAAAACGATGCGTAGAATATTATGCAAGCTACACGGTCACTACCTTTCTTATGTGGTAAGAATTTGCTTATATTTATCAAAAGGATAAAGCAAAGCATTTTTAAGTTTTGTGGTAATTCTCAATTGAGGTTCACAAGTTAATGAATGGAGAAGTGACAACTCCCTCTACTTATTGTGGTGGATTTAATTACTCTGGTTTCCATAGCTACTGGATTAGTTTAGGCATATGGTTAAAGGCAATAATAAAATTACATATGGTGTGAACCTATCTTTATTGGTTAATTAAGAAATTGTCTCTTTGCTGATACAGATTAACTTTTCTAATTTTGAGAATTTTTTTTCAATAATTATCATTACAAAAATGTAATTATTTTGTTGCTCTCATGGCAATGACAAGACTATACATATATAGCAACCTGTTTAAAATCAGAATAAAAATTTCATTTATTGTAATGTCATCCAAATCCTTGAGGTTGTCGTAATAACAAAACCAATAATAATATATTTGCCCACTATTAATTGTGTGTTTTAATTTTTTTAAAGAGGGTAATAACTAGTACCTTAAATAACTGTATATGCTTGTAATGTAAAATCACAGAAAAATTATCTGTAGGTTCCACGATATGCTATGCTAAATAATGGATTTAAAATTCAATCTTTTGAGCCTTATCTGTGCCTCATTTAAATTTTAAAACTACTTATTATTAATAAAATTTGTATTTTAAATAGCTTACAAAGAGTTGGGTTTCATTGTAGCAATTTTTATTTTTTGTTCCTTTTTCCTGTTACTCCTCATTCTTTTGTAGTTCTCAGTGTTAAGCTCAGAGTTCCAATCACAACACAATGAGACTCTTTAGCTATTATACCTATAAAAGGTATTTAGAAACACTATTATGAATACTTCAGAAGATTTATAAACTAGGAATGGCAAGAGAGCCTAGAGAAAAAGCAGGCTTTTCATCAAAGAGAGAGTCTACTACAAATTTTGTAACCACTTGTGTGACATAACTGGGGAAGTTCTGATAGTGTTAGGTGTCTGTCACTGTCAGAATTCAGTTTGATTTTCCCCCTGATAAAGCTGCAGTTAAAGAGCAGTAATATAATAACTTAATATCCTAAAACAGAAATATGATCTCTGAAACAGAAAATTAACTACCATTTGTAGGATAACTTCTGCTTCAGTACAAGTTTAATGATGAGCATCTGATCACGAAATATCAAGTTGGTTTGCAATTATTTTGAATTTTCATTAAATGAGTAATATAGTCACTGATGAAAAGGTTAAGCATACTTTGATAGAATACATTATCTCTTGAAGGAGATTGTCTGAGATTCAGGACAGATAATTTGGGAGACTTAAGAAATATGAGCAAAGGGCATGTGCCTACCTCATATGTATAGATTCTTAGAAAATTCCTACATTTGATAGAGAAAAAATAGATTTGCTTCAAGATACAAGATAAGTTGGTATTTTGTGTTTGTAATATCTGGAGATTAAAAACTATAGATGTAGGGATAAGCCCTCCCCTTGGGGGCGGGCTGCCCTCGGGCGTATGTTTACTGATATATTGGGCGGGCAGAGGCTGCGCACCCCTTCCCTTCCTCTCCTGTCTCCGCCAGCCACTCCACTGGAACCTTGGTTTTGTGAGTCTGGTTTTGTTATTAAACTTGTTCAAATACCTATTATCTTTGGTGATTATTAATCCGACCGCTGCATTTGGCACCCCAGATGGGACCCACGTGGGGCACAGCACCCGCTCTTTAGACCCGCTGTGTCCGCAGCACGTCAGCCACNGGGCGGGCTGCCCTCGGGCATATGTTTACTGATATATTGGGCGGGCAGAGGCTGCGCGCCCCTTCCCTTCCTCTCCTGTCTCCGCCGGCTACTCAGCTGGAACCTTGGTTTAGTGAGTCTGGTTTTGTTATTAAACTTGTTCAAATACCTATTATCTTTGGTGATTATTAATCCGACCGCTGCATATAGAAAATACTGTCTTACACTACGTTTGATGCCTCTCACCAGCTAGAAGTGACTGCTCTGCTTGGTTATGTAATCCATGGGGAACTCTGTTGAACAAGAGTCCTATAGTGCATAGGTATATATGGAACCCTGAAGAATATGTAAATCTTTTTTCAAATATTTTGAAATGAAAAGACTTGAGGAAATTATAGAATAGACTAAATATAAAGATTTCATTAGAATGCAGTCCCTTCATCAATTATCCTTGTGTATCCATATCACAAAATGTGTAGGAGGTAGATATATTTTATTTAAGAAAGAAACTGGATCTCTGAAATCTAAGGGAAATGCACAGCAAGCAGCATCTTGGGCAACAATAGTCACTTGGCCATATTGGCATAATCTCTTAACTTTCCGGAGCCTGATGTTTCTACTTATTTTCAAGGCATTAGGAGTTTCAAGGTGATTTGGGAGTGAGTTTCTTAATAAACAAGAATAAAAACCAAGAACATCTAATTTTCTCTCTAAAGACTAAAATATGATCTCTATACACTCGTGCACTGTGATGCATGTTCACCAAATCATACCACTGCTTTGGAAGATTATAAAAAATTTAGTGAGTAAAAGTCTAACTGAGGAAACAGTTTACTCAGGGTGGGAATTGAGATTTCATATTCCTGTTGTTTTCTTTTCTATCTCATCTTCCTGGATTTTCAAAATGTGATGAGGAACAACCTTCTCCTGCAGGGACAACCATCAGCAAGCTAGCTTCCTCCCATCCCAACAATGAGGATGCGGTACACCTTAAACTGTGAAACTAATGAAATCCTTCCTGCCTTAAGTTGCTGCTTGCTAATTATTTGGTCATGAAAACTAGCAAAGTAAATTGGACAACTAGTTAAAAATAAAAATGCAGATAATTGGCAAATGGAAATATGCGAAATACTTAAAATATCTTTTCAGCTATATGTTGTGTTTACAATAACAATATGGCTATAAATCAATGTCGTGAAAGGAAATTTAATTATTCTCACATTATAAAATAAACTTTCAAATCATACAATGAGCCTCTAAATTTGTGAAGTTTCTTACAATATTTTGTCTTAATAAGAAGTATTACA
Organism: Alexandromys fortis; assembly: GCF_014885135.2. Taxonomy (NCBI): domain Eukaryota; kingdom Metazoa; phylum Chordata; class Mammalia; order Rodentia; family Cricetidae; genus Alexandromys; species Alexandromys fortis. The sequence goes on from NW_026067944.1 coordinate 2,648,226, forward strand.
ATAAAATTGGAAGGAAATATGAATACTATACATTTCTATTATACATAATATTCATTTGAAGTCTGGCCTAATTTATTTTAAAAGTCAAAAAAAATACATTTCACTAACAAAAGGTCAGGCAAAGATTTACACATACTATATGCTATAAATTGTATCATGGTGATGGAGATATTTTTTGCAACTAATTTTACTCCAAAATTGTTTTATAATATCAATATTGTTTTCCTCTAATTATGTGTAAATTTGTTTCATGTTTAAATCATCTAAAAAACTAACCACTAAATAGAAAACTCATTATTAACTAGAAAACCAATCATTAATTTTGTAAATGCAAATGCTTATTTAAAAATTCTATTCAAACTATACTTTAAAAAGAATATTTTTTTAAAAAAATCTCTAAATATTTTTAATATGTAAATGAATGCTCTCCCCATAACGCTTATACAAAACTATTGAGCAGTTCACTTCAATTGTTATTAATGCACCAGCAATGAATGTATAAAGGCTGCTTTGGGGCACACCTTCTTGCAACAATAAAAATCTATTTTACATTAAGCATGTTTCTTGAGATGAACTCCAGAAGGTTTTACAAATATTTTCTTAATCAATTCAGCAAACAGTGTTTGCTATGTGATGACAATTCTTACTCCATTTAGTAAAATAACTGTGCCAAAGTTACCTCATGGGACTGGAATTCAGATCACCAGAGTTCAGTAAATGTTCAGCAGCATTCTGGCCTAAATCAGAGTAAGAAGACAGAGACAGGAGATCTCAAGAGCACTCTGGCTTGTGAGATTAGCCATACGACAAGCTCTCATTTGTTCAAGAGACCCTGTCTCAATTGACAAGTAGGATGATACCCAAATGTCAACTGCGGATCTTTGCATTCCCTTGGACACTCACATTACCCACATGCATGTGAAGCCACACATATGTATGCTTCACCATAAAAAAACCTAAGGAAAAAAGAAATTTAAAACTATAACCCAGGTGGCTATGTTCACATTGCTCATATGAAACTCATAGTGAGTTTCATACACTCATAGTGAACTCATACATTCATTTAGACTAAAAACAATCACAAAAATAAACAAGATTTAGAAATTAAGATTGACTAAATATATGTAAAACTGTAAAACACCAAAAAAAGACTGAAAGAAAATATAAAGAAACAGTTTTACAAAACCTTTAAATATACACCATTAACCAACCACCAACTAAACATTCATATTATCGACAGTTTAGAACACAGGACAAAAAGAAACTTTGTGCTATTTGACCAGAGTGTAAGCAGAACTCTAAGGCAATTAAAAATGTTCACTACAACAACCTAGAACTATTTACAGAGATAAGAAAAGACTGTGGAGCTTTTGTCTTTATTGATCTTGTAATCTTGAAAAGAAATACAAAAAGGGATGGAATTGTCTAGTGCCTGAAATTTTTCAAAAAATGTCCCTCAATGTAGTAGGAGCTGCTGGGCCTCTTCCCACAACCCAGCTTCTGGCCACCTGGCTAGCATATGCCCCAAAATAACAACACAAAAATTGTATTTATTTAAACACTGTCTGGCCCATTTGCTCTAGTTTCTTACTGGCTATTTCTTACATCTTGATTTCCCATTTCTATTTATGTGTGTAGCACCCCAAGGTGCGCTTACCTGGAACATTCTAGCCTACATCAGTCCTGGGTCAAATCTTTATTGCATCTGCCTCAGAGAGCAGAGCTATGGCATCTGAACTCATGTCCTCTTTCTCTCAGCATTCTGTTCTGTTTACTCCACCCACCTATGTTCTAACCTATCAGGCCAAGCAGTTTCTTTATTAATTAACAAATGACCTTCCTCCATCACCTCCAAAAAAGGAGGCTGTTCCACTAAAAGGACAAGAAGAAGAAGAAGAAGAAAAAGAAGAAGAAGAAGAAGAAGAAGAAGAAGAAGAAGAAGAAGAAGAAGAAGAAGAAGAAGAAGAAGAAGAAAGAAGGGGGGAAAAGGTCAGCTAAAAAACAACAACAACAACAACAAAAACAAATTCAAATCAAAGGTTTGGAAAAGTTGATGACGAGACCTTGAGGGTCTTCAAGTCTCCAAAAGAAATCAGGCAAAAAAGGTGATAGCAGAGCTGAAAACATTGAAAGAAATATGCTGAACTTACCAACCTGATCACCAACTATAAATTATAAGTTCTTGAAAATCTTAAAACACTTGGGAGAGAAAACCTTTCAAGTTTTAATCACCCTTTAGAGCTTTACAACTACATAAGGATGCAAAACACTGTGAAAAAGTCTTTTGGAACAGACCGTTTCTAACTGTGCCATGTAACAAGTACATTTCCATCATGCATAGAATAAATGCATACTGGGTTTTTTTTTGTAATTCTGCTAAATATATGAAGCAGTTTAAAAATAAAAGTAATATTATATTAGAAAAAAATGTCTACATCACTAATATACTTGATATCTTCTTTCAGAAAATAAATGCTATTATCAAAATACCTGCATTTAAATATAATAAACTCTAATTCTAGATTTTACAAATTAAGATACTAAATTTGTAAAGGCATGTATTAAGCATCATTTTGGAGTGTATTTCTCATATTCACTAAGTTTAGTTATTTTCCTACAAACAGCTTACTACAGGATTCATGCATCAATACATTTGCTTGCTTCTCACCTTGAAAATAAGATGTCTCTTAGGTTACCTATCAGTGTTAGTAAGTAATCCAAATGATACCAAAATGCAAAGCCTACTACAAACAAATTGATACCATGTTGAACAAGGCTGTGAGAGTCCTAGCTTGTGAGTAATTGACAGTAACTGTAGCCATGTAACTATAGAGACAACATTGTGTCCTGCCTTAGAGTGCTTCAAGAGTAGCTAAACCCTAGAAGAACTTTTTTTGTCACACAAGGGCTTCCTAAGAGACAGTTAAACTTGTGTAATATAGAAAAAGTTAAGTCTCCAATGAGAGCTTTCTCTGTTTCTTTAATGTAGGCACTAGTGCGATGAACTTTCCTCTTAGCATTGCTTTCATATTTGGGTGGAATGGTCTATAGATGTCTGTTAAGTCCATTTGGTTCATTACATCTGTTAGTTCTCTTATATCTCTGTTAAGTTTCTGTCTAGTTGACAGTCCATATCTGTCACCACGCACAAAACTCAAGTCCAAACGGACCAAAGACCTCAATATAAATATGACCACATTGAACCTGCTAGAAGAGAAAGTGGAAAGTAGACTGCAACACATGAGCACAGAAGACTACTTTCTATGTATAACCCCAGTAGCACAGACAAGAGAAACAGTGACTAAATGGGACCTCCTGAAACTGAGAAGCTTCTGTAAAGCAAAGCACATTGTCATTAAGACAAAAAAGGCAACCTACTGAATGGGAGAAGTTCTTCACCAACCCTGTATCAGACAAAGGTCTGATCTCCAAAATATATAAAGAACTCAAGAAACTGGACATGATCTTAAGTCACAAAGAGGACTGTCATCCAAAGTGGAGACACAGAGAGATGTAGAAGCAAGATGAGGAATAACTTAACTACCACAAAAATCACAAGCCCTAGAAGGCGAAGGGGATCAGGCAATGACAATCTGATGAATTGGAGCTGATGATGAAAAATTATGGACTGACTTTGGAATAACAAACTCCTCTGGTGACTAGGAAACCACCTTTGTGTTTTTGACACAGAGAGAAAAAAAATTAGTCTGTATGAAATATATCCTAAATTCTGCTAGATATATTTTCCATACAAAAGACCTAGCAAGAGTCTTTTCAGAATCTGGAGAATGGGCATCACTTAGTTCTGGCCCAGTTGTCCTCCTTTCTTGCCTAAGTGGACCCAAATGAACTAAAACAAATATTAGAAAAAGTGATAAAGCAGGAACCTGATGCATCTAGAACATGTCAGGGTGAAGAATCTCCATCAAGAAAATGTAGCACGATCATTGTACAACTGATATAAATGTGAAATATACTTGATCAAATTATATGTTCCTATGTATACCCAAAGAAATTAAATCAGTCTCAAATAGGCAATCAAAAGAAACTCCAATCTCTACTACATGTGACAACAGAATTCAGGATTTCAATCCAACAAAGCCATGCTAACTTCTATCCTTTACAGTAAACTGATTTTCCTCACCTTCTAATGCCCAATAAATACTGTCTGATTCCAAAAAAAATTGCAAGTGTTTGACTGGAGGGATGACTAAAACGTTAAGACCAATGACTCCTTTTCCAAAAGGCCAGAGTTTGTACTTGTACCTACACATTGGGTCCTAGCTCCAGTTCTAGATTTGACTCTATCTTGGTCCTGTAAGGACATGATGCAAGCAAGTTGTACAGCCATGCATTCAACTACCCATGCACAAAATAGCTTTTGTTTTGTTTTGTTTTGTTTTGTTTTGTTTTGTTTTGTTTTGTTTTGTTTTGCAATACAGGCTTTCTCTGTGTACCACTGACTGTCCTGGAACTAGCTCTGAAAAGGAAGATGGCCTTGAACTCATGAAGATCTTCTTGTCTCTGCCTCCTGAGTGCTGGATTTAAAGACGTGCACAAAACGAACTTTTAATTGGGACACACACAAACATGTGTGTTTATATAATTGAACACATATATTAACACATAGAGTAAAAACAGACAAAGCAGACTGAAGAGGAACTCAAAATAGAATATACCTCACAAATAGAGTTTAGAATTACTGTTCGGAAGTTAACATGAGCATAATTAATATATTAAATTCTGCAATGGATAAATGGCACAGCATACAAAAACAAGTCACAAAACAGTTTATAAACTTACATAATCAAAAGAAAAAATGGAATTATTTTAAAATTTAGAAACACTAATGTAAAATGAAATATTCCCTGAATGGGTTTATTAATAGATTGAAACACAAATAATCAAGCATTTAGCAGAAATATGTATCAATAGAAATTTTGCCTAATTGATATGCAAGGAAGAAAAATATTGAAAAATGGTCACAACATTGTTTATATGAGAAAGTATTTTAGAAAGTGTGTCATATGCATCAGTGGAATATAAGAGGGGAGAAAATAAAAGTGGAAAAAAATAAATCTCTCAGTAATCCACATTTATTGTCTATAAATTGTAAACTGATTAATGAAAAATACAAAAAACTCTAAGTAGAATCAAGGTTAATAAAACTCATGTGCACACACACACGTGCACATAACACATACTAGGATCTAGGAACAATGAAAAAGACAGTGTTCACTTATCAAAATACTAATAAAATTATAAATGTACACTTACATTATGACAACTCGAGAAGGGGTGAGTTAGTTATTCTGCATTTTCCTTTTCTGGCAAAACTCCAGTCCTTTGTGTTCAAAGATCCACAGTACTTCTCCCTACCAGGAACTATAAGCTTCAATACCCGACTGAGACTCAGGTAAAGGCCTTCACACTCTTCTCTACTCCATCCCTGTCTCCATAGTTACCCTTTGTATCGCTACATCCTATCTGCTTCCTTTGGCATTCAGACCCTTGGTAGGGATACATGATCTTCACAATTCTTTCCCTTATTCTCTCACCCTTTTAATTCTTCATGGCCCCTCTCCATTCCTTTTTAACTTCCTACCCACCTGCAGAACAGACCTGTACCAAGGACACCATACCACCACACCTCGCTAAGAGTCAGAACCCCGCAACTTCTACACTTGGATACTATCCAGTTTGTTTGCTTGTTTTGATTTCATGTTATTGTCATTGTTTTCCTGTTTCCTTCCTTCCTTCCTTCCTTCCTTCCTTCCTTCCTTCCTTCCTTTCTTTTTTTTTTTATTGAGAGAAAAAGAAAGGGCACACATTTAAGTATGAAGGGAGGTATGGTGGATTTGGAAAGACAGATTATAATCAAAATATATTCCAGGAAAAATAGTAATTGTTTTTAAATAGAAGAGAGGAGTCCCTTTTTATTGCCAGAATGTTAGTGGAACTGAAATAACTCATGCTAAATTAAATAACACATCTGGAAAATAAACTGTTGTGGCCTACCCACATGGATGACTGGATAATAAAGCACTTGCTCTCTTCAGTCTCCAGTTCCCACAGTGAAGGGGACCTGGAGGTTAGAAACAAATCCTCAAATTGCACTTAAACTCTACAGACACCTTAGCATACGTGTGCCTGTTATCATATTGTGCACCTGCAAGCTCACACACACACACACACACATGAACACACACATGAACACACACATGAACACACACACATACACAAACACACGTACCTTAAAAATACAGGAAGTAAAATAAGGCATTGTCCCACTTATATATGAGAAATCAAAATAAAAACACCAATGCATAGATAGAGGCTTAGAAGTAATTGGCAAAGGCAGAATATAGGAGAAAAAAATCAAACTACAGAAATACAGGTTACAAAAAGCTAAAGTTCTAAAAAGAAATATGAGCATTCAACTTAACTGAGAATTATCAGGTTTCGATTGAAGAGTATTTTATGTTTTTTGATGAATACCAGGAATGTAATTGTTTAAGACAGACATATAATAGATGTTTTTTTTCCTTATATGTACCACATGTAATAACAATCCCAAGTTAGAGAGATCCGTAATCCTGTTTTTAGATGTCATTTGTCTTGCATTTAATACATTTTTTAAAATGGTAGGTATATTTTTGTGTTATAACCACGTTTCTAAATGAACCATTCAGGTGTATGTGCATTCAAAATGTATGGAAAAGAAAATTCCAATCACATCCCACCGTTTTGAGGATTGCAGTTAACTCTCATATGCAAATATTCTATGAACAATTATAAGTTCCATTCAGCACAATGAGCTCTCCTCTTTAAAAAGTCTATTGAAAATTGGCCCTTTAGAGCTCTGCTTAATTATTACTAGGCTTTTAAAATAGCACTTTTTCTCTTTACGTTCAAAAGGGATTGAAAATGCCTGACATTTTCCTTAAACACTCACAGGTATTACTTTAGAGTAAAATAGGCTTTGCAAAAAAAATCACCCATTTGCAAGGTTGTTTAAAGGATTTTAAAATAGATAAAATTTGATTGTGTAAAATAGATTTTATTTCAAAATAGTTATTTCTGTCCACTATTACAGTGGAAAGATAGATGTAAAAGTGTTAGGTTATGAAACTGATCTGTATTGCTATTATTTTATAAAAGGAAAGAAATTAATGGACTTTTAATTCTCGAGATTTAAAAGAATTCATTTGTAATATGTTTACTACGAATAATAAAACCTCTTTATTAAAATTAAATATAATCTAATATATTAATGTTGTTCTGAACAACAAGGCCCATTGTTCTGAAAATAATTTAAAAATATTGAAATTCTTTTATACTTTTATTGAGTACTTTGATTTAGAAGAAATTTGGGATGGGAATGATTGGTTAGATATGGGATAAAAATAACCTTCCAAATTCTGAGAGTGTAATGCAGAATTTCTAACTAGACAGTTCATCAAGTATAGTGTAACAGGTTAGGATCCATGACTAATCTTGGATCTAAAAAGTTTTTTTTGTTGTTGTAGTTGTTTTTTGTATTGAAGATATTTATCTGAGTTTTTTTCTCATGTTCAGTTCAGTGTGTTATAAAAGACATGACTGAGCTCCAATTCTTAGTAAATACAAGCTCATACAGACATCTACATGATCAACACAGCATTTGTGACACTGGCAAACAATATTGGACAAAAGATGTGATGAACTTCACCGCAAACCTTACGGTGAATAAAACCGTTTCTTTCAGACATTAGCTTGGTCAGGATCTTGTTTTTCCTGGGAATCCAGTACATTCTTCTGGCCCCTAAAGGCTTCAGGCATGAATTTTGTGTACATACATATATTTACCCAAACCTTCACACAAAACAAAAATAAAAGTCTCTGAATAATAAAATCTCTATCATATATTTCTTTTAATCTTAAATTTTATCAGTTCATAATCATTTAAAGTATACTCCATGTAAATAAGTCAAACATGCAGTCAGACATAAACAACTGTAACTGTAGAGTTAAATTAAATTCCTTTCTGAAAGGAATTTAACTAATCACTATTCAGATCTGTCAAATCCTAGTCATGAGAAAATTAATAAATTGTGATCAAATTAATAAAAGTTAATTCAATAAGTTTCCAAAGAACCTTTATGTAATAAGACATTAACTTTATTAATCAAGTCATATTGAACCTTTTATTAAGTGCTGGTATCAAAAGATTTGCTTATTCTGAATTTTCATTCTGTATTCTAGACTCTCTTGGAGAATTATCATCTTGAAGTATGTCAAACTTATATGTTGAATTTAACAGTGATTAATAAATGATCATTCTAATAATTCATATTTATGTTCATATTTAAGTAGAACACATGTACTTTAATAATAGAAAATATGAAGGAGTTAATGGGAAATACATGAGTTTCTTACATGGTAAAGGTATTTTCCTGAACTGTTTCGACTCATAGAGTTCACTGTCAGGTAATACCTCTGTTACTGAATTCCAGACCTGCTCTTCTCCTCACATTCTACAGCCCCTGGTCAATCTTTCTTGTGCCAATTCCTTTTCATGCATTTCTGGCCAGCCTTCTACTCTATTGTGATTCTTTACTTCCTTTCACTGTGTGAGGCAGTTAGTTCTCAGGCATTGTACTTTGAATTGTCGTGCGTGTTGCCTTGTGTTAGCATGGGCAAGCTATTTTGAAAAGTGACATTTTCAAAAGTTACAGCAGTTTCCAGAAATTACGGTAATTGTAATTTTATAAAACTGAAGTAAATTGGTTATCTAGACTCTATCCATCACCAAGCTACTGACCCTTTGTCATGTCCAGTCATAACTTATTTATAAACTACCTAATATGTGTTTACTCACCATTCTTTGGCTATTCCTAGCAATGGCCAATATTGGATCGTAAAAAAAAAAAAATTCATCTTGTTTTCCTATTTTCTCTGTTACTATCCAATAACCACCCTAGTTTCTAAGTGGTTTGTAAGGGTTAGAACCACATGTTCTTCTTTTTTTTTTTTTAAAGAGTAGTATTTTTTTTACTGTCATAGTCTTATTCATAATAGATTTTCATAATTTACACTGTAATGGCAAAATGCAGTATACAGATCATTTGGGACAACCAATGTTCTTACAGAGCAAACATCTACAGGTTTATTCCCCCAATAAAAGCCTTCAGTTCCTAACGTTGCTAACTTGCTTGTCTGTCTTTTCCTCCCCTGTCTGCTCCCCATTTTTCAGCATTCAATAGTCTCATTACTTCTCAAGTTGCAAATAGAAAGAAATCTATGTAGGTGGTAGGAAATATTCAAAAAAAAAAATGGAGAGTGCTGATTTTTTGAAGGAGCATTTGTTTACTCACCTCATTATTGGTTTTCTTCTTCTCCGCTCCTATCTGACAAAGACATATGAGTTATCGAGCTTATTTATTTCTACATTAAGAACCAGTGCTTAAATGCATTACTACTTAACATAGGAGTTTTATTACATCATATATTCTCCAATGATTTTTATTATTGGAATTGCATATTTAAATGATAAACAGGTAAAAAACTCTTCCATCCAAAAACCATTTTTCTTTGAGAATACTAGGCTTCTTTTCCTTTATAATAGTTTTGTGGTATACCAGAAATTAGTATTGTTTTGCCATATTGCATACTTTGCTTTTTTTCCCAAATGAGTACTTTTCCCTTTAAATACCAATCATGCCTTATGATAAATGAAGTTTTCTTAATTTATCATTATCCTTATAACAGCAGTTACTTTTAGCAAAGTAAGGTTGCAAGGCACTAGATAGTGGTCAAAACTATGCATTACAAAAGTTTATGCTGAGAATGGTTGATTCAAATACACACCTTCATATGGCCTGTGTTTAACTCCTGTGGAATGTACTTATATTTTCCAATAATATTGAAATGTTTTATGTTCTAAGAAAATAAAGTACATGTTTTTGTAATGAGAGTCAATATTTATCAGGTCTTCCAAACTCTGTTTTCTCATGAAATAAATCTAATAGACTTTTATTGGTAAATGAAACACTGGCCTCAGACAAAAACTTGTAATTACTTTCTCCTTACTTAGGATGCTGAAATTACTATGATGTGCTAATTTCTATAATATACCATGCCTATTTCTATATGTAATATATTAATCACTATTAGTACTTATAAAATATAATACCACTTTAGCTAAAATGGAAATACTAGAATAGTCACCTTCTTTGTTTTTCCCTATCTTCCAAGGACCCTTATATACGCGTTTGATATTATTACAATTTTGTTCTTAATATCAAACTACCCTTATTTAGCTGATTTTTCCAAAATAAAAAATAAAATACAGTAACAATGGCTCATTTAGAGATCACTATGTCATTATATGTGTAAGTATTTTCAGTAAAATGGCATTCATTTCCTTATTATATATACAAAAGTTTCACATATCATAGTTACATATTGCATGTTTCCTTCTTTCCTCAAGACTGATTCTAACTTGTGTTTTGTACAGTTTTTCTGTTTTTCTTACTGCACATAAATAAAAGACTGAAAATATATCTGAAAATAAAGAGCTATGAGTGAGTGAATGAAATACTCTTTTCAGTGTCTTTAGGCTAGGCCATTAGGGATCATATTGCCAAGCATACTGGTTCTTCTTAACAACCTGATGGAACTGCTTAAGACAATACCTATTCAACTCATTGACCATGGAAGTATCAAGCCAGAGCCTATGTAGAACCTACTGCTTACTGACTAGTGTTCACTGTACTAGAAGGTACTCTGCAGGCTATAGGAGGAAAAAGGTAAATACCAACCCAGCTGTATCCCTGAGTTCTCTTATGGTGATCTGCCTGCAGAATATACTGGTGTAATAGCCACACAAACATTTTGTGAGTAAACTACCAGTCTCTGATTGTGTTTATAGGCCCAGTAGAAGAAATGGAACACATACATAACACTGCTTTTGTGGCGAAGAACCTGAGACTAGATAGGCCAGGCATGTAGGGGAAACCCAAATACTACTACTGCTCTGCTAAAGGAACATAGAAAAAAAAAAAAAAAGACAATGCAAAAAAAAAAAAAAAAGACAGCAAATTCCTTCTGCTATATCTAAAGATCTGTGTCTCACTTCACCATCACCAGGAAACTTTCTCCTGATGTTGATGAAAACTCATGCGGAGACCCACAACTGGACAACTTGCATAGATGAAAGAAATTAAGAGACTTTATGATAAATGAGATGCCTTTCTCAAATTCCTCCCATCTATTCTCAGGGAATTGCACAGAAAAAAAATAAAAGGTGATATAATTGTATGAACCAGTGGGGATGAGTGATAGCAAAGAAACAGAATGTTCCACACAGAACAGGACTGACTTTTGAATGCACTGGGATGTAACATGCATATGGCCTGCAAAGGTCCAAATCAGTTGGGTTCCAGTGCCAAAATGAGAAAGTAAAAATGACTCCCATCTTGAAACAAGAGGCTATCTCCAGTTAACATCAAAGGAAAAATCTGTTTCTCCAATAGAGTCTCGATGTATTTACTACAAACCACAATAAGGTCAGGTCACTTGTCCAGAAATAGATGGTCAACACAAATGAACTCAAAGGTATTTGGGGAAATTATTCTCATTTATTCTTTGTTTGTATGTTTGACATTTTGGCTTTTGACCCTTTTTTGTATAATATTACTGGCAATTTATTTTTTGTATTAAGTTATCTAATTTTGAGGGTTTTTTTTTTTTTTGCTGTTTTTGTCTCTGTGTGTATTTATTTCTGACACTCTTTCTTAGTGTTTTCATTCCCTCCTTGTAAATAGATAGATGATAGAGATAGAGATAGAGATAGAGAGATTTGCCTGGTAGCTTTAATATGAGTAGAGGACAAAGATGTTGTATAGGTATGTGGGGAGAATTTGGAAGGGAAAACTATAATCAGAATATACTGTATGAAATAGCTTACTTTCAATGAAAAGTAATTTTAAGAAATGATTCTGCTTTCAGTTCTATTTTTGAAAGAAACCACATTAAGATACCCTAGTGTAGATGTATTTCTTTACAATTTAAAGCCAAGAAATCTTGTTTAGGATTTAAGCTGCTGATAACTTGACTTTTAAATTCAACTATCAGGCACGTAAGACCATGAATAGAGCTCCATTGGGGAGCTCCAGGACCCTTTCTCTGTTAGGTGGATATTCAAGACAACAACCTTATTGAGATGCCTCTCTTTGTCAGAGATAGTCTAGCTTGGTTTCCTAATAGTTGTGAATGAACCATTACCAGAAAAAAAAAAAAAAACCTTCCCTTTTTAAGGTGATTATCTCAGTTAATTTAATTGACAGTAGATCAAAATAACGAATATGACCCTGAACGTCATTTCTCTCAATTGAGGTGAGGATTTTTAAAAATCATGCTAGTCTATGTGTAATGACTCATATGTATTGCAAATCTTGACTTATACATTAAAATGTTTATGGAAATAATTCTGCATATAAAATAATTTGTTCTTCAGGCTCTATCTCACTAATGTTTTTTTGTTGTTGTTGTTGTTGTTGTTGTTTTTTGTTTTTCGAGACAGGGTTTCTCTGTGGCTTTGGAGCCTGTCCTGGAACTAGCTCTTGTAGACCAGGCTGGTCTCGAACTCACAGAGATCCGCCTGCCTCTGCCTCCCGAGTGCTGGGATTAAAGGCGTGCGCCACCATCGCCCTGCCACCTCACTAATGTTTTATTCAAAGCTTATTAACAAAGTTTCTAAACAGAACAGGACACTCTAATAATGAACTACATAAACACCATTATCATGGTAACCCATTATCTTTTTTTGTTTTACTTTAAATCTGAACGGTATATATTCAAATTTATAAATCTACTTATAATACATCTATATGGAAATAGAAAGCATTTTTTCTTAGTTACTAATCAAAACTTTGCAAAATAGATTGAAATATGAAAGCAGTTCATGTTAATCAGTATAAATCTCTAAATATAGTGCTGTTAGTGCTATCCCATTTATCTAGAACGCATTTTACATTTTTAAAATCAATTACCCAACACTTGTACATATTGATGATAATAATGCCTTTTCATTTAATACCTGTCATCATTCTCTATTGTTGTTAGAAGCATTCTCATGAAATGTTTCAAGATTTTTCATTTAAAAAATTGTTAAATATGTTAAAAAATATTTGAAGATATCAGTTATTTCTGTATTTTTTTTTACTGATTACTTATAATACTAACTGAAACCCTGTCATCACAGTCATGTAACATCACACTTGAAAGAGTTGTTAATTGAAATAACTTGGGTGCAAGCAAGAAACTCAATTTGATTATAATATGAAATATCCAGGTCATCAATAACAAGTTACAAGATTCGACTTATACTTCCTTGCTAAGCACAATGTCATCAAAGGTACGAATAAAATAAAAAGAAAATAAAAGAAATCCTCAATTAAAGATGAATTGTACTGTCATTATCAAAAAATAAAGACTACTTAATTTACTGTGGTCATTGAAATTTTCCCCATCTACTTCTGCTTCCAGTAACAAATTTAATTTCATATGAGTGTCACAGTCAAAAAATAATAACAACACAAAAATTATTTTCTAGAGTCAGTATATGTTGTAATATGAGCAGCGGGGCTGCATCCCCAGCACCCTGGCCAAACCGGCTAGCTCAGTCGGTAGAGCATGAGACTCAATCTCAGGGTCGTGGGTTCAATCCCCACGTTGGGTGCCAAAATGTATTGGCGTAAGCTAATGCAGACAGATTGTAAAAATATATACAGCTTTAATGGAGAAATAGACTTATAGAACCACCATTCCCAAGGAGACCAGGAAAGCAGAAGCAGTGTCTGGGAGCATGCTTGCCAAATTTATAGGCTAACATTAGCCCGAGGCGAACACGCCCCCTAAGGGGCGGGACTTATCCCTACAAGTAAAAGGAGGAAAATGCAGTAAGTAAGAATTAAATTCCAGATGATTTCTTTGGTTTGCAGTTGTTCAGGATTGGTTTTGCCTCTGTGTTGCACCTTGTCATCTTAGAATTTGGCTTTTATTACTTATATTCTTTCAAGCAAACTTAGTATCCATACATCCATCCCTGTTCTAAACAACAACATTATCGGAAAGGTGGGAGTTCAGGGCTTCCTTTTGAAAATCTATGTCCTAGTTTGAAGGAAAATATCTACAGTGAGCATTATTTAATAATCAACTTGCTCTAGCCTAATAGCACTGACAAGAACATTCATTCATTCTTTCATATTTTTAATAGATTTTATGGACTTTGTTTATGTATAGTAAGAAAAACACCAGAAGAACTTGCTTTTATGGAATGAAATAAGGAAAAAAGAAAACATTCCCTATTCAACTCTGATATGTGAAATTTCTATGATGTGTCTATTTCTATGATATACCATGACTGTTTCTGTCCCCAAAATATTGATTACTGTTAGGTTTTATAAAATTGGTGACCACATTAGCTAATTTGGAAATACCAGAATTGTCATCTCTTCTTCTGTTTTCCAGGTCTTTCAAGGTCGCCTCCTTGAAAGTATCAGAATTATCTACCTAAAAATCAAACTCAATTTAGCTGTTTTTCATTCATAATAAGAAAATAAATTACTAATGGCTCATTTACATATCCCTACATCGTTAAATTATGTTCCATATTTTCAATTAAAATTATATTCATTACCTTATTTCATATCCAATTTGATGATCATGTGCTGGTAAGCTTTTTATAAATTATGACACATAATGCATTAATTGGTTAGAGTGGTCTTCAGGTTTTTCTCTGCATAATATACTTATATTCATATGTTAAAACTACCTGGACAGATACCTAGGAAGAAAAGTGGATTCTTTTGTTTTATTCTTAGAAATATGGGTGAAGTAAAAGAGGAAATGCAAGTGATAAAATCTTTTCCATAATGTCTACCTGTTTCAGTATTTAAGTCATGTGAGAATGCAATTTCATCATTTCAGATTTAGAAAACAGTTTAGATTAAATAGTTAAATATTAAGTATAAATAAACATGATTTGGGAGAAAAACATTATTTCTCAAAATGTTCTAAAATGTAACATTGTCTTAACCAATACATTTGGGTCATCATTCTGCCTAAATGAAAATTTTAGTTTAATTTTAATTTTAATGTAGATAAAAAATGAATGGATGGTTTTCCAATTAAGTTGTGCAGCTAAGAAAATGATGAATACAGTATCAAGACATTTTAAAAATGCTCAGAAGGAAATGCCATGTTTAGGAAGGAACAGAGAAATCGTAATTCTATTTGATTAGTTAAAGTCACATTCTCCTTAGTTAACATTTATGGCTCATGCCAAGAAATGAGGTAATTTTCATTTTTATTACTATACTTAAACATAGACTCCTCAGTAATAAAAGCCTGTAAATATGTAAGGGGACACTGTGGTTTAGAGTCACTGCTCTTAATATTTTATGAATCTTCCTGAAAGTCATTCTTAACCTTAACTCTTTTCCCACTATTTTCCATCTATATGCCACTAAATCTTGTTATATTTCTTACTCTGAGTCCCCTCTGTATAGTATTAGTGATAAATTTTAACCATATTTACTTGAATAATGAATCATTTTGACAGTAAACTCTTTACACTTTAAATTTGACAGTATATCAGAAATGATGTCAAAATATGTGGTTCTAGATAATATGTACAATTATGTTTTCAAAATCAATAATTTTGATGTTCCTTTTTCTTGGAAAAGCATTAAATCATGGAAGATTACTTCTAAGACAAATTTACTATCATCATTAATAATTACAAAACACATTGTTTCACTTGAAACTCAGTAAAAGCTCACATAGAACAAGTAAATTGAAAAGATAATGATATATACGATGATGGCTATCCACCTGAAATTGAAAAAAAAAAAACATTTTTTACAATAAAATTATATTTCCATTACAGACTTTTATGTATGTGAATTTGTGATAACTACAAATGACATAAAAAATTAAAGGATACAATTTCTTAATTCAAACTTGATTAAATAAATTCAGCAATAATTTTTGTTTTGCTAAAATTTTTCATGAAACACAATATAATATTCTTTGAGCATATCAGCAATAAAAGCTAGTAACCAACAAGCAAATCACAAAAAGCTTTTCTGATGAAGGAGGGTCATCTGTCTATGTGTTACTCTCATTAGTTAATAAAGGACTGCCTTGGCTTTTAATGGGGCAGATAATTAGGTAGGCAGAGTAGACAGAACAGAATGCTGGGAAGAAGGCAATGAGGCAGACGTCATGCTTCTCCTATCCAAGAAGAACTCAGGTTAGAAACTTCTCGATAAGCCACCACTTATTTGTGCTCTTCAGATTATTTGAAATGGGTTAATCAAGATGTGAGAGTTAGCCAATAAGATGGTAGAAATAATGGGCCAGGCAGTGTTTAAATGAATACAGTTTCTGTGTTATTATTTCTGGGGCAAAGCTAGCCATTCGGGAGCCAGGTGGGACAAAAAGAAGCCATGCTTCCCTCTTCACTACACTTTCCAAAATTTCTATTGTCATGTACAGTCATTATATCGCTTTGGCTCTTCTGGAGAATGTTGGCTAATTCAGCATGCATTTCAATGAAGAGAGTACCTGAGAAAGGAAATTAAAGGACACTGTCTGTACATCACAGACAGTTCACATGGTTCTGTAATAATATTCCAGAAGGCATCATTATCATGTGCTGTGAAAGCTGAACACTGTTAATGACTCAGACTAGACACTCAGAAAAGAAGTAACCTGCTGTAAGACCAAAAAAAAAAAAAAAAAAATCTATTTTTGCTGCAGCACTTTACCACAAGCTAGGAACGCACAAGTTTTCTAGCTAATATTTCAGATCTGAGCCATGACTTAATCTTATATATTCTTATATAGAGAAGGTTCTGCCTACCAGCCAATTGGTTCAAACTTAAAGATTATCTTTCCTTCTATAATAAATTTAGCCCATAGTGGATGTTGAACAGTCATACCATTTTGTATCTTATCCACAGTATCTTGAGACCCCAATAGCTTTTTATTTTGTAATCTCTCTATCCTCTCATCCCAGATTAGCAGTATTTGGGTGATGTAACTTAATCAAAACATTGATCACTCTTGAATTTCACAAAGAATAGCCTCCCGAAAACTTCTATGATGATAGGGATGAAGGCACTCACAAGTCACATTAACCTTCTCTTACATGGTTTACTACTCTGTCATATTTATCATTTATGTTAGGATACAGTTCTGCAGAAACACGTGTAGTTTTCTCTGGTATACACTTTTCAGGTATTGCTCTCCTCTCTCTCTCTCTGTCTCTGTCTCTCTGTCTCTTTGTCTCTCTGTCTCTCTCTCTGTCTCTCTCTCTCTCTGTCTCTCTCTCTGTCTCTCTCTCTCTCTCTCTCTCTCTCTGTCTCTGTCTCTCTGTCTCTCTGTCTCTGTCTCTCTGTCTCTCTGTCTCTCTGTCTCTCTGTCTCTCTGTCTCTCTGTCTCTCTGTCTCTCTCTCTCTCTCTCTGAGTGTGTGTGTCTCCCTTTATTTTTTTTTTATTTTTTTGGTTTTTCGATACAGGGTTTCTCTGTGGCTTTGGAGCCTGTCCTGTCACTAGCTCTGTAGACCAGGCTGGTCTCGAACTCACAGAGATCTGCCTGCCTCTGCCTCCCGAGTGCTGGGATTAAAGGCGTGCACCACCATCGCCCGGCGATTTTTCTTCTGACTTTTCTAATTTTCAATCTTGACAGTCATTTGAATCTAAAATAAGGATCACTTTCTTTTCATTTTATAGATACTGTTCCATCTGATTATATGGTTTTGGTGTACAAGTCATATATATGACCTATTAAAATATTCTTTTAAGTGATTATGCACCCTAAAATCATATTTTTAGATGCAAAATGTTTCTTTTATTACTCAAATGCGGTTAGCTACAGGATACTTGAAATTTTGATTTTGATGTCTGCTTTAAAATAGTTTTCCTATGCCAAGACATTTTCAGTATGCTTAGCAGACTGTTTTATCTGTACATTTATATCATTGGCAATAGTGTCTTTTATCTACAGAAAAGAAAACTGTAGCCACCTATCTCACAGGTAGATGCACATTATCTTTGATATGAGATAGTAAAATTTTGTTAAGGATTTATTTCTCCCTGGAGTTTGTTTTTCTTATATTTTTTATTTTTATTGAGTTCTTCATTTCTTGCTGCCCCCTCCCTGCCTCTCCCCTTCAAGCTTTCCCAATGTCCCTATGCTCCCAGTTTACTCAGAAGATCTTGTCTTTTTCTACTTTCCATGTAGATTAGATCTATGTATGTCTTTTTAGTGTCCTTATTGTTGCCTGGGTTCTCTAGGATTGCGATTTGTGAGGTGGTTTTCTTTGCTTTATATTTGAAAAATAATTATGAGTGAGTAGATATTATATTTGTCTTTCTGGGTTTGGTTACCTCTATCAAAATGGGTTACCTCTCTCCATCTATTTGCCTGCACCATTTAAGACATCATTGTTTTTTTTTTCCACTATGTGATATTCCATTGTGTAAATGTATCACATTTTCCTTATCCATGCTTCTGTTGAGGGTCATTTAGGTTTTTGTTTTAAATTGGCTTACATTTTAACTTATAATGTTGGATGTTAATAGCATCAACATCGACATGTTCACTTAGTATTCTTTAGATGCTCTAATTTCAGTATTCATCACTTGTTTGACTGTTATGAACTTGGAGGTTAGTCTAGATTTGCAATACACATGCATTTATCTCTACCAGTTTCAAGCTAGTAAGCCCCAACAGTTTTGTGATGAATGCTTGGATGAGAATTTTTTACCTCAAAGATCCATCATTATTCAAACCACAATTTGTATCACATCACTGTTTTTGCCATTTTCTTTTGCTATTTTTATCATGTTTTAATACATGCATTTCCTATTGTCTAAAACTTTACTTTAGGAAAAAAGTTTTGTGACCTCTTTAATGTAGCTAAACATATAAATTTCAGGGGGTATACAACTAAATGCCTTATCAATGTAAAATTTTGATGTGATTTTAAAATTTTCAAAAGTAAAGTAAAATGCAAAATGTTTTTTAAGTAGATTAAAATTTAAGAAAGTCATTGAATGTCAGAGGATATGTATAGAACTGAGGACTCAGGACACTATCTATTACAACTACCTATTACCAATATAACAACTGAAGATCACTCAGCTTTCCCCAGGCAAGTCTTTGTTTCTACCCCTAATACAATAGAGACTTACATTATAAGATGGATTGCTGTAATTGCACATAAAAAGTTATCAAAGCAAGGTAATGAGTTTGAAATGGCTTTTCAAGCAAGTATATTTTATTATGACAGTCGTGTTTTAAGTTAAATTGATTGGGAGCAATTGCTTCATCTCTGTTGTTGAGGTTAATCTCATTACTTTAAATCTCTTAATATCATCAAGCTACATTATACATAAGCATATCATGTACAAGTATAATGTTAATGTTTGCATATATTGCAAATTAGAAAGCTTTGTGAAGTATAAATAGCAGTAGCAGTATTTTGGATTTAAACTTCTGATATTTGTCTTTAGAAACATTGGGGTGAAATTATAAGATATAATTATTCTTTAGTTACTGTCTCAATAATGTTATCAGTATTAAATTGTTTGGGAAAGTCACAAAACTTTGAAGTATAAACAGTACTTGAACTGACAATAACCCTTTGACACAAAATATAAATTTGAATTGTTGTTCAAAACATGAGAATAAAGTAGGTATTTTTATTTTAGAGAAAAAATATAAATCATATATCTAGATTATATTTTATAATGTTTCTGAGTAGACGATTGTCTAGTTTAATAAGAAAGTTAAATATATCTTTTCACAGTTTATATGTCAATGATGCAATTGTTTGTATTACTCGATTTAACATTAATAACTTTGGTGTCCTTTTAGATTTTTATCTCTATAAACAGAATTTCCAATATAGTATCCAAGGATTATACTTTTGGGTGTAGAAAGACAATTCATTTGGAGTATGTTATAAAAGAAATTCCATTTAGCTTAGTGCTGTTCACTTTAATTAAAAAGTACAAGGTTAGAATATTTAATAGCCCTTTTTAAGTATTACAGAAGACTTGATTTGCATTTTTGAAATTGATAAAAATCTTTTTAAAAATATGACTTTGGTTTTAAACATTGAATAAAGAAAGTAGTTCATTAGCAAAATTGTTGGTTTTGCAGTTAGAAAGTTATAGTTTCAAATATATAAAAAGGAAACAAGATGGAACTATAAAAGGATGCCAAACTCTACATAGGAAGAGAATTAAAACTATTTGTGTTCATATCAGTTTGAGTAACACTTTTGCCACTATATTTCATTTATCTCATCAAAATTAAAAAATTAGTAATTCAAGAAATGGGAAGAAGGTCAACAACTTTA
This sequence comes from Alexandromys fortis, assembly GCF_014885135.2. Lineage (NCBI taxonomy): Eukaryota > Metazoa > Chordata > Mammalia > Rodentia > Cricetidae > Alexandromys > Alexandromys fortis. The sequence continues at coordinate 2,668,646 of NW_026067944.1, forward strand.
GTTTGAAAAGTAAAATATATAGTAATCTGAATGATACCCCTTGAACAGTATAAAGCACAACACAAAATAAAAACCTATGTTGAACTGATTATTTTTGTAATGATGGCCTCTTTAGGTGGTATCCTGAATATAAGACATGTGAGTGTCCCAGAGCTCTACCCAGTTTTGACACAGTGACAGTGAGATACAGATACTACTAACAAACACATTTGTTGATCATTTATAATATGACAATTGATAAATAAAACAATATTGTACGTACTAGTTTTTAAATTGTTATGCTGATAAATGCCATAGATTCAGTTCCCCAATAACTATACACAAATGTATGCTAATTTGGAGAAATAAATGTATTAAGTTGTTTATAACCTTGATAACAGGGAATGAAAAAAGAAGCAAGGAAAATAATAAACCTTAAATACATTGTGGTCCCATGGATTGACAAAACGTCCTTAGTCTTGGAGGCAGAAGTCTTTACCCTCTGAGATACATTGATTTCCCTTAAGTAACAAACTTTTGTTTATTTTTCATTAAAATCAATTCATAATAACCAAAATATTTTAATAAATAAATAGAATAGTTGAAAAATTATAAAAACAAAAATTTGTGCTTAAGCTATAAATTTTCACAAAAAAATAATAAGCAGATGATTTTTAAGTAGTTGGAATATGTATGCATTTCCCAGTAATATGCAAAATTAAAATCAGCTAAATCATCTTTGTTATAATATATTTTATCCATTTCCTTCAATAATTATAAAGAATCCTTGCATTTCCTTTAAAGAAAAATAAAAGACTGCTTTTAATTTAAACCGTGTGAGAAACAGGCCCTGAACTAATGTGTGAACTGGCTTTTGGGAACCTATTCCCTATATTGAGTTGCTTACCAAGTGTTAACACAAAGGGAGGATCCTAGTCTTACCTCAACTAGAAAAGCCATACTTTGTTGACACCCATGGTAGACTTGCCCCTTTCTGATCAGAAGAGAGGATTAGTGTTTGGGGAATAGAGTGCACAAAGAAGGTGGAGGCAATGGGAAGGAACAGGAGGAAAAAGTGCAGTTGGGATTTAAAATAAATGGAAAAATTTGATTAATTTAAAAAGTACAGTTTAAGCAAAACGAATTCAAACTATTTGCAAGAGTAATTAATGTGCTGAGTAACGAGCATGACATATTAGAGTTTAAGGTAATGAAGAAAAATGACAGCTATATTTCATTTTTATGAAAATTGCTACAAAAGGTATTAAATGATATGCAGTAAAGAAAAGTCCTGACTTAGCCCACATTCAGAGAAGTGTGGAAATAAAATAAAAATCCATGAATACTTAATATTCTTAGTGTAATATTTGTCAAATGGAAAAGAAAAGCAGACAGGCAATGAACTCAAGCAAAGGACACAAAGTGTGTTTTGGTATTTGAATCTGCTAGGCAACAATATGAGCCAATGAAACTTTTGTCTGTCATTCTACTGCTTCCAGATTTCTTTTCCAGGAAGAGAAAAATGCTGCTAAGTGTATATTGTGTCTTAATAAGTATTTGAAATTCATCAAAGAGGATATGAAGCTAAAAATCAGTTTAGTATTAAAGATTTTCCAAGAAACAAAAATAGATGCTACTTCCTAATTATTTCTCTGCTTTATGTGATTTTTACTCACAAATCACTGCTCAGACTCTAGGACACGTGTATATATTCAACTCACACGGTTCAAAGTCTGATTGGTCTCATCAATAATCATCAGTTTGTTAATCTTCAGTGGGGACAGTCATGACAAACAGCTGTTACAGGCATGTGGACTTTGAAACTTTTCCTGAAGATGAGAAATTAAAGAGCTAGGTGGTTTGTGCACTCGTAAGGTTAAAGACAATAACAAGACAGATGTGTAATTTAAAAAATGTGAGCATATGAAATGTTAGAGACATAACTATTTAAAATTGGCACACTTCGTATAATATTACAGTTTCTACAAGCTGAATACAAAAGATTTTCAAATAAACCACGTGCATAAAGAACTACAGGAGTTTTCTTTGCTATGTTAAGAGGAAAAAATAACATGAGGTATTTAAAATCTCAGAGATTTTTGCTGGAAAATAAATGGCAAGCAAAAAATACAACTGACTTATTTGGGCTTCAGTTGTCTTTAAACATATTTACCTACTTTTTCTTTATAGTCAAAATTGAACATCAATTCTTTCCATTTAGTTTCCACTGTATTTTGTTGCCCATTAGCATTGCAAAAAATTTCGCTTAAGTGCTGTACTAAAAATGTATTTTTTTAAGTAGACATAATGATATATTTCTAAACCTTTCCCCTGGGTTACACTCATCCATAAAAATGACTAAATAGTCTCACTGTGAAATTGATTACTTAGTCAATGAGGCACAGCCTAATCTTTGATATATTATTCAAAGATACCTCCTTGTCCACCTGAAAGGTAGCTAGCTGACTTACATAAAGTTATTTTCTGCTCCCTACAATCCCAGAGCTCAAAACAGTACAAACATTTGCTTGAATTAAAATAAATATGTCCTTGATGAAATAATGTTTATCGTTTTCTTTTGCTGAGAAGCCTCAATAATTAAAAAACATAGTTATAATACTGAGATAAAATATTTACAAACATCTGTTTATATTGTATGACTTGTAGTCCATTAATCCATAAATGAAATGCTCAAAAGTAAACATTTTATACATTTATCTTGTAGAATAGAGATTTAATTTCAAAGACACAATTTTGACCCCTGTTTTCAAATCTAAAAAGACAGAGAAGTGAGTCCATTTCTCACCATTGAAACCAAAAACAAAAGGAAACCTAACAATGTAGCATACTTGCCATTTTGAAACTGTCATAGTTTTTCTGATTTTCCATGCTTCCGCAGGACTAGTAGAAGTTTTCCCTGCCTCCTAAGTCTACGAAAATGAGCTATTGTTGCTCCCAATGCCTGCACTTTCCAAGGTAATTCACAGGTTTTATCAAGGGATTGTGTGAAATTTTCATCATGCTTTAAGGAAGTCATGGTAAGACTAGAGAACTGAAATGCTTTTGTACAAATATAGTCTACAGTAAGCAGCAGTGGCAATTCTTAATTTTTCACTTTAATATTTGATTGCTATGTAAAGTGCAAATTGGTCAATGGAGAGGCTTAGAATAGTGAAACATTCAAACTTCACTGACTTGTATTTCATCAGTGAAAAATCAAAGTATCTGTATTGTTATCTTTAAATTACTCGAAGCTCATTTTAATCCAGGTGACAGATATAACGGAATTTCAGATAGAAACTGGTCAGTGGTCAAATGCTATAACCCCATCTTCTTGGGGCCTGAAGTACAAGGATTGTGAAGTAGAAAACTGCAGTGGGCTGCAGAGTCTCCATTTCAACAGGATAACAACTATCTTTAATAACAAAATGCTGATAGAAATAAAAACAAGCTCCGAATCATGTATGCCCAAACTGTAATTAGTAAAACAATTAACTACTATAGATTTAAAGATGTAAACCGCTAACATGGTTTTCTTTGCAATGGGTTATTCCAATATTTTCTTCTTCTTTTTAAATTTATATTGTTAAAGACAAATCACCACAGACTTACTAACTGAAACGTAAACCAATGTATTATCTTAAAATTTCTGCATTTGGAAATCTAGATGGGCTCAAGTACAACCTGCCTAGTTTGTTATAAGCTTAACTCAAATGCATGCCAAGTTGAGTTGTCATTTAGAATTCCTGAGAAAGAATGAGAACTATTGAGGTTGATGGCATAGTATGGTTGCTGGTCAGTTGTACAACTGCAGTCTCAGGCTCCTTGCTAGTCATACTGCCTTCTGTTTATCCCATGTGCCCTCACTCTGTTTCACAAGCTTCCTTTTCATTCAGTCTATCAATAACACGACGGTAAATCCTTTAGCTTCACGTGTCCCCTTTTTTTTTCTTGTTATTAGTGAGTAAACACTCTATTTTAAAATGCCCACTAATTGCATCCTCCCCAGCTGAATGCCTCCTTTGTGTTATGTTCAGTTCTATAACCATCTCACACACATCTCCAGAAATTTCCATCTTTATTCAACATAATATTATTGCAAAAAGAAAACTTTGTGGTAAAGGTTACTGGAGACACTTCATATGTTCTTAGCACACAGAAGTATTTTTTCCCATGCATTTCCTGGACTGAGTCAATTATCTAAGGAAATATAAAAATTGAACCTTAAAGTTTTCTTCATAAAATTATCAGATTTTCATTTCCCTGGATGATTTTGTCCATTTGCTTTTCAATTATGTGGGTTACATTTTTTTTGCAATATTATTAACAATTTCATATGCACTAGCAAAGTGGTTATTTTTCATGTTTTAATAAATTAGAAAATAAATAGCAGCATTTATAGGTGAATTTAATATCTTTAAATGCACAAAATATGCTACAAAAACTTTAATATGATATTGAGCTAGGCAGTGGTGGTGCACGCCTTTAATTCCAGGAGCACTTGGGAGGCACAGGCAGGTGGATCTTTGTGAGTTCAAGGCCTGACTGGTCTACAAAATCTAGTTCCAGGACTGCTATGGCTGATATACAGAGAAACCCTGTCTTTAAAAAAAAAAAAAANAAAAAAAAAAAAAACAAAGCAGCAACAACAACAATAAATAAAAGTACATTCATAAAATTGTCAGTCCAGTCAACAACCAATGTTTAAAAACAGAAATAAACTCCTAAACATGAACTTCAAAAGTAAAGATCTCTTTTACAGCATTATACAATAAATGTCCAAGGTGAGGTCGGAGGTTGCTCATATGTTTCCCGACTGCCCTGAATCAAAATAATCATACAGAAACTATATTATTTGCAATACTGCTTGGCCAATAACTTAAAAATACTTCCATCTCTCTCTCTCTCTAATATCCTAAACTATCCCATCTCCATTAATTCGTGCATCAGCACGAGGTCATGGCCTACTGGCAATGTTTCAGAGAGCTCCAATAAAGGTGTCTGTATCTGGCGGTGGCTACATGGCTTCTCCCTGACTCTGCCTACTCTCTCTTTATATATCTCTTCCAGCCTGGTTATATCATGTTAAGCCACTAGTCAAAAGCAGCTTCGTTATTAACCAATGACAATAGAACATATTCATAGCATACATCACCTTCCACATCTCCTCCCCTTTTCTGTCTTAATAAAAAGAAAAGTTTTAACTTTAACATAGTCAAATTACATATAACAAAACAGGTATTAAGCAAGAATTACAGTCCCGTTAGTTCCTGGGGCAGCTGAGGACAGAGAACCTGAAATGACCCTATCCTATAGCCATACTGATGAATATCTTGCATATCACCATAGAACCTTCATCTGGAGATGGATGGAGATAGAGACAGAGACCCACACTGGAGCACCGGACTGAGCTCCCAATGTCCCAAGGAGGAGCAGAAGGAGGGAAAATATGAGCAAAGAAGTCAGGACCACGAGGGGT